>NC_065567.1:46535349-46847682 GCF_022605725.1 Anthonomus grandis grandis
TACGTTTGAAGCCAGTAACTCATCCCCATGCTATAAGAAATCGCGAACAAAAAGTTATAGTTCCAAAAAAGCAAAAAAATATTGAACAGAGATGTTCTACATTTATTGGTCCTAAGGGGTTTAATATGATTCCATATAATCTTCAAAATGTAATTGGAGAAAAGCGCTTTAAATGAAAACTACAAGAATGGATTCAGAAAACAAGTCGCCAAATTTTACATGACTTAGTGAGCAATAAATAAAATATACTGAATATTATTAGAAAAAAAAATTTTAAGAATAAATTTTAAAAAAGTCTTATTAATAAAATGAAAGTTTGATTACAATACACTAAACTCGACCTCTACAAACCTAATTGTGACTTTTTCCCAAATTGTGAAACTATATCCCGAATTTAGACGTTTTGGCAAATAAACGTTTTATTATTATTATTATTATTATTATTATTATTATTATTAGTTGCCACCTATTCTCCACATTGGAGTAACAAAGACCCTGGAAAAAGTAAGGGAAAGATTTTACTTGGTCAATAGCAAGGCAGACCTAAAGAAATGATGCAGGAAATATGTTGTATGTGCGGCAAGTAATGGGCCGTAGAAAAAGCAGAAAGCTATGATAGGTGAGTACAACGTGGGAAGTCCTTTAAAAAGATTGCTATTGACATTGCTGTTTAGTTGTCGAGTCAGAAGCAGGGAATATCGTGGTCGTGATGGACTACATTAGCAAATGGGATGAGGCATGTTCTCTACTAAACCAGAAAGCCTATCGTCGACGTGTCAATAAAAGAATAGAACTGCCGACTTGGAAAGCAGAGGCGAGTCTCCGACTCGAATTGATAGACTCCGTATTCCATGCGACCTGAAGTTTGGTTACCCGCCAGGAACCGATGTTGCCGGGGAGGACTACGTTAGTGAATTGAAAGAACTCGTCCATTATCTCAAAGAGACCTACGTAAGTAAAGAAAAAACTAAAAACTCCAAGTCTCAGTATCAAATTATATTTTTATGTGCCAATCAGGTTACATGTTTCGCTAATAAAGCATCATCAGACCTAAAATAAACAGAAAAACACACGTAATTACAATAAAACCTTTCACTAAAATAAAATCAAATTTTAAAATTAGTTAAAATTACCTTATATAGATGACCTGCTACTGACAAATAAAATTTAAATCTGAAAATACCCACTTATTTAATAATAAAAAACAATAACATGGCACAAAAATTCAACAAAAAATATAAAAAGGAAAAACGTGACTAGTGTGTTTGAACCCACGCTCTAAAGTTGATCTCGGTAAAACACCAGACCGTTAACCACTCGGCCAGCCCTGCTTATGAAGGTTAGAGTCAAAGGCATATATGCGTATCGTGAACAGAAACAGGAGGTTAGATAAGATTATTAAAGATAAGCCCTGGCTCAAAGGTTTTAGTAAGGTTTTATTGCAATTACGTGTGTTTTTCTATTTATTGAAGATCTGATGATGCTTTATTAGCGAAACATGTAACCTGATTGACACATAAAAAGATATTTTGAGACTGAGACTTGGAGTTTTTATTTTTTCTCTACGTTAGTGAGTTGCGTAGGAGAGGGTAGGAGTTATATCTCATGTGCGCATTTCCATTCAACATACAAACATTTTTAGGTGGGCCATACAAAGTATTAGAAGCCATTAAAGATGTTTTTTATAGAATACAAAAGCAACCGAGAGGTAAAGCTCGAGTTATTCACTTCCACCGACCCGGTCCTTATTATGGAAACCACGAAGACGCTGAGCTGCGGCAAAGCCAATTGGAATCGAATTTGACATTTGATGAATTCATGACTCATTATTTCAATAACCTAAAGAGTCACTACGGTGTAATCGGTGAAGTTCAGCAAGACCTGTTTACTGCCCTAGCTAAGTATGCTCTGACATACTGTGTGGTTAAGGAGTTACAAATATCTGGAGGAATAGCTGAGGTTTAGGAGGAATAGGTGAGGCAAGAGCTACATCGGTCTAACCCCAGAATCGAGCAACCACTTAAGATAATCGAAAAAGAGACAGGGGATCATTTACCTGGTTACCAAACAGGCGTCACATCAGAAGCTGACCTAGAAGGAGGAGTTGCTTGCCGAGGATCTAAGAAACCTAGCAATTCCCAAACTCGTATCCAGAATCGATAACCTGAACTGGAGGATATTTCGCAGCATATGAGAAGTGGGCTGCAGGTATAAAGACCAGGGGTACAAAGATTGTAGATGGCGAGGCGGAATCACATATATGAAGCTTGTATGGTGAAAATCGGAATCGTATGTCGGCCATCTTGCTTGACAAAATAAACAGGAGCTGACGTTGTTGACATTGACTGATAGAATGTCATTTGTCATGTCTTTTATGTTTGTTTTTCATTTTAATGTATGCTGGAAGCGTGGGTTGAGATTGTTTTAAGGATGCTATTTTAAATCATTGAGTACGTTCAGCCGACGCGACGTTAGCGGCTCCTAAGCGCTAATCTGCTGGGTGACTTTAGAGTATCGATACTCTAAAGTGTGGAAATTCGGCTGAACGCATTGATTTATGACATTTAATATTATTGTATATTCCTAAATCCATTTTCATAAAACAACTTAAAAACTTTCACTTTAAGTTCTTTATTTAAAAAATATTTGTAACAACAAAACAAAACTTAATACCCAATTAACAAACAAACTACAAAGAATATTGATGAAGTACGTATGTGCAATTAAGGGCTGGGTTTAGAAGCGAGTTACCTCTATGGAAAGCCCTTAGCTCAGCATATCATATTGCATGTTTATATATTCTTTGTTCACCCATTGTTTAGTCAGTCAGTTAAATACTTTAGAAGTAGTTTAAGATCTAATGTAATATTATTTGTAAAATAAATTTTTTAAAAAGGAAAATCTTCGAGCTAGTGAGTTAATTGGCGCAGTCGGGTCGGATTTCTGGAAATCAATCGAATCGCCGATCGATTTTTTCGTTTAACGAATTAACCGGAAAGAACATTGTTGTGAAGTTGACTTTTTGTGAAACTCTGCGAAGAGTGGATTTTTTCGAAAATCAAAAGATCCCAATCTATCGTAGAACTGTGTATTATATATTGTTCGACTAAACATCGGGGGATAGGACGAACATTGCCTGTCTTCGCAAGGATAAGGAATTGGAAGGGACTACATTGCCTAACCAGAGTCTCACTCTTAGAGTTATGCCGAAGATTGGACTTCTACTAATGTAAGTGCTATTGATTGAATTTTTAATGCATTGATATTTAAATATTTGCACTTTCTCTATGTCTGACGTCGAAGACATAATTGATGTTTTTAACAAATTAAGAATAAAACCCTCAGCTGACTCTGTTTCCCAAATGACGGATGCATCTAATTTAGAATCAAGTAGTAGTAATTCTAATAATAATTTTAATTCTATAATTACAAATAATTTAGAAATGGCACAATTTAAACCAGAATACTTAAATTGCATTCCCGTTTTTGACGGAAATCCAAATGATTTAAATCGTTACTTAACAACATGCCAATTACTTATTGATAGTTTTTATGATAGAATAAATGCTGCTGATTTTCAAAATGTATATATTTTAAATTCTTTAATAAGTAAGTTAACAGGGCAAGCTAAGTTAGTCATAAATATCCAAAATGTTAGTACATGGGATGAGTTAAAAAAGACCCTAAGAAGAAATTCTGCGGATCAAAGGGACGAAGTTTGTTTAAACAGGGATTTGGTTATGATGAAACAATTAAATCACGAAAAGCCAAGTCAATATTACGATCGTATTTCACATATTTTGAATTTATTGTGTTCATATGTAGATTTACATGAAACCACAGAGGCTGCAAAAATTTTAAAAAGATCTCTTTATAACGACCTTGCTTTAAAAACTTTCTTATCAGATTTAAAAGAACCACTAGGTGCAACAATTAGATGCATGAGACCTGAAAATCTTATGCAAGCTCTACAGTTTGTCACTCAAGAGCATAATATTCATTACTTGCAAGAAAATAACGCAAAACATTTGTTAAATATGCCAAAAAATTAAAATAACATAAGGTATAACGTACCTAATCAACATTATCAAAATAACAGAAATCAAAATAGACAATACCATAATAATTTTTATTCTCAACCATTTAGAGATCATTTTCGACCAACTTTTCCCTCTCAATTAGTGCCTATTAGGCCAAACCCTAATAGACCACCACAAAAGTTTTTCACAAACTTACAAGTATTTGGCAAAATAAACCACCAACAAATGTATTTAGGCCAAACCAAATAAAACATTTATCACCAGCAACCCCTATGTCTGGAATAGAATCCTCAAAAATTTGTTTTTGAAGAATTATATAATACGGAAACTGAAAATAATATTGATGATTCAACACATTCTCAATATTATCCACAACAATATTATTACCCTCAAGAACAGAATTGTACAAATGTACCCTATAATTATTGTGACTACGATAATACCGAAAACTCTTTTGCTCAGTATGGTTCTGAACAAAGTAACGAAGGTATAATTGAGGAACGCTGTGAAAATGAAAATTTTCAGGAAACTTCTCAAACGAACACCAAAATGTGACACATGAACCTCAATTAATTTCTCAAACTCTAGCGAACTTTCTTATATAGAGTTTCCAGAAACCAAAATAAAAATTTTAATTGATTCAGGTTCAACAAAATCGTTTATTGACCCTGACATTGCTATTTTTTTCCCCTTTTTAGTTTCAACTGTTTTTCAAAAATCTGCACATCAATTTAGTTCTTTGATTCCCACTTCAAAAATTTTAATTTGCCTGAACCGAAAAATTTGAAATTTTATCTTTTTAAGTTTCATAAAATTTTTCATGGTTTAATAGGACTTGACAATTTTAAATTATTACAAGCAAAACTCGATTTTGAAAAAGGTTATTTAATAACACCTTATGCAAAAATTAAATTAAAATTTCGAGAAACTAAAAATGAATTAAACTGCATAACAATTGCACCGCGAGTCGAGCAAGTTATAAAAATTAAAACGTCTGTAAAAAATGGCGAAATCATAATACCTCATCAGAAGTTTCATAACTGCGAGATCCCGGAATGCTTATCAGTTGCAAGAAAAGGCTTTGCTTTAACCACTATATTAAATAACACCAACGAACCCGTAACTTTAGACTTTTCGCATGAGATAGAGGTAGAAAAATTTAACAAAGAAGACCTTGAAAGACCAACAATCTCTTTAAATAATTATGACGAAAGCTTTTATTCATACCAACGCAAATTAAATTTTTCTAAATTTCGAACTGATCATATGAATTTAGAAGAAAAAACTAAAATGTTAAATTTAATTAAAGAATATAGTGACATATTTTATAATGAAAATGACCCCTTAACATTCACGAATAAAATTAAACATGGAATTCGGACATCAGATGAAATACCAGTTTATACCAAATCATACCGTTATCCTCAAGTACACAAAGCCGAAGTTGCAAAACAAATCGATAAAATGTTGCAACAAAAAATTATTCGACAAAGTAACTCTCCATGGAGTTCACCAATTTGGGTTGTCCCCAAAAAGCAAGATGCATCGGGCACTCAAAAATGGCGAGTCGTTATCGACTTTAGAGGACTAAATGCTAAAACTTTAGGTGACAAATACCCGTTGCCTGATATAACCGATCTATTGGACAAACTTGGCAAATGTCATTATTTTACCACATTAGACCTGGCAAGTGGATTTCACCAGATCCAGATGCATGAAGATGACATCGAAAAAACAGCATTCAATACAGAGCATGGACATTACGAATTTTTGCGTATGCCTTTTGGCTTAAAGAACGCGCCAGCGACGTTCCAGCGTGTAATGGACAATATTTTAAAAGGTATCTAGAATGAAAAATGTCTTGTCTATATAGATGATATTATTGTATTTTCCACGTCATTACAAGAATACCTAGAACGATTAAGATGTGTACTTCAAAGACTTCGAGAATCTAACTTCAAAATACAATTAGATTAGATAAGTCCGAATTTTTACGAAAGGAAGTCGCCTATCTTGGACACGTTGTAACAGCAGACGGTGTCAAACCAAACCCGGACAAAATTCAAGCAATTAAGAAATATCCAATACCGAAGTCGACAAAAGAAATCAAAGGATTTCTGGGATTATTGGGCTATTATAGAAGATTTATTAAGGACTTTGCTCGTATAACAAAACCACTGACTAAATGTTTAAAGAATTTGTAGAATGTTTTCATTTATGTAAAAATCTTTTGGTAAATGAACCTATCTTACAGTATCCAGATTTTACAAAAACATTTAATCTCACTACGGATGCTAGTAATGTAGCCCTTGGAGCAGTGCTATCACAAGGACCAAAGGGCATGATTTACCAATAGCGTATACATCAAGAACTCTCAATGATTCGGAAAGAAATTATTCGACAACAGAGAAGGAGCTTTTGGCCTTAGTATGGGCAACGAAATTTCCGCCCTTATATCTTTGGAAGGAAAATTAATTTAATCACTGATCATAAGCCCTTACAGTGGTTATTTTCGTTAAAAGACCCTAGTTCCAAATTAATGCGATGGCGTATTAAACTTGATGAATATGACTATAATGTAATTTACAAAAAAGGTAAACTTAACACAAATGCGGACGCCCTTTCAAGAATAGAGATACATACTAAAGAAACAAACAGTTTTGATCTTAAAGATTATATCGAACAGTCTAATAGAGAATTACAGGAAGGACAAGGACCTTCACGAAAAGAAGAAGATTTAGATCAAATTTCCACCATGGTTCAACCAGATGATGACGTCACGCATCAAGTCATTGACCCAGTCACAACTCCAACAGCTGATAAACAACCACCTGATGATGACGACATGACCGTTCATACGAATCAAAGTGAAGACCCTATTGTTGGAATACCAATCCATGATATCCCAGTCAATTATGGTGCAAATCAAATTTTTATTTCAACTGTTTTACATTCACTAGCCAAACCAAAAATTTTAATTTTATTTGAGAAAAAACGCAGAATTGCTGCTCAAATTTCCGAAAATAATTTTGAAAATGATATTCTAAATTTAATAAAAGAATATGCTATAGCTGATAAACAATATCATATTTATTTTGAAAAACCAGAAGTTTATGAAAGGTTTTCGGAAGTTATTCGAAAAACTTTTAAATGACCTTCTCTCAAACGTCGACGATGTTTAAAAAAATTAATCGATGTAACCGATAAACGCGACATACCCGAGATAATACAAAATTATCATGAATCTAAGACCAATCATCCTGGTATTGATGAAACCCTACAGAAAATTAAAGAACGCTATTATTGGCCAAATTTAAAAAATACAATCCAAACACATATAAATAATTGCGAAATTTGCCAAAGAAGCAAATACGAACGAAACCCGGTCACTATGCAAATGAATGTAACGCCAACAGCATCGAAACCCTTCGAAATAATACACCTAGACACCTACACATTAGAACAAGTTAAATTCTTAACCCCTATAAACTGTTTATCTATGATTCTTAACAATAATTGATAGCTTCTCAAAATACGCTCAAGCGTACCCCCTTAATTCTTTAGCTGCAACAGAAATTGTGGACAAGTTATTAATATTTTTCTGTCACCACGGTGTACCTAAGCAAATAATAGTTGACAACGGTACTGAGTTCAAAAACACTATTTTTACAGAACTTCTTAATTTACATAAAATTAAATTACATTTCTGTTCACCTAACCATCCTCAGTCAAATGGAGTTATTGAAAGACTTCATTCAACTTTATCTATTTAATAATCAAGAATTTAAAAAAACCCCTATAATAAAAAAATGATTTATGCCTTACTAGCATATAATCATTCCATTCACTCAGTAACCAAATTTAAACCCATAGAAGTGCTAAGTGGACACATTTCTCCATGTGATCCTTTTGATATAAGATTGGATCAAATTCTTTTAACGGATTATGTAAATTTCCATAAAGAAAAATCTCGTCTTTTATACGAAAATCTAAATAAAAGACTTGTTAAAAATAAGGAAACATTAATTAGTAAAATTAATGAAAAACGCGATGGGCCCGAGCTATTTCAGCCTAATTAAAGTGTGTATATAAAAAAACATCAAAGGCAAAAATTATCAGATAAATTTACAAAACCCTGTAATATTGAAACAGTAAATAAAAACCGCAAAACAATAACGACCGAATATGACGGTAAAATACATATGAGCAATTTAAGACGCCCACTAAAAAAACTTTACAGCTTTGATTAAAGCACAATTATTCTCTTTCAGCTCTGCGACGATCGTGCTCGCAAATGACAACCGACTTACGATAACACAGGTAGAGTCTTAGAACATTGAAAGGCTAGAAGTAGCATGCCGTGGAACTATGGGCAGGTTTGTTTGCTTGCAACATCTCTGATACAATGATGCCAAATGCTTATAGAGAAATAGCAAAAATCACTTTATAATATCATAAAAGTTTTCAGTTTTTTTCGAAAACTTAAAACAATACTACTGCTCCCCTTTAATAAAATATCAAGCATTTTTTAAAAATAAATTTGATAAGATACTCTATATCGAAGTCAACATACGTTAAATAAATGAAAATAAAGTACGAAGCAACGAGAAAACGTTAATGGCATCGCAACGCCGCTCGAACGCATTGTTGACGCCACCAATACAAGCACTCTCTACCAGTGACGTCGTCAACAAATATTTACCTGATAAATTTTTATTAATTATTATAGAGTTTAAATATAAGTAATATTACCATTTATGAGCTATTTATGTAATTTTTTTAACGGACTTCGTTAGAGGAAGGTCCTAATAAAAGGCAGCATTTTTGTCAAGGCATTTTCATGGAAATAAAATATTTTATTAATATAATATTATAGATTTCTTAATAAATCATGTTTTAAGACACAAATTTTTAACATTTTGCAAAATTTTATTATAATTATTATATTATACAAAACTCAGTTTTACATCACTTACTTTAAATCACATAATATATACTTCTATGATGCTGACTTTTTCAAAGGGACAGTATTGCTTCAGCGGAAAGAGTTAAAACTACAAGGAGGTTCAAATTGTGAAGGAGTTGCAGGTTTTTTATAGGTTATAAGATTTTTATTATGAGTATTTAGCCTGTACAATGGTTTTGAGACATTTAACAGTGATCTAAATAATACCTAATACCAATTATTATATCAGATTAATTTATACTAAAAAACAAAGCTTACCTAAGAATAAAGACTATGTACAATAGATTAGATTAGATAGTTTAGTAGTATTAATATACAAACAAGTACTTTTACAAGTCAAATAAAATATGTAATATATGTAACATTTCTTAAGTATTTTAATAATAACTTGAGACATCTAATTCAATTTCTTTGGCGCAAATTTGTTTGTTACAATCTTCGAATTTTACTTTTTTGTTCTTTTTTTTCCATAATTTGGTGATAAGTGATTTAGCTTTTAAAAAGTCCTCAGGATATCATTTTCATTTTACCCTAGAGTAATATACATAAAAATATAGTATTACCAATATTAAAAAGAAAAAATTAAAAAAATGTATTATGATAATCCAATTGATCAATAAAATGTATGTTATAAAGAATCTTTGAAATATCATACATTTGATTAATTGCATTTAATTACAAATATAACACAATAAAATACTATATCACTTTTAAATAAGATATATAGAATAAGATGATACATGGCATAAAAGTCTTATTTGTACTTAGAGAAAGAATTGAACAATAATTTTTAAATTTGCTATAATGATGTCTATTTTGAGTGTATTTTTACCTTTTCCTTGGCAGAGTCAGGGAATGTGTAGCAGTTAAACAAAAACGGATTGGATGGGAAATAGTAATTGTTGACCTAGACCCCACAGTAACTATTAATCTCAGATGCAGTTTTTGTTGATGATGAATGATCAGATCTGTAATTATACAAAATTTGGTGTATCAAGAATATTAATTTATTTTAATTATCCATACTGGTCTATATTAGCTTCACTGTTTGTACTATATACCATTTTGGAAGCTAAAGAAGTTTTTGCACTCTTCAGGAAAACTACCCTTGCAGCTTTGAAGGGTAAATCACTTGGTAAATTAACTGAATTATCGGCTGCTGTGTTTTTAACCAGTGCATCAGAAATCCTAGTAAAAAATAGTTTTACACACATACCTAATTTAATAAGTATTAGGTATAAATAAAGCTTATATGAGTAACACTAATACTTTTTGTAACGATTTTTTTATACTAGAAAAATATATTAAAAACAATTACCTTTAAGGTAGAGCTGATTTTTTTAATAAAGTCTGGCTACTGATAATATTATCTTCCTTATATAATAAATCACTTCTAAGGATGTGATCTGAACAAATATATTCTTTTTAATTGTGTTGATTTCGATTAATAAAATCCATTGTTCCCTTTGGGCGTATATTAGGCAATTTATAATAAGTATTTGATATTTAATCAAAAAGCAAAAAAAATTACAGTAATAAATTAATATGTGGTGCCAATTACTATATATATATTATTATTATAAGTTGCAATATGGTAAAACAAAAAAAAATTATCGACCAAATTTTAGGGAAAGACAAAATTAACTATACATAGATATCAATATCTAAATAAATTTCAAAATTCTTTAAAGGCAATAAAAAATTAGTAATTTCATCTATCTACCTAATGTCTATATTCAAAAACATAACTATATATAGATAGGTATATGGGTATTATGCCATCTTTCTGCCAAAACAACAAAAAAAACATAAAATCCTGCAATAAAACCAGGGACAAAATTCTAGTTTTATATTTTTTATAGCCTATTGATAGATGAATATGTTCAAAAATATATTTAGATTTAAGAATATAAATATTTTGGTATTTTACACACACTTTCACATTCAAGTTTTTATTAGGTTTATATCTATAAGATCCCCTATTCTACGTTTATGATGATGGTTACCCCATGATGTGATGTTATGAAAGTATCGGTACTTGTGAAAAGATCGGTTTGAATCACCTTTTTATCATGATGCGGCACAAACGACACAAGTTTTTGCCATCCTAGCAATTTAAAAAAACACTAAAATGTGGCCTTTTTCCTTTTGAAACCAAAAAATTAAAGAAAATACACGAATCTCGAACATAAACAAAAAGCCGTTTGACAGATGACACTATGCGTATGGCTCAGGCGCTTAAGTTCCGGTGTTGTCACTTAAAATTTTTTAGAAACGGTTTTAGGGATAAGAATGTTAATAATTTTGTTATTTTTTTGCTTAAGGATATTATATTTATTCTTAAAATAGGTTAATTGTAGTATTTATATTTTTTAATTTAAATTTTCCTATAAAATACAACACAAGTAAGTTAAATTAACGTTATAATGGTTGTTAAAATATAGCAAAAAATTTCCTCCGTTGGAAATTCGCGTCGACTTGACAACAGAGAATCGGCAAATATGTTTGTAAACAACACACCCCTCTTGCCCCTGTGCACATGTTGGACTCAAACAAAGTTGTTGTTTACTAATTCTAGCCTTTCAATGTTCTAAGGGTAGAGTCCATAAAATGAGAGAATATGCCGGTGACGTCAGACTTCGCCCATCTAAGCTGGCTATCGTTAAGCGTAGAAGCGTAGAATTCTAGCAGATGTGAAAGAGAAAATGCATGTATTCACGGTCAAGTAAACCTAATCAGGGAAATATGGGGCCTCCCCTTTATTGATTTTTTGGTTTAAATTTAAGTTTGTGCGCATTTTACGTCACCGGCATATTCTCTCATTTTATGGACTCTAGCAGATAACCCAGGAATTTTACCGTACAGATTAGGCACAGCTCAAGTTACAAAATACACCCACACTTTAATACATTACTACGACCTTAACCCCATCCTTGACGAAATAGATAAATTAAATAATCAAACGATAAATGTAACAAGTGCTTTAATGACTCATAAAGGATAATATAATGATACAAGTAATTATTTAAAAATTCTACAATTAATTAAGTTAAGGGTAGAAAATAAAATAAGAGAATTAATCCCTAATTCTAAACGATTTAAAAGCCATAATAAACGTAGCTGGATCTATTTTTAAGGCAATTACAGGCAATTTAGATGCTAGCGATGGCGAGTATTATGATAAACTTATTAAAGAACTGCAACAAAATCAAAATAAATTGGCTTCTAACTTATTAAACTAAAACTCTCTTTAGCAAGCATTATAAAAAAAATTAATGCTACAATTAATAAGATAAGCGATAACGAAAACCTTCTTGCGATAAATTCAACATATAAATCAACTTGTAGAAAATGCTATAACACGACATGAATATGAGCTTTTCATAAAAGACATCTTAAATCAAATAATAAACTTATATGAAATAATTGATGCAGTGTTGCAAGATGTTGAAAACTCTTTAACTTTTTCTAGGCTTGGATTAATGCATCCCAGCATTGTAAATATGAAAGATCTCTTAACCGAATTAAAAAACCTTGAAAAAATCGTAGGAACTTCAAGTATGCCCTTGCAAGTAACTTTTGAAGAAATATTTAATTTTGAAAAGATCATAAATGTAGATAGCTTTATTCTTAACAATAGAATTGTATATTTGCTTCGAATCCCTATAATTAGTCCTAACTTATTTGAATATTATCATCTTTATTGTTTACCGATAAGGCATCAGAGTCTGTTTAGGGTTGTAATACCGCGAAGTAAATATTTAATAAAAAATCAATGGCACTACATTCATCGAGAGGACCCATGCAAAGAAGTTAAACCTGGAACCTTCCTTTGCGATAAAGATGACCTGAAAGATCTCGGAGTCCAGAATTCTTGCGCAGTAGGCTTACTTGAAACCCCAAAATATATCAACTCCACTTTATGCCCACAAGTTGATATTAGTCTCACAAAATCAATAGTCAATCAACTGGATCAATCATTTGATTGAATCGTTGTACTCCCTCAAGAAGAAATGGTGCAGTTGAGTTGTCACCAACAGAAGGAAGTTCGAAGACTATCTGGAAGTTTTTTGTTAAACCTACCCAGCAGATGCAACTTCAAAGTCGCTCACCTATCGATCACTAATTTCCAAAAAGTAATCGACGTTGACAAACAACCAATAATATTTACCGATTTCCAGTCTGTTTCTACAGAAGTGCCCATCCTCAACTTAAGTCTTCATTTACAAGATATCAAGCTGGATGAACTACAAAGTTTTCGAAACCGAATCGAATCCATTCCTGATTATTTATCGTATCCAGAGTTTTCCAGAACACCAAGCCTATGGACCGTGTTTATATATGTACTTTTTTGTTGTACATATTTATTATTTATCTACAGAACCAAGATTTATTGCCTAAAGAAGAAAGAAGAAGAAGCCATCAGTTCCAGCCCTCCAATTCAACTACCCCTTTGAAGTGGTAGTTCTGTCTAACAAGGGAGGAGTTACCTCTATGGAAAGCCCTTAGCTCAGCATATCATATTGCATGTTTATATATTCTTTGTTCACCCATTGTTTAGTCAGTCAGTTGAATACTTTAGAAGTAATTTAAGCTCTAATGTAATATTATTTGTAAAATACATTTTTTAAAAAGGAACATCTTCGAGCTAGTGAGTTAATTAGCGTAAAGAATCTCCGCTGAGCGAATTACTCATCTGCTGAGTGGAGCGCTTTCTTAGCGGTGCCGGCCGAACGCAATCATATAATTCATACAATGGGCTTGTTGCCGACTTTTTTTTTTCGCAATTTTTTTCATAGAATTCAACAACACTTAACATCCTAAATAAACTGTAAAAATTTCAGCTTTCTATGTATATCCAATCTTTAGATATTCGACGTTAAATATTGAATATCCGTAAAAGCCGCTCCCTCCATTTTTGACGTCACGCCGCAGCAGCTCTCTGCGGGCGGCCGACCCCGAACGCATTTGAGTCGGACATTTCAGTGTTTTTGATGTTATTATTTGTTATTATCTAGTTCGCCGCTATAAAAAAGGGTCTATTTTGTTTGATGCCTGAATGTAATAAAACACTATTATTATTAGTTAAACTATTGTTTTGATTAGTGGAGTTTTGTGCAATGTTTTCAGTCGAAAGAGGCTACATAAAGGCAGATTCTGGGAAATTGCCAGAAGTAGATATGTTCATGGTGCTGGATTATTTTAATAAAAATAAAGACTTTATAAGTTCAGAAATGCGTGGAATAAAATTGATAAGGTAAGTAGTCAAGTTATAGGTATAATATACCACTATAGTAATAGGTAAAAATAATAGAGTAAAGAGTGATAGGTACCGGGCGTCTCATTTTAAGTAAGATAACAAAATAACTTGGAAAGTTTGGCGCTGGCGACTATACTGCGCTTTTTTCACATAAATACTAGTATTAATGTAAAAAAAGAGTGGGTTGCTCGATATATGAAAAAAAAAATATGGCACAAAGCGCCCCACGCTTTTTTCACCTTAATACTAGTATTTTCCATTTATTATTGTTTTCAGCTTATATTAAAAATTATTTTTTATTTTTTAGTTTGATATGCTCTAAAAGCGTGTTTTTTTAAACTATATTTATTTATTGTTATTATTATAATTATTTCTTTTTGGATAATTTATTAGATTGCTATCTGCGTATTTAAAATAATTTATTTTGTAATAAGTGTATTGGGTTAGGTAGATTAGCTTTGGCTAGACTTCGCCTATGTAAATTTTTGGTACTAATAAAGACAATAATATTTATTCATTTATTTATTTAAAATAAATCTTCCGATTTGATAGGAAAACCATTAATTTCAGGTCTGGTAGAAAAGACTATGGTGATAATGCCATTGGATATGTACAAGTCAAACAGCAAGGAGTACTTTGTGAACTAAAAGCTAAAATTACGCCAGAACATAAAATAAAGTCAAAAAATTACGACGTGTTCTGTGTTATTAACACTAATGAAAAAGAAGTAGTGGAAGCAAAATGTCAGGGCTGTGCAGCGTCAGAAGGAGGATGTAAACATGAAGTAGCATTTTTGATGTGGTTGCATCGACGTAGTGAAGAACCTTCTCCAACAGAAAAAGTATGTTATTGGAAAAAGTCAAAGTTATCATCTGCTCCGATAACAAAAAAATTTATTTCATCATCTGATTTTGGAAAAGAAATTAAAGCGGTGTATAATGATTCGGTACTACAAGAATATATATATACAGCTAAAAGGCAGAACATTGAAAATACCTTAATGCGATATGAAAACACAAATATTCGGATCTTTCAATCCATAGCTTAGCAATTTCATACAAAAATTCATTACAAGCAGAAATAAGCTCAACATGCTTTGTTGAATTTATTAAAACAAAAATGAAAAATCAGTTAATTTTAGATGTAGAAAAAGATACTAGAAAACAGAGTGAGAGCAATATTTAACAGGAAATGAGATATGGGCGAATTACTGCATCAAAGGCTTATGCTGTGACCAGATGTCGAGTTTTAGATGGATGTTTAGTCGAAAGCATTTTAGGGGCAAAACTTTTTCAAACAAAAGCAATGAAGAGGGGATTAAATCTGGAAAGTGACATTTTAAAAGTATTGGAAAACCAGATGGGGCAAAAATTCTCGAAAGCAGGAATATTTCTTTCTCAAGAAAATCCTCTAATAGGTGCCTCTCCTGATGCTATAAATAGTACATCTGTAGTTGAAATTAAAAGTCCAACAACCGAAAAATCATGTTTAAATTACATAGATTCCGACGGAAATATTAAGAAAAAATACTTGTATCAAATTCAGATACAAATGTATCTTAGTAATAGAGCGCATGGAATTTTTGTCATCTCACATCCCGATTTTGAAAAATCAAAAAAAATTACAATTAAACATTGTGATTTTGATGAAAAACTTGTGAAATCTGTAATAAAACAACTGAATAAATTTTGGTTGGAAAACATTTTTAATAAAATAATGTAAAATATTACTCTGTGTACTTATTTCACTAAATAATCTTGTAAATTAATAATTCCACAAACTATTTGCACTAATAAATCTAAATATTTAACTAAACTTAAATGAACACTAGCATGAGGTTGAAGAATGGAAAATTCCCTTATTCGAGAAATCACTCGTTCAACATGTATTCTTAAGCTTGCAATTCTTTTTGATTCTGTAACTTCATTCTTCGAACTTTTTTGACTTGATGAAACAGATGGTGGTCTAACCAGTTGATTATTATTGGCTAAAAGTTGATTTTCGAGATGCTTAAACCCTCTGTCGGCCATTACTTGAGCCCCTGGATCTAATTTTGCCAAAAAAGTTGATTCTTCAACTATCATTTTATCAGTAGTTCTACCACCAAAGCCACTAGAAATGTAAGAAATAAAACCATTTGGTGTACATGCTATTAAATATTTCATAGTGTTACAACCTTTATATTCTGACCATGAAAGAGACTGTAGTATTGGGTTGCTTGGTTTTTGTATCGATATTTCAAAACAGTCAATAATACATTGAACATTTTTATATCTATGCCTAAAGGGAATAGGAAGTTTTTCTTGGACATCATTTAATGATTTAAATTGCACAAATGGATAAAGGTAACCTGCTAATAAAGGTATAGTTTTTTGAATAATATTACATACCCTAGCAACTTGTATGCCAAAATCGTCAGCTAATATTCTATAGGATAAATTTAGTTTTATCTTTTTGAAAGTTAAAAAAATATCTAATCTATCTAATTTACATTTTTGCGCTAGAATATTTACAATAAACAATGAATGGCTAGGAATACCTATATAAAGTTTTGGATTTCTTTCTATTAAAAACGTAGATCTTTTTCGTATTTCTTCTGAAAAGTCCATATTCTCCATATATTGCGTATTGTCAAAATCCGACATACTTAGCTGTGACAAGCTAAATGTGGACGTAGAGCCGCTAGTGGAAATAGAGATAGAATTATTTTTTACAGCACACCGCATTATCTTCGAATCATTTTGCTTAAATGCACATTTTCTTTTTTTCTTCTTTTTTTCCACTGGCACCAAATCATCTAGCATACATTGAATTCCCTTGCTGCGACTTTCTACCTTAAATAAAACTTGAATGCCTACATCTTTTGTTTCGGTTCTGTTTCGCTTGTCACGTTATCTTCTTGCTCAACATCCTCGATTTCAGCAGAAGTCCCAGGAAGTAGTAAACTATGAATCAAAGACCGCTGTTCTTTTTTTTGTAAAAACTTCGACTGTTTCGCTTTATGTGCTGTTACTCGACTTTTTTGGCAATCAAAAAATCTCGGTAATACATTTGGCTTAATAAGAATATTACCTTTTTTCATAGTTTTTAAATACATATAATTTTCTATGTCTTCTTTTACCTAAAAGAGGTTAAAGATATAAAATATTTTTTATTCTGCGTTATCATCGCAAACTTTAACTTACATCAAAATGATCCTCACAACAATAAACGTGTGATTTACCAGAAACAAAAACTTCTCGACGCATAGCTTTTTGCCAAACCTTCCTAGCTGTAGGATCAGAAGGCACGTTTATAAATAGTTTCTCAGGGGCATTTTTTGAGGTATTAGGACACTCAGGTACAATACAATATTTCCTCGTAGTTTTTTTGTCACTCATGGTACACCAGAAATTAAATTAAAAAAAGTTACAGGACAGAAAACACCACACGAATACTCGCAACAGACTAAACAAACACGTTTTTTTAATTCGATTTCCACTGTTTCTGGCCGTCTCCCGATACCGCGGCGCGGTCGCACCGTCTCGTCTGCTGCATCGTGACGTCACCCGAAGCTCCGCCCCGTTTTCGCGTGGAGCAACTTTGTTAATTTTTTTAAGGGGTTAAAAGTAGGAATAAAAATCTAAAAATTTGGGAATTTACTTTATAGGTGTTTTTCTTTCGATTTGTAAAATAAAAAAAAAAATCGAGAACGGGCCCATTCATATAATCAAATACTCATACACTACTAGGTCAACTACTCATCCGCTGACATCGGCTGAACGGTACTGCAAAAATTTGAAGTTGTTGGCCTTATTGCATGTTGGCGTTTATTTACATATATAGTTTTGTATTTCACTTATAAATATTTTATGTATTGTATTTTTGCAAATAAAAAATATTTATTATTAATATTTATTATCCTCTATAGAATTGGTTTAGGTAGAATCTGTTATCTGTGTTAGTAAAATGGTAAATTTTCCTTCGCTTGTCCTTGATGTAATTATACACACTGTAGTGTCCGTAGGATCACGTTTGGCACGACATTCTTTAGATAAGCAAAAATACCATTACTCATCACTTGACTCCACTACCTGCTTCTGATGTATATTCATTCCGTTTTGTCGCGTTCGGCCGGCACGAAATGAATTAAGTTAAATTGTTTTTGCTGGTGTGTGGTTTTAACGACTATTTTAACTAAAAATCCATGCCAAAATGCCAAAAAGGAAGTTATATAGAAGAGAAACCAATGAGGAGATTAAAAAGCTCAATAAAAAGTTTAAAAAAATCGAAGAGAGACTGAAATTTTTAAATCAATGGGTTCTCAATCAATCTACGTCTTCAGAAACTTCATCAAGCAGTGAAAGTAAGTATTTAAACCTTTAGAGCTCAAAAGGCCCTATTTTTAAAGGTAAACGTCGTTTACTCCAAGAAATCGAGCGATTTCAGAACTGTTTTGAATGGGACAACTAGCGTTGTTTTAAAAATACTAAAATTTTTGTTTTCTTGTTCAAATGAATACATAGAAAAATGACAAGCGTCATTATTCCAGAGAAATCATGCGATTTCCAATGCGAAACAACAAGCGTTGTTTTAAGAATATAATACCCGCCAATCATCACTTATACGCAGTATACTTACACAATATAATTTAATTTTAGTGTCATCTTCTGATAAAAATAATATCGGAGAGGGAAATCAGAATATAAACCAACTTCAGGCTGAGGCTGATGCTCCTCAAAACTTAGAAAATAATGATCATGAAACTGCTAATGAAGGGTCAGGGCAAAATTTTGACTTTTTTGGTGCCAAATCTGATGACAGTGCCCAAATAGGCACACCAATTCACGAGGAATTCGCAATGCATTGGACTACAATTTTACAAAATGGTCTCAAACCGGGCCAACGTAGCGAATTATTAGAAAAATTCAAAATTCCAGAGAATTGCCAAGCATTAATTCCTCCAAAAGTTAATATGGAAGTAAAGCCTCGTTTACCTGAAGCAGTTTCAAAACATGACAATTTCATCAGTACATTACAATATCAGTTAGCACACAGTTTGGCTGCTATAGCAACAGTAATCGGACAAACCCTTCCGATCACAGACCAATCAGATATTTTTAAAACACTGGGCACAGCTTGCCAGATCATCTCTAATGTTCACAATGCAATGTCGGCACATAGGCGCCACAAGATTATCCCTTTTTTACATCCAGACTGCGCAGGAATTGCTAAAACAGTTAAAATGGATGAATGGTTCTTTGGCAAAGACTTCTCCGAGGTATTTAAAAAAGATCAAATACTTAAAAAAGAAAGTACAGCAATCAGAAAGAGGTCCTTCATACCGATGGCTGGACCCTAGAACTCACAAACAAGCCCTTTGTTAAAGTACCGCCACCCAGAATACAAGGGAAATTCAAGAATCAGAGGAAGGGGGAGAAATGGCAACAAGTGGAAAGGGCAATCCAGAACAATAAAACGAACGAAGACATCGAACTTCTACAACAAACAGTATACCCATCACCGAAGGTAAATAAATATGCAGGACGTTTAAGGCAAATTTCACATGAAATAATGACTAAAAATAAAGTAGTTTTAAGTTGGATAGAAGGTTTAAAACTGCCCTTTTTTAGAAAACCAAAACAAAAATTTGCCCCACAACCAAAAATTTCAACTGACCAACTTTTTACCTATACTAAAGCTATAACAAATTTATTAAACATATAGGTGCAGTTTCAAAATGTAAAGCCCTTAAAAGCCAGTTTATCTCTTCATATTTCTTGAGAAAAAAAACCAAACGGTGAACACAGATTTATTTTTAATTTAAAAAGCCTCAATAAATTTATAACTGTCCCCCATTTTAAGTTAGAGGACCACAGAACAGTTTTAAAAACTTTTATCCCAAAACTATTACTTAACCAAAATTGATTTAAAAGATGCATATTTTTTATTGCCGATTAAAAGAAATTTTAGAAAATATTTAAGATTTAAGTTTAAAGGTTCTTTGTATCAATTTAATGCATTACCTTTTGGGTTAAATATAGCCCCCTTTATATTTACGAAAATAATGAAAGAAGTCGCTATTAGTTTAAGAAAAATGAATATTATTTTAGTATTTTACCTTGATGATATTTTGTTGATGTCAAAAACAAAATTGGAATGTGAAAAACAAACAAACATTACAATAACCCTATTAAAAAAATTGGGCTTTATCATTAACACTGAAAAAAGCATGTTACAACCACAAAAAAGCTTAACTTTTTTGGGTTTTCTATACGACACCATAAACATGATAGTGTCACTATCTAAGGAAAAAATTAACGAGATCAAAAACAAAATTAATTGGTTGAAAAAGAAAAAAACTTGTACTATTCGAGAATTTGCCCAATTAAGGCAAGTTAGTAGCGGCCTTTTCAACCACTAAATATGGGTTTTTTCATATTAACCCGCTTGAAAAAATTAAATTCTTGGTTCTTAAAAACGACCATAGAAATTACAACAAAAAGATGATTATTCCCAAATCCTTATATGGTGAATTCTCATGGTGGCAACAAAATATCGGAAAAGGTCAAAGCATAAAATCCCAACCTTTTGCTATGGAAATTTTTTCAGATGCCTCGCAAATCGGTTGGGGTGTTTTTTGTAAAGGAAAATGTTTTCATGGGTTTTGGGATGACCAGGAAAAAATATGCAAATTAATTATTTAGAAATGAAAGCCGCATATTATGGACTCAAATTACTACAAAAAATAATACTTACAAAAAACAAAGACAACATTAACATTTTACTAAGAATCGATAACCACACGGCCATATCATGTATAAACCGAACGGAAAGCATCAATTATTCAGACATAAACAAAGCCGCATGTTTACTTTGGAGCTGGTGTGAAAGTAAAAACATTACGGTTTATGCTAGTTATATTGCATCATCAGAAAACACTAATGCTGTTCGAGCATCCCGTTCGGTATCGATTGATACTGAGTATCAATTAAACAAATATGCTTTTAAAGAAATACTAAAAATATTTGGGACACCAAAAATAGACTTATTTGCAACGCGTATAAATACTAAATGCAAAAAATTTATTTCCTGGCATACCGATCCAAATTCTTACGCAATTGATGCGTTTACAGTGCCTTGGGATACCCACTATTTTTATGCTTTTCCCCCTTTTTCCAGTATCACACGAGTACTAGGAAGAATTGTACAAGAACAAGCGACAGGAATAGTGGTCGTCCCAAATTGGCCATCGCCGTGGTACCCCCTGTTCAAAAAATTGTTATTACAAGAACCACTTGTTTTCTCACCAAATAGTAAACTACTGATATCTCCCTTTAGGAAACGCCACCCGTTACACAAAAGTCTTTCCCTGGTAGCCGGGAAACTATCCGGAAAGCTTTTCTAAAAAGAGGGGTACCACCAGAACCAATTTCGACCATGATTGCTTCCATCACAAAAGGTACCCTTAAGCAACACTCTGCGTGTTTTGCAAAATATTGGAATTTTTGTGAAACAAACAATTTGGACTTTTCCTTATATAATACAGACGCATATTTACAATTTCTTAGAAATGTGTTTGATAGTGGGGTTTCTTACTCTGTAGTAAATTCATATAGATCGGCATTGAATTTTCTGTTTGCACCAACCACACAAGACAATACTATAATTAACAGGTTCATTAAAGGGGTTTCAAATTTAAGACCACCAAAACCAAAATATTCAGTAACGTGGAATTCAGACCCTGTACTTAAACTGCTCCAAGAGTGGCACCCTTTAGAGGCTTTAACCCTGGAAAAATTAACATATAAAATGGTGGTTTTGATGGCACTTACATCGGCTAGTCGAATACAAACTCTATCAAAAATTAAAATTAAAGATATAATTCTTTCCAGTGAAAAAATAGACATTCGAATTTCAGAAAAAATAAAAACGTCAACGGTGAACAAATCACAGCCCATATTAAATTTTCCTTATTATCCAACAATACCGAATTTATGTGTGGCATCCACAATTCTTACTAAATCAATAATTTTCAAAAACAAGATTATCTCATATTAACTTTCAAAAAACCGCATGGTCCAGCCTCTACTTAAACTATCAGCCGCTGGATTAAAAAAATCCTTAATCTCAGTGGAATAGACACTACCATATTCTCCGGACAAAGTGTGCGTCACGCATCCATATTGGCTGCCTTAAGAAATGGGGTGAACATAGAAATAATAAAAAAGACAGCGGGCTGGACTTTTTATTTTCAGAAACGCTTTTCAAATTTTATAATAGACCTCTACTACAAGATCAAACGTCAAACGAAAGCTTCGTAAAAAATATTTTAAAGTAAAATCAACGCCGTTCTATATACTATCATTGGAAATGTTTTTTTTTAATGTAATAGATTTACGGTTTATCAAATTAGACTTAAGAGAGTTAAAATGTTTACATGCGTTAGTTATGCCGTACCTATGTTCATAATTGAAATTGATAGTATCAATAGTTATTCAATTTATTTCTTAAATTTTTGTTGAACTTAATACATGTACTTTTCTTAAAAAGATAAAAAAATCGCCGTTTTCTCTAAACATCTATAGTGTGTATAATCATATCAAGGACAAGCAAAGGAAATTTTAAAGATTAATCGACTTACCTTAAAAATGATTAATCATAATTTTCCGAGCTTGTCCGTAGATATAATTATTACCCACCCTAACCCAAAATATACTTACCCCTTAAGGCGATTTTGCGATCGCGACAGGAATGAATATACATCAGAAGCAGGTAGTGGAGTCAAGTGATGAGTAATGGTATTTTTGCTTATCTAAAGAATCTCGTGCCAAACGTGATCCTATGGACACTACAGTGTGTATAATTATATCTACGAACAAGCTCGGAAAATTATGATTAATCATCCTTAAGGTAAGTCGATTAATCTTTAAATTCTTTACATATATGATATGAAAATGACACAAAAATCTTCACAATATTTTCTAATCTGTTTGGGTTGGCATAGTTCAGTGCTAACAAAATAAAACTTTTCAATATTCTTAGATAAATTTTAGTTTATATAATATCTGTTTTAATTAAGTATTGTAAATGTATTAAAGCTGAAGAGTTTTATTTTATCCTGATTAATATCTGATGCCAAAATCTATTCAAAAAGTAACCTTTTTGAATTTTCCCGCCTTAATTTGGCCATGACTTTTTACCATTTTGATTGGTCCAATTCGGTAAGTCAAACTGTCAAGTTAGTTACAATAGTTTCCGTTGCCAAGCAAGAGGACGCTAGCATATTTGTCAGAAGAATTTCGATCAGTTTGTATGCAACCACCACTTTTGTATATATTTGGGTTTTGTGGGCGGAATAGTCTTCCTTATATATATTTGTTATTTTCCCTAATATTTGACAGATAGAAGCGTCAATTGTCTTTTCTATTGATAAGCACTAAGAATTTTTATTTATTTTGTTAATTTATTTCGCCTACGTGTTTTTTTATTTAAATATATGCCTTTATGATTTCTTTAAAATAAAAAAAAAATCATTTAAAATCACCACTACCCATTGGGAAATAATAATTGAATTCATGGAAAGTCATAAAAACTTGTTGTGTTCATCCACTTTTGGTTTTAATATGGCAACATGGGTGCAATTAATAGAACCTATAACACCAAGGAAATTGGATCTCTCCATAAATGTTAATTTATTAATTTGTCTCTCATCTCTTATATTTGGAAAATTAATGAATCGATTAGCAAGGTAATTGTCAATAATTTCAGTAATTTTATGGATCCAACGACTTGCAGTAGCTTCGCTAATTTCAAATTTAAAATCTTGTCCAATGCTTCTTTGGTAACAATCTGTGACATACTAAAACTGGCCATTCAATGGTAACTCTACTTCCTCTGCCTCTATTATTAACAGAAGGTTGTGGAAAATAGAGTCGAATTAGATATATTAGTTTTTAAGAAAGCTTCTTGATAATATACTAATGAAATGACCTGGTATGACTATTGGTAAACAATCAATGCAACAAATACGTTTAAAAAAGGATGCTAGCACATTATGCACGTATTAAATAAGGAAGAAGCTATATCGTCTGGTGCATAGGGTATACTCAAGCATGTCGTCGACAAATCGTTAAAAACTAGGCAAATTGCAAGACACTCACGATTGAAAATATTATTTAGAATCAGTCATATCGAGTTATCTTGTCGAATCGAAATTTTAGAATCCCAGTAGGACTGCCAATTCAATGAAAAGTAAATGACCACTACTAGGGGGCCGCCATTTTGCGTGAATGTGCCCTTTCGATGTTGGTCACTCGAACAAATTTTAGTTGTGCCAATTGTAACGAAACAAAACAATTAAAGTTTTTGAGAGGTTATGTTTAACAAAAATACAAAATAGAAAGTTATATATAAATCCTATCTATACCATGAAAATGATCATCTTAAATTTTTGCTTGTATTTACTTAACAGATTCAGTTAAAAACACTTTTATTTTCTCTCTATTTTTACTATTACGAGTTTTACTTTCCTTCCATGTACAGTGTTTCCACATTAATAGATACAACCATCTATAAAAATCAAAATATAGATGATTTTATGAGGGTTTATATTGCAAAAATATGTAACTTGTATTACATATAAACTCTTTAAAAACAGACTCTTCTCCGGGTGAAGACGGTCTAAGCGCCAAATTAATAAAATCAATACATTCCTGTATTTTAAAGCCTTTAGTACATGTAATTAATTTAACTTTTAGTACTTCAAAGATTCCTGTAGAATGGAAAACTGCTATAGTTATTCCAGTCTTCAAAAGTGGTGACCCATATAAAATGACAAACTATACACCAATCTCACTTCTAAGTAACTTTTCCAAGTTATGGGAAAAATGTGTTAAAGCCTCGTAGATTTTTTTGAATCACAAAATCTCATTTAAAGTAAACAGTTTGGGTTCAGGCAAAACAAAAGCACTGAGGATGCTGTGTTTTGTTGGTACCGGGATATACTATCTAAAATGCAGCAAAATAAAAAATGCATCACAATCTATATGGGTTTTGCTAAAGCATTCGACACTCCTTGCTATTAAGAAAACTGGACCGTATTGGGGTGAGAGGCCGTGTGTTAGATCTTTTTAAATCATATTTGGAAAATCGTATCCAAAAAGTGCGATGTAATGATACATTAAGTAGCGGGACGGTCATTGGTACTAGTGTACCTCAAGGCACAGTCCTGGGACCAGTTTTATTTTTTGTTTATATTAATGAATTGGGACAATTGCTGAAGAATGATTCGATTGTTTGCTTTGCCAAGGACACTGCAGTGACATTTACAGACAACAATTGGGAAAATGTATTTTTGAAAGCTGGACAAGGCCTTAGCGTTTTACAAAAAGGGATAATTAGCAATAAAATAAGCCTAAACGTTGTAAAAACTAAATTTATAGCATTTTTACGAACGGCTGCCAATCAACCCGTACAATCTGATATTAAAATTCATGCCACAACTTGTAATTTATTAACTACTTGTACCTGTGTAAGTATACAGAAAACGAATAAAATTAAATATTTAGGCTTATATATTGATCAACATTTTCGCTGGAATGAGCACGCTATCGAAACGGCAAAAAAACTTCGAAACTATATTACAAATTTTACCAGCTTCGAAACATTTTAAATGGAAAAACA
Source organism: Anthonomus grandis grandis (assembly GCF_022605725.1). NCBI lineage: Eukaryota > Metazoa > Arthropoda > Insecta > Coleoptera > Curculionidae > Anthonomus > Anthonomus grandis. The sequence continues at coordinate 46,561,280 of NC_065567.1, forward strand.
ATAAAAATAGTTTATAATTCCCTTGTAGAGTCTATTTTAAGATACTGTTAACCAATTTGGGGTGGTCTTCGCGAAACTGTATTGCAGATTTTAAAGGTGTTCCAAAACAAAATCTTAAAGATAATTCTATATAAAAATATCCAGTATCCTACAATTAATCTTTATTCTGAGTTTAATATTTTAAACCTAAGGATTTATTGTAAGCACAAGTCTTTATTTCTACAAAAAAATTAAACATATTTTCACTGAGCTTAATCATCATTATAGCACCCGTTCTAAAGGAAATAATGAAATACAATCATATTTTTTTAACAAATCTCATTTGCAAAGAAATATAATATTATTTTTGCTTCCGAAAATTCTTAAGATTTTACCGCAAAATTTAAAAACAAAAATTGAAGGAAGTCGTAACCAGCAAAATTTAAATATTGAACTAACACAGTTTATTACACGAAATTATAAAAGTTTTAAAAAGTTATTGATAAAGTAATTTAAAGTGCATTTGTTAATTATTTTTGATTGCCAGTTTACGTAGGTGCTATTTGTCATAAAATATAATCCCCTGAAAGTCGATTCACTTGTTTTGCAATTTTGTTTGAATTTTTAATTTCCTCCTAGTTACTACTTGTGCCTCCTCCGCTCCTCTGCTCCTTATAGTAGAATAACATATTTATTTACTTACAAAGGAAACAAAAACTTTTTTTTTGTCTTTGTATCAAATTTTGAACACAGGCCTAATTTGTGGTCTAGTGAAATGTTTCATTTAATTCTAATGGATTCATTATTTAATTGAGATAATATGAAAAATAAGAATCACATTAATTTTTGTTAAAATATCTATAGTTAGTACTTTGAATTATATTATAACTTGTAAGTTATGTTTATAAATTGGATTGTGTATTTGTGAAAATTTCCGTAATATTGTAATATTGATGGTTAAAAAATATATGTGTTTAATTTTTTATTTAAGTATGTTTCTTACATATTTCTTATAATGGTTTATACATTTATGAAAACAAAAAAAGCAGGTAATTTTTTTGAAAATCCAGAAATTATTAGGATTTCTAGTTAAAATATGGTTTTTACCTGCAAAAATTCTATTTTTTACATAAAAGGTCTTATTAATGCCATACTTATAGCTTGTCTAAGATGCAATATTTTCTTTTTCCAACATTTAAAATTAACGATTTTAATAAAATGTGAATATTACTAAACTGATAAGCATATTGTTAATTTTAAAATAGAATAAAATTCTATTTAAATATATCTCTTATCACTCGTCAGTTAACGCATCAACATCTGCTGCAAATTACTTCAAATTGAAATATCACGCAATAGATCAGCTTAAATTTCACGCCACCCAAGATGGTAGCCCCTGTCTCTGTCAACAACGTCAATAGAATTTCCGTCTGTTCATTAGGCAACAGGCATTTCTCTATATTTGTGTTCGGTGCTCGGTGGTACATAGCGCAGACGCCACTAAAAAGCACCCGATTCCCACCGGTGATCGTGTATGTTCGGAGAAAAATTCGGGGGATCGGAATTGGTCCTACTCGGAATTTGTCCTACGTTTACGAATCCGGCCGAACGGTTAACAGTGTTGTCAGAACTCTAAAATATTCTTAGCAATGTGACCGAAATTTAGTATTCAGTTTAGGGAGGGGGATACTGTGTAAAATTAAATGTAATACCAACCATACAACAACTACAACGAATAAGGCCGTTCAATTTAGAACTTATTGTTGTGTGTTGCAAAGATGGAAGGATTTGGTAATCAAAGATTTTTTGATCAAGAATTTATTAATGAATCCAAAAGGAATGAAACTTTTAATAAAATTTAAATTTAAAATTAAATCAGTTTTATACTTATACAAATTATTATAAAATAGACAATATAATTATGAGGAAAATCGAAGTTTTATGACCAATATGCTCTATTTTTTTTTAAATATACGAAACCTGATCCAACCTTGGGCCAACCTAACTCGCCCTAACTTTGTCTAATCAAATGATAACGACTGGACATCAATTTAAGCATTATCAAAATTAATTGGCTACACAACGTCCTGGTGACTTGGGTTGGCCCAAGGTTGGGTTAGGTTTTGAATATTTTAAGAAAATAGAGAATATTGGTCATAAAACTTCGATTTACTTCATATATTGCCTATTTTACTTGGATCGTTACGTTATTGCCCGGCCATTATCGTTAATGTGCGAATTTTCATCATTGACCGTAACATATACACTATACAGAATACCCCATATTTTCATATAACTTAATAATACAGTTGCCGCCCGCGTGCGCCATCTAGCTATTAACAGTTGCGACACAGACAATCCATCGCATCGGTCGCTATTTAGCTGCCGAAATTCAAAAATACGGCGTTGTTAAATATAAATACCTCCTATCCTTGCTTCTATATCGAAATACAAACCCAGGATTTTCGAGGAAAAGCCGAACCGTTCCGATCGACCGTAGGACAAAATCTGAGTAGGACTAATTCCGCCTTCTCGCTTTTTAGGCGAGACGCCACGAAGCAAGGATAGGAGGTATTTATATTTGACAACGCCGTATTTACGAGTTTTGGCAGCTAAATAGCGACCGATGCGATGGATTGTCTGTGTCGCAACTGTTAATAGCTAGATGGGGCACGCGGGCGGCAACTGTATTATTAAGTTATATGGAAATATGGGGTATTCTGTATAGTGTATATGTTACGATCAATGATGAAAATTCGCACATTAACGATAATGGCCGGGCAATAACGTAACGATCCAAGTAAAATAGGCAATATATGAGATAAATCGAAGTTTTATGACCAATATTCTCTATTTTCTTAAAATATTCAAAACCTAACCCAACCTTGGGCCAACCCAAGTCACCAGGACGTTGTGTAGCCAATTAATTTTAATAATGCTTAAATTGATGTCCAGTCGGTATCATTTGATTAGACAAAGTTAGGGCGAGTTAGGTTGGCCCAAGGTTGGATCAGGTTTCGTATATTTAAAACAAAAATAGAGCATATTGAAGAAAACCACCTATTTTTAAATTGTATGCGTAGTATTTTATATTCGTTGGATGTGGGATTCAGCATGTCGCGTCGCCTTTTGTCGAAAATCTTTTTTAATTTTTTTGATTGTATAACGACAGCCCTATTCATGCGCCGAGGGTTGCTTGTGTTAGCATTTCTGGGCGTTGCTTTCCGGAGATGTTTTTCGGTCGCGCGACTAGGGAACGGCAGAAAGTAACTCAGCCATCGAGGGTACTACTTTAAAAAATTATTGAATCGTATTTAATTTGTGTTGAAGTGGTTTTCTGAAGATTTTCTACAGGTTAGTAAATTTAAAACTTATTAGTTTATTTTTTTTTATTGGCAATGTGTAAATATATTTTTATTAACGTTTATAAATTTAATATTTTGCGTGAATAGGAGGAAATAACGTATGCATGTATTTATCTAAAATTGTTTCATGCTGAAGAGAAAATTAATATTTAAAGTGATCGTCTGAGATAATTTATTTACTGAATTTTAGGTATATTTTCGAAATTAGTTTTTTTTTAAATTATTTGTGTGTTTCAAAAGTACGCTAGAGCCTTGTTGAATCTAACTAACATTTCGACCCTGACTGGGTGAATATTCAGACGTAAATCATACCACAGATAAATAAATATATGTTTCGCGAATTTGTCCGTTTATCTGTGATAATACCTAGAATATTGACTCAACTATTCAACTCATAGCTGGGTAGCCTCCCGTATGGGACCTCAGTACCTTCTAGTGATGGCTGGATAACTAACCCAACTCTCTTCAGTTTTAAATGGATAGTATGTATGAGGAATTAGAAAGGAACAGTAAATAAATTATCTTTATTTTTTTTTGTTGTAACCGAAGGAAGAACTTATTACTCAGCATGATTCGATTTTTAGGGAATTGAGATCGAGGGTTTCTCTGCCGTGCTCTTTCCCCTCGTGAATTCCAGGCTGAGTACGGCATTATTTTTTTTTACATAAATAAACTAAGTAGGTGTATTATCAAGACTGCATTTTCTTTAATACCATCCTAATAATTCAAGTTTCCCTAATTTTGTCTTGTCAAGCGCATCTGAGGTAAGTAAAAGAGAGAGTGATTCTGTTACAAAGCACAACGTAGGGAGGTTATTGGTTTCTTATTTATTTATTTTTTTCTCGTTCGATCTTTTTCTCATTTATTAAAAAAAAAAACTTATCTCATCCATTCTTTATGGACGAACCTGGGCTTGTTATACTACAATATTGGTCATAAAACTTCGATTTTCCTCATAATTATATTGTCTATTTTATAATAATAAGTATAAAACTGATTTAATTTTAAATTTAAATTTTATTAAAAGTTTCATACCTTCTGGCTTCATTAATAAATTCTTGATCAAAAAATCTTTGATTACCAAATCCTTCCATCTTTGCAACACACACACACACACAACAATAAGTTCTAGGTTGAACGGCCTTATTCGTTGTAATTGTTGTATGGTTGGTATCACATTCAATTTCACACAGTATTCCCCTCCCTGAACTGAATACTGAATTTCGGTCACATTGCTAAGAATATTTTAGAGTTCTGACAACACTGTTTTTAACCGTTCGGCCGGATTCGTAAACGTAGGACAAATTCCGAGTAGGACCAATTCCAATCCCCCGATGTGAATGTTTGCTGATGAATGCATGATGAATGTTTGCTGCTAGAAGCAACGGTTTCTGGCAATAAGAATAATTAATGGAATAATAATTTAATTAAAATAAAAAAATAGCGTTTCTGGAATAATAATAATTATTGATTCTTTCAATAAATTAAATATAAATAAAGGATGCAAACAAGAAAATTGAATTATTAATTTTATACATAATACCCTAATGTAAGTATCAAAAAAATGCAGTTTGGTTGAACGATCCAATGGAATGGAAATTGAATTTTTTTTTTTTGAATAAATATTAAAAATTTCTTTGGGCGGATATGGATTTATTTGATTTTGGATATTATTTAAAATTACTATAGTTTATTTTTGAGAAAGTGTTTATGCAGAAACATTAAATTGTGCTTATTAATAAGAATGAAAGTAGAAAATGAAGTACTGTATGAGCAGTGTCATTTCCTCACTGTGGAGGCTTTTGCTAGATCAAACTTCCCTTAAGGAAATTATGCACTTTTGTTATACAAATAACTATTATTTTTTTAAGTTCTATATATGTGGACATATCAAAAGGAAAAGCCCAACTTAAACAATAGGGTATTGTATATTTAGAAAAAATAAATAAATGGAAAACAAAATTTATAAAATATTGTAGTATTGTACTTATATAAATGTTATTATATTATATATATATAAATGTGATTAATCTTTTTGAAATAAGTACCTATTTTTTTAAATAACTTTTATACCTAGGTAGAGAGGTAATTTTGGTAAGTGAAAACACAATGGATTTAATTAGTTATACTGTTATATAAATGTATCATATATTAAAAGTTTTATTTTATAAATGCTGCAAAGACATGTATAATGTATATGACTGATTTGAAAATAAACTTAATTATTTTGTGCTAAAATACTAATTTACAATTCACAGTTTCGATTAATACTCATAAGAAGAAACTGCAAGAAATTTATGAGATAGGTAATGTTTTTTTAAATATTTGCCTAAAACTTACATAAAAAATTATAATACACATATACATACATATATACTTAAACCTATAAAAATATACCTACTATTATATAAAGAAAATACTGATAAATAGAAAAAAATATACAATTTATTATTTTTATTTACTGCTCCTTCTTCTTTTTTGATGAAAAATAAACTTGTTTGTCCATTTTTCGTTTACTTGTATTTGTCTTATTTATCTGTTCCATCATTGATGTCAGTTGTCTCATGCACCTAGACATTTACAGGTATATGTTAATATATCTTATATAATTTTATAAAAAGATAACTTACTTATCATAAGTTTCATCATTTAAAGATCTTAAAAAGTTTGATACACTTTCAACTTTTCTTGTTGATTGCTTGTTCAATAGTTGTACTGCTACTTGTTGATTTTCAGTCGTCTTCTCATTAACAAATGTTTCAATTTCTAGACTATGGCTAGCTTCAATATTATTGAAAGAACATTCCCCAAGGAGTTCACCTAAAACAGAATCGCTTCCCTTCCTTTGCTCACACACCATAATGAACAATTGAAATTGCTACAAATTACCTCTAAAATCGCTTCGATTGAAACAATATACTTTTTCAATCTTGTCTTCAATTTTCCTTGTGTGAACAAGTGCATAGTTTGTGCATATATTTTATGCTCTCTTAACCATTCCTCAAATCTTTCTTCACTGGAAAAATCGAAAGTTGAGGACTCTATTTTGATATCATGACTTAACCGTCTTAACCTGTAAATGAGATTCAAGTCTTTGATAAGTCTCACAAGAATACTTAGTCTCTTTGCATAAGGGACAAGAAATATGTGACTTTGGGTTATTTCGTAGCTGCTGCTTATAAATAAGTATAATATGTTTGTTCTTAGCTGAAATGGAAGAAAACATTTTACTGCATAAGTGGCACAAATTTTTGTTGATAGTTTGGTCCTGATTCTGATAGTTTTGAGTAGGGCCGTCCATCTTTACAGCTAAAATCGCTGAATTGGAATTAATACAGCTTTTCAGATATTATTTTAAAACACTATAAGCAACAATATGGTCAATATTTCTCAAAGAAACAAGTTCAGTATAATCGCAATAATTGATCAAATTAGTTGGAGCTTTTTTACGAAAGTAAACAACTAACAAACGCGGGAACATTCGTGTCGTTATTCTTGTCATTCACGTCAAACGACCGAATTTTTCTCCGAACATACACGATCACCGCCGGGAATCGGGTGCTTTTTAGTGGCGTCTCGTCTACATAGTGCAAATAGTTTTCTTTCACTTTAAATTAACTTAATTTTCTGATCGCGCACTGGCAAAATTATTTTGTCAAGGCTAATTCTTATTATTAGTACTTGCTGCAGTGCTCCCAAAAATGTTGAATGCTGAAACGGTAACCTTTTTTGCCGGTTTGTTTTAACGATTAGTTTTGTCTTTACTTTCTTAACTCATATTTACTAAAAACTTAATAACATAACTCAATTTCTCTTTTAAAAAGAAAAAGTATTTCTTATATGATTTTATTTTTCCTTGGTTTCGATAACAAAAATAAACTTTTAAAATACGTTTTATAGACATTCGCATTTAAATTAAATATAATCATTATAATCTGTTGAAGATATTACCTCAAAGAATATTTAGGGACGTGGCAACATTGCACATTCCAGTGATGTACTCATTTGTTGTCGTTATCTGGGATGTTTTCTGTTTTGTCTTCGTATGACGTGTGTCATGATCAGCTGTGTGAGCTGTGTGTGTAAGTTTGTTTTTTTGCACCATCATGGTTGCTTTTACTATAAATCTTGTTTGTCAGTAGTTTTTCGCAGTAAACTCGCCTTTTATTTACTTCCTAATAAAAAGTTCTAACATAATCAACTGGTTATTTAGTTAATATATCTTAATTGTCTAGTAGTTAGTTTTATAGTCTATAAACTATGCATATTAAATAGTATGCTCAATAGTGCTATTTTATTATTAAATGGTTTGGTAAATAATTAAAATTCCCCATTCAAAAAAATAATATACTTATTACAATTAAATTAATAATATGCTCTATCGAGTTGGCTACTTATTTATTTTATGCTTTTGTGGGTGCAGTTTTATACCCTTATGAACTTTTATAATATAATGATCTAGCAGGTGTATTATCGCCTGTGATTATTTTAAAAAGTAAATTATAATTTATATAGGGATTAATTATTTTACTATTCTACCGTTTACACAGAAATATAAAAAAAATAATGTTAATAAAAAAGATATTTATATTCTTATCTTTACAAAAATATGTCTGATAAAAAATTAATGGTCTGTTTGGAGAGACTTTTAGAAATTAAAGCATGTGCTAATTCTGCCAGCATTGATAATAGTAAAGACTTGCAGTTTAAAGTACTTTACGAAAAGGTACATACATTTAATGAAGAGTTTGAACTTCTCAATGTAAATATTCTCAACCTAATATCCACATCAGAAAACTTTGATTTGAATAAACACAAAAATCTCTCACCAATGTGGAAAATTCACTTTACTTAGCTCTCTGGAGCGTACATATCTAAATATTGTACAATGCAAACGTCCTACTGATGCTAATTATATAATAGCTTATGAAGCACTCGTCAACAGGTTTCATAATTTTCACCTTCTTTCTATGAGCCATTGACATGAAATAGAAAATATTAAAAAACTCACTAGTAAATATAATAATGATTCATTGCGAACTTTTATAGACACTTTTGATGAAAATTTATCTGCTCTCACCAACTAAGGCCCACAAAACATTGGGATTTTATGATTTTTTACATGCTTTTTGATAGTTTGGATGCTAAAACAGGTTTGAACCTGAAAAAGCACTTGAGGACTCTGAAAATAAATCAAAACACTTTGATATCTTAATAACCTTTTTAAGAAAACAGTACAGTGCTCTCGACAATATATATTTTTTTTAAGAATCTCTTACCAAATTTAATAAAAACAAAAGTAGGACTACACTGTTCTCTCAGTTTCAAAACAAAAAAATGTCATGCTTATTGTGTAAAAAGGAAAATCATTTAATTTATAGTTGTCCCAAATTTTTACAAAAAAATTTCCAAAATCGATTCAATTTTATTAAAGAACAAAGATGGTGTACAAATTGTTTAGACTCCAAACATACTTCTTCCCAGTGTACATCTCGCACAAAATGCAATAGATATGCTAAGTCACATCACTTTTTATTGCATTTCGATAGCAAAAATATAAATTATAATTATAAGCAAAGTTGCTCCTCTGCCCCTAGTACTACTGAAAATATCGATTTAGCAGACTATAACTTTAACATTTCTTCATCTATTGACGTGTTACTCGGCTGTGGTGTAATTGGATTTTTAATGCAAAATGGATATATGGCTTCATCCCCTCATGAACTGAAGGGTGTAGGGTAGATTTTAATGGGAAAAATTTCTCTTTCATCCATTACTACTCAATGTACTTATAATTTCTTTTGCACTAATGTGGACTTGTCGCTGGATAAATTCGATAAACGTTTTTGGGAACTAGAACATGTCGCATCCCTAAAAATTGTGCATTCCAAGGCAGAACAGGCTGCAGAAAAGGTATTCTCTGAAACTGTCCAAAGAGATGTAGAGGGTCGTTATGTAGTTGATCTTTCATTTATTGATGCTATCTTTTTCTCTTTTGAAAACTATCGAGATATAATAGCTCTTAGACGCTTTTATTCACTAGAACGACTATCAAATTACAGGTAGTCTTTGATGGATCTGCCAAGGCTTTAAATAATATCTGACTTAACGAAACTCAGTTTATTGGGTCGAAATTACAACAAGACATTTTTAATTTGCTATTACGTTTTTGGATTCATTCTATTAAATTTACTGCTGATGTTAAGCAAATGTACAGGCAAATTTTGGTTAATGAAAGCCACCGAAATTATCAATGAATTGTTTGGCGATTTTTAAAAAATTATTATGAATCCGAATATCCCTAAGCTGCCTACATAAGAAAAAATAATACATGCGTTTATTTGTAGCACCGGTGAGTCTGCGCTCTTGTTGCAAAGTGAGCTGATTCAACTTTTATCGTTTGGAGGATTTCAGCTTAAAACATGGGATAATAAAACTCCTGATATTTTATCTCATTTAGATGGAAGTTTATCACAGAACGAGTTACTTTCTTTCGATAATGATATTGGCTCAAAAATGAAAATTATTGGTCTCCAATGAAATCCAATACAGAATGCATTTTATTTTGCTGTGGATTCCAATTTATGTATGTACTAAGCGATCTTTATTATTCGATATGGCAAAAATATTCGGGTTTTTAATCACAATCACCCTAAAATTACAAATTCAAAAAATTTGGACTCTTGCACTTGATTAGGATAATCCAGTACCCGCTGATATAGGACAACACTATCCAAGATATAAGAAAGATTTAAGGTGTATTCGAGTTCTTTCTTTACATCGTTGTGTAACTCTAACACAGATGAAATATTGCGAATTGCAAAGATTTTGTAATAGCTCTGGGCATGCTTACGCTGCTGTAATCTACTTTCGCGTCATTTTGAGTGATAACTCACATAAAATATTTTTTGTCTGCTCTAAAAGTAGAGTAGCCCCACTTCAAACTATATCTATTCCCCGTTTAGAACATGTTCAGCGCTTTATTGGAACATTTAATTCATGTTGTTAAAAAGTGCTATGAACAGTTGATTGAATGTTCTGGAACTTATGCTTGCTCTGACTCCACGGTCGCTCTTACGTAGATAAAATCTTTACCTCATATATGGAATATTTTTGTGAGTAACCTTGTCACAAACATTCAAGCCTTGGTAGACCCCTCATATTGGTTCCTTGTTCAATCAGCAGTGAATTCTACTGACAGTGCTACTCGTAATATGTTACTGTAAGAGTTGATGGAAGAAGCGAAATGGTGGGCGGGACCAGACTTTCTTTTGAAGGATCCAGAACACTGACCTTGCAATACTCAAATAATTATTAATTCAGATCAGGCATTTATTGAACAAAAGAAGGTCGTTTTATCTTTTTTTTGTTAAACTATTGATGCGCTTATATATAATAAAAGTTTTCTATTTTTGCAAAAGTAATTTATATTATAAACAAAAATCTCCTAATAGCATATCTCTTTTAGATACAAATAAGGCAGAACATTTGATTGTTTAATATGTTGAGTCTCTATCATTTTCTAATGAAATTAGACGAATTATCAAATCACGAATTATCAAAAAATAAAAATTATATTGTCACGCCGTCCAGTCGACTCCAACTACTCTCAAATAAAGTAGTTCCTGCGCAGCTGCGTTGATTAAAGGGCCAGTAGGCTTTCCTGGCTCCTTGATTATGCGCGGCGTACGGGGATGAGGGACAGATAGCTCGAGGAAAACGACTTAGTTTGTTTGGCAAATGTATTGTATCACCTTAGGCTGTACAAAGGGCCTTACCACAAAAGGCCAAGGGTAGTACAGGGTGTAACTTTGACCATCGGTTTTCAGCTGAGGGGCGTTAACAATAAAAATACCTAAATTAAGAAATAGTTTTAAATCCAACCCTTTGGATAACTATGCCTCAGGATTCCCCCAGCTATTCGAGCCAACTCTTTCCTCAGGTAAGGAGACCGACTGGGTAACTTGCAGGTAATTTGTTGGTTCCCCCAAAGGGCAGAGTTACCCCCTTACAAGGGTATTCCATCCCTAGGCGGACACCAGCGGCTTATGGTCCAACCGGTTCCTACCTGAGGGTAGAGGATCAGCACGAAGTGGTTATCGAATAACTGATGATTTCCCTAAATTTCAAGCTTGTATTTATACCTAACAATTATGTCAATGACCCATAGTAAAATAAAGATGAAATATGCACAACTGCTAAGGTTGCATTTTGTGCCTCGCAAATTCGGTTGTGAAATTGATAATGATTAGTTGCTTAGACAGAAGAAGATTAGAGATTAACAAGAGAAGATTAATTGTTTAGAAATTATAATAGTGGAAATTATTTGCTTTATACTGAGGGTAATTAATTTGCTTGACAATATTGACATAAAACTCATTCCTAAAGGTCTTAGAAAGCTTAACCTCTTTGTTCATAATGCAAAGATACCCTATGCTATTACCTGATGAACATAAAATTTCTAAACTTGTAATAGAATATATTCATAAAAAATATTTACACCCTGGACTACAAACTATTCAATATTTAATTTATCAAAAATAATGGATAATTTCTTCTAAATATATTATCCGCAAAGTTTTATCCTATATAAGATGCTTTAAATGCGAACCTCGCTCTTTTCAGCCTATCATGGGTAATTTACCCCTTGTATGCATAAATCATGTTAAAAGTTTTCGCAAATCCGGGGTAGATGTTGGAGGCCCGTTCAATATAACCATGGGAAAAGGCCGGGGAGTAAAATCTTGTAAGGCCTATATATCCCTCTTTTTATGTTTAGTAAAAAAAACAGTTCATTTGGAACTGGCTACTGAATTGTCCACACATGCAAAAGCATGTGGACAATTTTTTACGGCTTTAAGGCGTTTCTTGTCACATTGGCATTGTCACAGACGTATATAGTGATTGTGGCACTAATGTTTAAGATGCTGCTAAACTATTAAAAGATATTGCGCAATCTGCATTTGATACTAAAGCCATTCAATGGCATTTTAACCAGCCTTCCTCCAAAACTTTGGTGGGATCGGGGAAGCCAGCATCAAGTCGGTTAAAAGGCATATAAATAGAGTTGTTGGTATGCAAACACTAACGCACGAGGAATTTAATACAGTGTTAATTTCTATTGAATAGTCTAGATCCAAATGACTTAACTGCGCTTCACCAGGCACTTTTTAAATGTATCCCCACTCAATTCCTTTCATGAATCAGATTTAACTGATATTAAGGTAGGGAGGTTATTTCGGCATCTACTCCAACATATGCATGAGAGCTTTTGGAAGCGCTGGCAGCAGGAATATCCGCACACACTTAGCCAAAATAGTAAGTGTACGACTCAACAATTCCTATTACTTTAAATAAGTAAGTTGTTTTAAAAGACAAGCTTTTGCCACCATTAAAATGGCCACTGGGTCATATTATAGAACTGCATACTGGCTCTGATGGTATTTCCCGAGTTGCTACTGTCAGAACAAACCGAGGAAATTTTAAGCGCCTTGTTTCTAAGCTTTGTCCATTACCGGACAATCAGATTTAATTAAAGTCTATTTTAATTAATGTTTTAATCAAACAATGTGGGTAATATTGTTTGATACACGAAGTTTTATTTATTTTCATTTTGGCATATATTTTTTTTAGCATAATCTCATATTTTGAATGGGCGGTATGTTACATCTTTAATCTTAAATTTATAATTATTAAAAAACAGTAGGAAAAATTATTATATTTGGACTTATGCTTTTTTAAGCTGTTATTTATTTCGAAGTTTTATATTTAAATATCGCGCCGTATAGTATATTCGGTTCAATATTCGCTTGGTGACACTTCCAAAATTAGGCCAATGGTAAGCATAGGTACCAAAGAAATGGGTCACCAATCACGATGCCAGCGTTCGCCCGAATGTGAGAGTCTCTAGTGGATTAGCAAAGTCTACGTACCACCAAGTATCGATAAACAAAAGTTTTTTACTTAGTTCTTCTCATGCAAAATTAACAAGTGAAAAGTGTCTGGAAATAGCCGGTCGGCTTGGGATCTAGTAGCCAGAGATCCACAAAACCACCAACGCAAGATACACCAAGGAAGGCATTTGAAATAATTATTTGATTTGTCACCGGTCGCGTGGTGTATATATTTTTTACATGTTAAACCTATTAGTGTAATTAATGTTTTCTTATATTATACAATCCATTGTTCTTCCGCGTACACTACCTAATAATAAAAAGGCTTATTATTATAAATAAGTATTTTTAACGTGTAGTTGCCTTTTTTTCTTAGTTGACGTTAGCAGTGTCAAAACAAATTCAATATACAGTTCACTTTTAACAAACTTTAACTTTCTGATCCTTCGTCCGGATGGAAGCGTAAAATTTAAACATTTGGAGTGTGATAACAAAGAATTATCATCAAGCTATGTGACTACAATCAAGGTGAGTCCTTTCCGTAGTATTTTTCTTTGTTTCACTTCCTGTCAAGCATATTTTTGTGATTGATCTCATTTGAATTAGCTATTATCTATTTGGTTTTATCGATATATTTTGATTACTTTAAGCTTATTTTAAATCACGGTTGATATGAGTTTATTATCTCTAGCATTGTTGCAAATAAAAAGTAAAATGGATTATGATACATTAATTAAAAAACGATTTACGTTCAGTCAAAGCAAAATTAACAAACTTTTAAAAATATGTAAATAATCTTACAGCACTATTTCCACATTTTAACTTGGATGATTTAGGTTTTTTTCTTGAACTCAAGCAATGTGTTGGTCGTTTTTATAATGTATTAGATGAATACGATAATATACAGGGGCAAATTAGTGAGGATCCGAGAATCGAGTTAATTAGTAAAGATCCTGATACTCAATGTAGTGAACGCGAAAATTTATAAAATGCCTTTTATAGTATTGAGGCTAAAGCCAAACGATTTTTAGTAAAAAGCGTACCGAGTGATCCTGTTAATGTTCTTCCTCCTAATATTCCTAGTGAGGAGTCAAAACGTATGAGCGGAGTAAAACTACCGGTTATCGAAATTTCTACCTACAGTCGGGAGCATGACAAGTGGTTTGAATTTTGGGATACTTATGATTCATTAATACATAAAAACACAACTTTATCAGCCATTCAAAAGTTTCATCTTAAATGGTATCTTAGTTCTAGCGTGTTAAAAATTATTGGTAGTTTGGAGCTTTCATGCGCGAATTATGAAATTGCTTGGGCATTAATTTGTGACAGATTTAACAATAATAAAATTTTAAATCAAAACCATGTGAAAGCTAAGATTCAAAAACTACACACAGAGTCTTCTAATTGTTTACGAAAATTGGGGACACTGTAACCAGGCACCTTAGAGCCTTGAAAACGAAATGAACCTGTCGATTCTTGGGATATGTTAATTATTTACATGATAAGCAGCAAATTAGATGATATAACACGTCGTAAATGAGAACAGATAAAAACATCATACACAACACCCACTTTAGACAATTTAACGTCGTTTTTGAAAGAACGGGCATATCTTCTTGAATCATTAACAACAACAAAATAAAGTGGTTGAAAATATACATAAGCGACATAGATTAACTCCTTTGTAGTAGAAAAGCCGCCTATAAAATCTAGTTATTCATTATGTAAACAAGATCATTTTGTTTAAAATTGCCCAGACCTTCAAACGTAAACAATTTTGATATCAACCGAGGTGAAAACAATAGTGACATAAAGCAAGAAAGTATCAATTTATCGTCTGTAAACTTATCGACCGAACAAGCATTGCTATCGACCGTATTAGTTGACATTTTTAATAAAACTAGTAAGCCTTTTGTAGCGCTAGCTCTACTTGATGTCGGTTCTCAAAGCAGCTTTCTTACTGAATATTTTCTAAGTAAACTACAGTTATCAAAAACATCTGTTAAGATTAAAATTTGCAGATTTAATGAAACTCAATCGGATTACAAAAGCAAATGTATCGCTCGCGTTAAATTCAAAGTTAATGGTTTTTGTATTGACATTTCTCGTTTAATAGTACCTCACATAACGAATAGTTTTCCAAACTTTAAGTTTAACAAATGTAATTTTAGTGTTTCTAACATAACTTCAGCCGACCCCAATTTTGATTTGACACACGGTATTGTGATATAGATATACTAATCAGGGCTGATTATTTTTGGAACTTAATTTGTGTAGATCAAATTAAATTAGGCGTAAATAGATCTTTTGCTCAAACAACAAAATTCAACAGTTGACTTGTATCTGGCCGTGTATTGATAATGACAAAAAATGTGTTTTTGGAAATCGAAGAGTTTCCACATTTAAAATTGTTATTGAATAAGGAAAAGGCTTATGAGGAACACTTTGTAAATTTATTTAGACGCGATGAAAATGGTCATTTTATCATTACGCCGAAAAACGATTTTTAATTCTTCGGCTTTTAAAATGGAATATCCCAAATTCATAAAAGAATGCGAAGCTTTAGGGCACATGCGTAAGGTCATGTAAAGTAATGAACGTAAAAACGGTAATTGTTATTATATTCCTCATCATGGGGTTTTTGAAGACAGTAGTTTGACGACCAAGCTGCGTGTTGTTTTTGACGCGTCATGTCGTATCAAAATATCCAGCTCGAAAATATCATTTAATGATATTCAGATGACTGGCTCGACTATCCAGTCAGACCTTTTAACTATTTTAGATCGTTACCGACAGTACAACTATATTATAGCATATCTGCAGACATAGAAAAAAATTATCGAAATGTGTCCAGTTTGCAATCTTTACTGTGGCGTGACAATGAAACTGAAAAAATAAATACCTACGAGTTACTTACGATACCAAGCCGGCATCATTTTTACCAATAAGATGCCTTTATCAGCTAGGAATTGATTGCGAAGCAGAATTTCCTCTAATATCACGTATTATAAAAGAAGATTTTTACGTCGATGATCTTCTTACCGGTTCTGATGGCATAGAAAAAACTATCAAAACTACTCATAAGGCTGACTTGAATGATATAGGCATAAACAAGAACACAAAAACTTTGGTATTATTTTGGAATGGCAAAAAGGATATTCTTTTTATGTAAGTGTTCGTTTGGAAGAATCGACATGCTTCATCCAGGTAAGAATGGTCCTTTAAGGGTTGCCACAATCAAAACAAAAGAGGGACTAATCAAACGTTCGTTTGCCAAGATCTGCTCATTGCCGTTACAGTGACCTTAGTGTGTGACAGTGCGTACTTTATCACTCACCTTGAGTTCTTAAGAACAGTTTCCATGTTTATTTTGAAAGTGATACTTTCAAGGTGGGGAGCAATGTTCAGTTAAAAAGACTTGACAATAGTGTAAGCGGCAACCGCGCTCGTCATAGGCAATTTCTGGGAAGCATACTGGCCCATCTCCTTGGGCGTTGTCAACAACTACGAGGGAGTATTGCGAGAGAAATCATCGTGTGCTTCCTTTTTTTCTCTTCTATGAATTTAAATATACTATATATTTTCGGTTTTTGATCGACATTGCTTTACTTTACAATATCATCAAGGTTTAAGTTGATTTGTTGCTTTTTATAGAAATGTAATTTGCAACAATATCATTAGTTATTGAATTTTTTACCTTAGCTATAAATAGCCAAATTTTCTTATTTTTATTGGGATTTTTGCCCGCCTCAAAGATCAAAAAACTCATTATTGCCAATTTTTCGCTGTTCTTTCTTCCTTTTTAAAAAATTATTCCAACTTTTCTGCACTTGTTCTTGTTTGGACTTGCTAATTTAATGGCCCTGCTACGAGGTAATCTGCCGGCACGATATGTGCTCCTCCGTATGGTTTTAATAAATGCGCAAACGCGTCGTCGGCAACATAAGGCACCTTTTTTCTTCTTCCAGGCAAAATAGAAACATCTGGTATTCCAAGATCATCTTCTTGCATTTTTTGCAAAAAGTGGTGTTTGAAAATACTCCTCCGTCTGATACATGACCCTGACATCCAACATTGGCATATAAAAAGTTGTAGTCATAATCAACAACACTTAGTAAAACTATACTGAACGTTGATTTATAGTTAAAGTAGTCACTTTACTGGTCACTATTTACTGGTGCCTGCAGAATTTTGCAGTGTTTCCCGTCAATCGTTCCTAAACAGTTGGGAAAATTCTATCTTTTGTCAAATCCCCTGGCAATTTGCAACCATTCTTCAGAATTTCTCGGCACCTAAAAATGAATCTACATTTAAGATATTATCTTTAGTTACATATGTGTAAATATTTATATCTTCGTTTTCTTGAAAGTTTGCTTAAAAAATGTGTTTCTCTCAATTTTGGGATTTCGGTCAAATATGAAACAAAGAAACAAATTGCTTGACGTTTCGCTTTAAAGCAGGCTTTTAAGATATTTATTTTGAAAACGGTTTACCCAAATAAAACATCAAACCGATGGTCAAGCGCACAAATCTTGTGCAAAATTGAAATTTTCGAGAATTAAAAAAATTAAATTTATGGTTTTATAATATTAAATTTAGAGCTTATTTGTACATATTGGCCTGTAATTTTTTTTAAACGATAAGTGTCCTTTCCAGTGTTGTTAAAAAAGTTTCATAAATATTCAATAAGGGAAACTTGTAAAAAGAATAAATTTGTATTCACTTAACTCATTTGTAAAAACTGAATATGTTACTTAACACATTTGTTACAAAAACAAATACAACTATACATTATAGTAAATGGGCATTGATAAACATAAATACTACCATATCCAAAAAAATAATAATATTGAGCAACTAGTAATAATATTAGTAAAATAAATAAAACAAAAATAACATAACATAAAAAAAACAAAAATTAATCTGTGTCTGAGTCTGATGGAACGGTATGGATTGCTAATTTTGCGGTATTGTTTGTTGAAAGGATGTTCTGAATAAAATCAGTATAGTCTTCTGGAATAATTTTTTTGCCAAGCAGATAAAGAAGATCTTTCTTTTTCTTTTCTGATACTGCAAGTCGTGATTTGTATTTGCTTTTTAGTTCAGAAGAATTCAAATCAGTTTTTTGACCCGAGCGCCTTCTGTTAACTGTAATATCGAGTTCAAAAAAAATCAGAACATAGGTCATATTTATATTGTATAATAAAGGATTTGCTCTTTTCCAAGCGTATCCATTTTATACGCATCCACGAAACTTTCTCTCCGTTAGTGTTTACGGAAGTGTTAATAATAACACCGTTAGTTAGTTTTTGCAAATCAAAAAAATCTGAATATTTCAGATTTTCGACTTGGTAGGGTTTTGGTTTTAATCTAGCAGTAGATATATTAGTAGACACCATTCTCGTGTATTATAAATTTTTTTGTGAGCTCTCGCTTGTTCGATTGTGGAGTGCATGGAATCTGCTTCCAGATAAGAATGACCAGATTCCATCAATTTAAAGTCTATTATTTTAAGATGATCAATTTTATTAACTGCGTAAAGCATCGCTGTAGTCACAAATTTGTTGTCATTCTAACCACCAGCAGTATCTGAAAAAGATGATAAGTGCTCAACCGTATTAGGCAAGCTTTGTATGTACTTTAGAAGGCATGTACCTATTTCCGAGCTTCCTTTACTACCATGGGTTTTATCCCACACATAGCAATAACCATCACGTGTCGAACTGTCATAAATCGTAAAATTATATGCATTTAAGTGTTGTTTATAATATATCTGACAATCACCAGCATAGGGAATAGGCAAAATACCCTGAAGGTCAAAAGTAATAGCTCTAAAGGTAACACCTTTTTCTGAAACAACTTTTTTTTTATCTTGCTCTTTCATGTCCATGGATGCTTTTTTTCATTTTTTATGATTCTCGTAATCTTGTCTAAGTGGATCTTTGTCTTTTGCCCCCAAAAAATGCATTACAAACTGTGCACTGGTCTTTTTTTGGTTTATAAAAAGCCAGGGCAGGCTCGAAGGAGCGAAATATTTTTTCATAGATAAACTAAGAAACACTTTTTAAATTTTGAGTTGCACACCAGTCTTTATAAAGTCGATACATTGCCGAAATGTTAAGTTCAGGAGATAGATATTGCTTAGAGGAATCCCTCCTGCAACAGTGCGACTCAATTCTCGGAAAGGAATTGATATGGTCTTTTACATGCTGTTTGTCTTGATCAGAAGTAACATTGTGTGCTTTTGAATCCTGCCTTCTATCATAACCAACGTAAAGGCCAGTTTCATTAATTGATTCTGCACATTTCTCTACACTTCGATGTGATATAGCAAATGTAGCGCAAAAAAATTTTAAACACACATGATATCTTTTTTCTGCTCGTTTTAAATAGTAAATTCTAGAGGTTTTCCGGTTTTTTATAAAGTGTTTTATTTTGTTTTGTTGTTTTATTTTTATAAGTTGTTATATTTTTCTTTCTTTGAACTGGTACATTTTCCATTAAAGAACTCAAATGCATTTTTTGTCGCTTAATCTCTTTGCACGTGAATTCTCTTTCGTTTTCCGAAAAAATTGTGCTACATCTGTACCGACACTTGGAGCAATCATCAGTTTTCGTTTTTTTTTTGCAATTTCTTTTCCAGCACGGTTTACGTATTTTTTTCCACTAAGCCTTAGGTCTTTAACAACAGATCATTTCCAAAAAGCCTTGTTTGCCTTTTGACGTTATCGATTTTTTGGAATAACATCCTGATGGTTTTCATCTTCTGTTTCAGGATCAGTTATATCATGTTCTGATGACGATGGTTGATAAGAGCTTCCAGAACAAGCAAAAGGATCAGATTCATCAGAATCAGTAGCACTTTGTGCAGTATCAACCTGATAAACGTTGCTATCAATATCCATTCTAGGCTCTTCATCTAAAACAAAAAAAGCCAGCCATAACATACGACACACTCAAGAAACTTTGAGACAATTTTCTAAGCTATTTTTACATAATTTTTTACCTTTATTGGACTGCTCTTGGCCCTGAGGGCTTGGATCTGAGGGCTCTTTATTAGGAGGGTCAATATTAAAATGTAAATCCATATTATCTAAAAATACCAGGAAATTTAAAAACAAATATAAATGCACTAAAAAAATTGACCATAATTTAAGGACCAAAAGGTTATTTCTGATTAGGTATAATAAATGTTTTATTACCTATAGCCGATGGATAAAGGTACATAACTCTGGTTAAACTATAATTTAAGAGTTAAGTAAAAACAATTTAATGCGGTTTTCACTAATGAAATGTACATATTTTTGTCAAGAGTTGATAGGTGCCAGTTTTTCTAATTTCTAAAATGTTGATTTTTTATTTAAAAACCAAAAAGATAAATAAAAAAATCTTTCCATACGTCTGTAGATACATCGATTTTAGAAATATTATATTAAAAAACCATTATAAAAAAATTAATAATAAACCTGTGAGAATGGAAATACAAAATTCAGGCATTTTTCTTATAATTTCTTGAACCGCCGATAAGTTTAGTATCATATGGCAACAATGCACGACCGGGCTAGTATGAATCAAATCAAGAAACGCGCGACGCTTTTTCAGCCCGATTTGCGCAAACGACGGTATCGGCTACTGGTCAATAGTAATTCAATACTATGTAAAATTGAAATTGTGAATTCTTATATTGAGAGTTATTGATCGGAAGTTCAGTTAGAATTATTTTATTGCGAAGGTGTTCCAATTTTGTGCGTGTTTTTCTTTGTACTATTGAGTTTTTTACATTTATTTTTAAAAAATGGGAAAAAGAAGAGACGGAAAGTCAAAAGTTTATTATGCTAAACGGAAAAGTAGGAAGCCAAAAAAAGGGTGTTTCTAAACGTTTTAGACAAAAAAAGAAGTAACAGTACCAATAATCCTGTTTCGCCGTTACTTCGAAAGACTATTTCAAATAATATTTGAAGGTTAAGGACTCCTATTACAATGGCTGTGATATATAGGAATAAAGAAAATAACAACTTTATTGATAAGTTACAAAATATCTGAAAAATATTCCGTCTCATGTGTTTGGGGAACATCGTGAATGTGCATCTCTTGGTTATTTTAAATGTGAAAAAAAAGATAACGAAGCAAATTTAATTCCAGAGATGAAAGGCTGTGGAATATTACAAGATTTAGAAGTGTGCTTCAATCGACTTATTCATCACGCTGCAAGTTTATTACGAAATATGGATACTAACATTGCTGAACATTATAATTCCGTAGTATGTTAGTTTGTTGGAGGTAAACGGATAAATTTTTTGAAAAAAGGTTCCTACCAAATAAGATGTGAAGCTGCTGCATTACAATTTAATGTTGGGAACGGAGAATATTATGAACAGCTTCACAAATTGTATTCTCAAAAAAATACATCTGGTATTTTAAAAAAAATTATTGAAAGGTTAAGAATGAAAAGGCTGTAATATAAAAATAAGAGACGAAATATTTTTAAAAAAAGAAATAAACCTGTTACATTACCTGATAAGGATTATGGGCTACAAGATGAAGAAGTAGTGCAGCCTGATATGGAGTCAGATATATTTGAGCAAAAGAAAATGGCCTTCCTTAAGGACCTTGAAAAGACTGAAAAAGAAATTCATGAAATTGAAATAAATACAAGAGGACAAGGAGGAAATCCACTATGGAGCCAAGAGAGAAGCATAAGACTGACAGCGTCTAAATTTGGCAATATTTGTAAAATGCTTCCCAAAACAAATTGTCAAAATAAAGTTCGACAGTTGCTTTATTTAGACTTCCGTGGAAATGAACATACCAAATATGGCACTGAAAAGGAGCCTTTTGCAATAAAGCAATTTGAGGAAGAATTTGGAATGAAAGTCGAAAAGTGCGGCCTTTTTATCGACAAGGAATATTGTGCATTAGCAGCTAGCCCTGATAGGTTAGTAGGTTTAAGAGGACAAGTTGAAATTAAATGTCTCTCTACTGCTTCTAATATAAGCCCAACAGAAGCTATTGGTAAAAAAAAAATTAAATTTGCAAGCGTGGATGAATACGGTAACATGAAAGTCAAAAGAAATCATGACTATTATTACCAAATTCAAGGCCAGCTTCACATAACGAAACGATACTTTTGCTATTTTGTAATTTGGACACCCAAAGGGATGTTGGTAGAACAAGTAAGTGCAATTTACTTAATAATTTTTTAATTGGATAATTAAATTATTTAATTGTTTTAGATTGAGCGAGAAGGTTCATTTTGAATTAAAGATTTTTTATTTTAAATGTCTACTGCCTGAAATTCTAGATCCTAGGCATAATAGAGACATGGAAATTCGAAACCCATCTAGAACTTAGATCCAATTTTAAACTATAAATGACAATTTTTATATTACATTTGTTTGGTTTTTCAATTTCCACTTCGTTATATTATAATATTTATTTTAGTATATTTACTTACATAACTGTTTCAATATTGTCTTATATTTTATACATGTTGTTCTAAAACATAAACCTACGTCATTATAAATAAGTAAGTCCATAAAAACAAAGCAAAAATAAGTAATCTAACGTAACGAATTCAAAATTATTATCTACATGGTGGAGAATATGAGTGATTTTGAATACCCTCATTCTAGAAAAACATGTGTCTCTGAGACATATTATTTTGTTAATTATTTTCTCTTTACATAGCATATGTATTTGAAGTTGTTATAGCATGTTGTATTTGAAAGTGAGACACAATTTTTTTTTTAAATAATTGAACTGTGGGGTTTATTTTATGCTCCTTTGATGAAGCTCACGCGTGTATCTATAATTTATTTTTTGTATTCTAATTGCTAAGAACTTTTTTTTGGGCATATTTATATTTAAAAGTCATTAACATTTTACATTTTTTTACGACTCTTTGACAAGAACTCTATCTATAATATATGTATATATAATATACCTTGTATTGTCCTTTTTATTAGATTTTTATTATTGCGTTACTACGTTTGAAACACACATTGTTAATCTTTAATAATTCTAATTTTAGATACATGTTGTGTGTGTTTTTTTTCTCACATAATTGATTTTTGTTATATTTAATTTATTTTGTGTTTCTTTATTTTGTAATTTTAATTTAGAATTTTATCTTGATTACTAAAAACTGTTTTAGGTACATCTATTTGAAAGTGACACAAAATTATAAAAATTTTTATTTTTTCATTTTTTATAAATAAATTAAATCCGTTAATTTGAATAGTGAATAAACTGTATTACCAGAAGAACATGAGGATATTTTGATTGAACCGATACAAACATGTTATTTTCTTTACTGAATCATACGTCGTGAAATACCGAAATACCCGTGCGACTTGTATGTAGGTAAAAAAGTCCAACCACTTGCAAACTAAAAAATGCACGAATCGGTTCCTCCCGACGAATCTCGGGTGTCATTGACCCGTCTGCTATGAGACGAACAGCCTTCTGCTTCCTTTATCGATGCGTTGTTGCCAAATGCTTACCTTCCGATAAAGCGCGTTAAATCCATTTCGAGCAAAGTCACGTGCTGATTATTGCTCTTAATAAAAAGTACAAAGGTGATAAGTGCATTTGTCACATATGTGTTGCAGAAATCTGCGCGTTAAAAGTACCTGCCACATATGTGAGATGGCGCTAGTAGGCTAAATACTGTAGGGAACTGCGTTTCCATCACAT
Organism: Anthonomus grandis grandis; assembly: GCF_022605725.1. Taxonomy (NCBI): domain Eukaryota; kingdom Metazoa; phylum Arthropoda; class Insecta; order Coleoptera; family Curculionidae; genus Anthonomus; species Anthonomus grandis. Next base: position 46,585,215 of record NC_065567.1, read on the forward strand.
GTCTATCTCTGTCCTCGGTTATATCTGTCTCTTTTTATTCAGGTTAATGAATGTGCGAGGTACGCAACCCACCATTATTCGTGTTTGAGAGCTCTCTTGAGCTTGAACTCTTAAAGTAACTTGAGCGTGTGGCAAGAGGCTAAATGTCTAAATTAATTTATTAAGTTGCGAGAAATATAATAAGTTGTTGTGAGTTATGTGTGGTAGTTTCCATTGAACGGATTAATCCCAACATCCAGCGCGTCTTAAACTGGCGATCACATTATTTGATTAGACGTAGTAGGCCGTCGACAAGAACCCAGATGCCTACATTTGGTGACCCCGACGTGATTTGCTAAAAATGACGCGATGTTTAGTTCCTTTGGGTAACTGCTAACATATTATGGACATTTTTCACAACCGCCGTTGGAATTTATGATCTGGTATGAACAAATTATCCTAGTTTGGTTTTTGATTGCACGAGGTAGCCGCATGACGTATTTCCGGTCCGCCATTTTTGAATTTCCATGGTGACGTTGACATTTGATGACGTTGACAGCTGGAGAAGGAATCTGCTGTACCGGCTACATCGGTAAAACAGGAATCTACCGTCCGCCATATTATGCATATCGTGTATGCAACCCGTAATACACGCATGCATTGGTGAACTCGAATTTGAAAGCCCTGCTGCTGCATTTGCTGCTTTCAACTATCATTAAGGATGTTGACCTGGTAATGTGCTGTTTTGGACCTGGACTAGGATTACTGCTGCTCTGCTGACTGGTGTACTGGATCTCCTGGAAGCATTGAACTATTTTTGATGCTGAGATGATAGACCTTTGATGTCCCGCCCACATTCCTGCAGTTCTTCTGTGACAGCCTTCGCTGGATTTTATAGAGGTTTTCTTTAAAACTTATTTGTAAAACGGTTTAAAACTTAGGTATTTTTAAAATTTTGTGTATATTTTAGAATTATTTGTTTACAATGGCCGATGATGAAGCTTTGGCTACTGCTCTAGCGCAAATTGCTCGTTTGCAGGCGCAAGTAGATCAGCTTACGGTTGAGGCTGATCAGCCTGCGGTTGAAGCAGCTCCTGCTGCAATGCCGGGCATAAATTTTAATGGTAATGGTGAGGCTGTTGGTGCTAATGGTGTGAACGTGCAGTCATCATTCCGCTTGGACCATTATAGAGTTCCCAAATTACCTCCATTCTCGCAAGTGGACCCTACCCTTTGGTTTATTCAGGCTGAAGTGTCCATGAGAAATGCCCGTATTCTTATTGAATCCACCAAAGCTGACACTGTTCTTGCAGCATTAGATGTGGAAGTCTTAGGTTGTGTTAGGGACATTATAATCATGAATCCGCCACCTGTAAATATCTATGAGCAAATTAAAGCCCGTGTTATTGCAACTTACGCTGAGTCGGATGAGATGAAGCTGCGTAAACTGTTGAAGGGGCAAGTAGGAATTGATGGCAAGCCGTCGTTGATGCTAAGCCGTCTTAGAGGTCTTAGCAACGGCACGGTCGATGACAATATTATTAGATCAATTTTTCTTGAACAGCTCCCTCGAGAGCACCGTGCAATTCTCGTTTCAGCAGGTGTCTCAGACCTTAATCGTCTAGCTGAGGCTGCTGACCGCATTGCCGAATGTGCATCTACTAGTTCAGAGCCTTATATTGCTTCTGCCTCTAAGCCATCAGCTACCTCAGTCCCTGCAGTTTCAGAAATGAAGCAACTTATGGATAGTATTGCCGCTCTCAACAAGAAAGTATTACACCTTGAAAAAGAGCTTAAGAAAACACGTTCACGCTCGTCTTCGAATTCTCGTAGAGCGTCAAACTCTAGAGAAGATTCTTCTCTCTGCCGCGCTCATACTCAATACCCAGATAATCCAACCTCTTGTCGGAAGTGGTGTTCTAAGTATGACGATTGGGTCAATAAACCAAAAAACTAAGTGAACCTTCCCGGTTGGAGATGGTCGGAGAAGGTGTTCGAATTTCTAATCGTCTCCACGTTCGTGATCGTACTAGTGGTCAGTTATTTCTGATTGACACTGGTGCTGACATTTCACTACTTCCTGCCATTCCTAAAATTAAGGGAAATCCCTCGGGAATACAACTTTTTGCTGCAAATGACACTCGAATCGACACTTTTGGAGAATTTTTTAGGGAACTTGATCTTGGTCTAAGGCGTCCTATCCGCTGGAATTTTGTTATAGCTGCAGTCCCTTATCCCATTATTGGTGCGGATTTACTTTCGCATTATGGTTTGACGGTGGATGTTAAGAAGAAATGTATTATTGATACTAGAACTTCCGTCCATTTAAAAGCAATTGACAGACCAGCTGCCTACCAGTCTATTAATAAGCTCAGTTCCGACTTTAGTTTTTGCGAGGTCCTTGCCGAATTTCCGCAATTGACAGGCGCTTCTCCTTTGAGCCCTCCTGTTTGCAGTGATGTATTTCATCATATCATTACCTCTGGTCCTCCTGTATCTGAACGTGCTCGTCGTCTCCCTCCTGCAAAACTTAAGGCCGCCAAAGACGAATTCCAAGCTTTAGTCGAGGCAGGTATTTGCCGCCCTTCTTCTAGTCCTTGGGCAAGTCCTATTCATTTAGTGCCTAAAAAAGATGGTTCTTGGCGGGTTTGCGGAGATTATCGACGCTTGAATGCAGTAACTCTACCTGATAAATATCCTACGCCGCACCTGCACGATTGCACAGTCAATTTGCACGGTAAGACTATTTTTTCTTCCTTAGATCTGCATAGAGCCTACAATCAGATCCCTATGGCCCCAGAAGACGTTGAAAAAACTGCATTAATTACGCCATTTGGTCTATTTGAATTTCTTTATATGACTTTTGGTCTTAGAAACGCAAGCCAATCTTTTCAGCGTTATATTAATCGTGCGTTGAGCGATCTGGATTTTGTCTTTATCTATATCGATGATATCTTAGTCGCCTCTTCTTCACTAGAACAACATATTGATAATTTACGAACAGTTTTCCAGAGACTACAGAAATTTCACCTTCGTTTGAATATTAGCAAATGCGTTCTTGGCGTTCCAGAACTTGAGTTTTTAGGTTATATGGTTAGTGCTGAAGGCCTACGTCCAACTCCTGATAGAGTGACTGCCATTTTAGAAGCCCCTAAACCTAAAACTATAGCTGACCTTCGTCGATTTCTTGGAATGGTGAATTTTTACCGCCGCAATATTCCTTATGCTGCGAAAACTCAAGCTCCTTTGAACTCTTTTATTTGTCAATTCAACTAAAAATGACAAACGTGAGATTGCATGGTCTGACGAGCTTATTGAGGCGTTTGATAAAACCAAACATGATTTTTCTAACGCAACAATGCTTGTTCATCCCCGTGCTGAGGCAAATCTCCGCGAGTTACGTATGGGCCGAGGGAAACAAAGTTTTAAAAAACAAACTTTTATTTAAAATACCTCGTATAAGTAACAAATTTATTTAGGGAGGATTCGTACATGAAACAAAATTAAAGAAAATCAAAATCGGGGTTTTAACAAAATACAGAAAGTAAGTTGAGCTAAACAAAGAATCTCTACTCAATGCATTTATCTTATATTTATAATCTTGCCTTATCTAATAGTAAAGGAGTGGTATTTAATGTAAACATCAGCTATTTTAGGGATGTAACTCCTCCACCCTTAGAAAGGAACGTAAACTTTATTAAAGTTTTTTATTAAAGTTTCCATGACCAAAATTTAAACAATTATATTATCTTGTTTTGAAGGTTTGCTATTTTTAAGTTTTAATTGGAAAAAGGGCCATAGAGACTTCCATAAAAATGCTATAATTAATAACATTATTGCAACATATAGTAAAACTGTCCAAATACTTGTTCTATTATAATAAATAGGATTTTTAAGTAATTTATTGTTTTCACTTTTTTGTAAATTAATATCATTCTGTAATTGATCAAATTTATTAAAATTAATATTATTAAGATTGAGCAGTTTTACTTTTTTATATACAGTGTTTCTTGTAAAATTAAACGATACATTAGGTAATGGTATTTTCTTAAAAGTATGTTTAGTATTTTTATAAGCCTTAATAATTATATCATTTAATTTTAACATACATGGTGAACTTAATTCTATAAGATAAGTACCATTAAACATTATGTTATTTTGCGAGTTTTCGCAAGATTCTATTCCTACAATATCGGTAGTTGTTATAATAATCCACGTATTATCGTTAATATTTTGGATTTGTGTATCTTCTATATCTATAGATATTGGTTTACAATTTGAACTATTAGAATTATATTTAAGTAACTGTACCTCACAGGGTATATTTTCATAGAATGATTCAGAATGAATATGATTACATAAATATTCATTTTCTGCAATTTTTTTACAGGGTTGGTTAGAATATCCAAAATGTTTTTCATTTAGCAATAAATATTCAAAATTGGGAACAATTATTTGAAAATGATTATTTTTATTTTTTGTACGTAGTGGAAATAAATGATACAAATTATAATTGTATTTCTCTACCAGAGGTATTTCTATAATAAAGATGATTTCTGATTCTTTAACGTAACTTCTAATATTTAAAGTATTTTCTATTAACAAAATAGTTTCTACTGAGGGTTCAAAGGGTAGTTTTTCAGGACCTAGATTCTTTTTTATTAATTGTAGTTCAATTAGGAAATATTTTATGTTGACAATTGCATTATGAAATACGTTTAATTTTGCAAAACTTATGGCTACTTCAATTTTATCAAAAATATTATATATATTTTGAAAAAGTGTATTTATTTGGGAAAAAGTTGCGTGTATTCGAGTAATGTCGGAAATAAAGGCATTCTCTAGTTCAAAATGATTCATAGTTTCTAAAATTTGATTAATGTGATTCTTTAATGTTTCTTGATTATGAGATATATTTTTTATAGATTCTTGGAAAGTGTTAACGGATTTACTAAGGATTGTCATTTGTTGATTTAAGGAATGTTTTAGGTTATCTTGGTTTTGTCTTAGAATTTTTATATTTTTATCTATTCTTTCGGCATCTTCGTTATCCAAATTACCTGTAATACTTTTTATTATACTACCTAATCCATTTATTAAGCCTCGTTTTTCACGTTTTTTAGTAGGAATTATTTGATTAATTTGTTCTTCAATTTTTCGTTGTAAATTGTCTGTTATTATAAATGAGTTGAAAAATTCATTTTTATATTTAGGATAAATATTAAGATTATTTTTGAGTTCATTATATTTATTACAAATGTTATCATATTCGTGAATTAAGTTTGTCAAGTCAAATATTTGTATAAAAGTCCAGTGATTTATTACCTTTTGTGCGTTTCCTATTTTGTAAGGTAAAATTCCAGGGTTGTTATTTAAGTTGTGGTATTTTGGGGATGCTCCAAAGGCGAAGGACCATCTGTAACAAGAGGTCTTTTTAACTCTTTAATATGAATTATTTCTGTTTTTCCCGGGTTTTTGCAACTTTCTATTTTGACACGGTTATGTTCTAAAATTTCAATAATGGTAAAAGGGCCTGTAAACTTACTTTTACTTTTATTTCGGGGAGACAACTTTTTGTAGACTTTCTGGTTTAATTCAAATTCAATAGGATCGTTGCCTTTTACGTTTGTTTTTGCTAAAACTCTCTCTTTTTCTTTATCAGTTTTAGATATTACATTTTTGTATATGGCATCAATTTTCTCTTTATGGGATGTGACATAATCAGAATAAAAGGTCGTTGAAATTAAATCAAGTGGGTCACGGGAATTTGTATGACCTAATACAAGTTCATGAGGAGTAAACTTGGTAGTACTATGAGTTGTGCTGTTATATGCAATTATCGCATAAGGCATTAATTCAATGACAGTTTTATTTTTATCTTTTTGTTTTAGAATACGAAGGTGTTCGATGATTGTTGAATGGAATCTTTCAACAGGGGAATTGGATTCATGATGCCTTGGGGTTGTAAAATGTATTTTAATTTTTTTAATTTTAAGTAATTCTTGTAGAAGTTCATTTTTAAATTCTCCTCCATTATCACAAGTTATAGTTTCTGGACATCCAAAAAATGAAAAAAAGTTTATTAATTTGTCACAGACTGATTTTGCATTTTTATCATAAGGGTAAGCTTGTCCGTATTTTGAAAATTTATCAAAAACTGTTAGAAAATTCTGTCCTTCAAAAATAAAGGTATCGATATGTAACATTTGAAAAGGTTTACTAGGGGTTTCCGTTTTAACTAGGGGTACATAGGATTTAAATCTGCTATATTTTTGTGTTTGGCAGATATGACAATCATTAATATATTGAATAATATCTTTTGTCATATTTAACCAGTAATAAAGGTCTTTTAGTCTAGAATAAGTTTCATCAATACCACGGTGGTTTGTTTTACTAGTATGTTGTTGAGTAATGAGCATAAGTTTTTCGTCTGGTTCTAATATATTATTAACTAGTTTAGTACATTGTATAATTTTAAAACCTTGAAAATGTTTTAGATAAATGTCATTAAAATTGGGAATAAGTTCCTTATCGTAAAAATAAATAAAACATGTTTTTTCGGGAAACATATAATCTCGAATAAACAATTTAATTTTTTCGATATCTAATGGAAGTTCAACATGATAGATTTTATGTTTTTCAAAGTTTTCAAATTTTACTTTTAATTCAGAATGTAAGGATTTCGTTATTAAATATTGTAGAGGTTTATTGTTTATTATTTCATCAAGGATACTTAGGCTATTATTCTCCATATCAGGTTGATTACTGTGGGCTGTTGAGTCAGGGGTTACATTAGAAGGTTTGATTTGAATGTCAGAGATGATATTAATCTTTTGCTGACTGGTACTAGGTTCATTTAAATCTAAAGGTTCATTGTTTTCATTATATATTGGATTTTCAGCAAGGTTTCGTAGATATTCTAAAATATTTTCATTGTTATCTCCAGGGTTATTAATTAATGACTCATTTTCATAAACATTTAATTGTATTCGGGATAAGACATCGGCATTGGAATTTTGAGAACCTTTTTTATAAATAATTTGATAATCAAATTCTTCTAAGCGTAAACGCCATCTAACTAATTTTGAATTGGGTTCTTTTAAATTAAAGAGCCAAACTAGAGGTCTATGATCAGTATAAATAAAAAATTTACGTCCATATAAATAAGGGCGAAAATATTTACATGACCACACGATAGCTAAAAGTTCTTTTTCTATTGTTGAATATCTAGTTTCTGAAGCACTTAAAGTTCTTGAAGCATAAGCGACAGGTTTATCATTAGGGATTGTTCCTTGTGACAAAACGGCACCAATAGCAAAATTACTTGCATCAGTTGTTAGTAAAAAGGGTTTTGAAAAATCTGGGTATTGTAAAATTGGGGCATTGATTAAAAGTGATTTTAAATGTTCAAATGAGTTTTTAAATTCGTTAGTGTGCTGTATTTTTGAATCTTTCTTCAAGCATTTAGTTAGAGGTTTTGTTATTTTTGCAAAATCTTTTAATGAAACGTCTATAGTAACCTACTAAGCCTAAAAATGATTTTATTTCTTTAGTAGTCTTTGGAATTGGGAAGTCTTTCACTGCTTTTATTTTTTCTGGATTGGGTTTAACGCCATATTTATTTACAATATGACCTAAATATTGTACTTCTTTTCGTAAGAAATGTGATTTATCTAATTGGATTTTAAATTTTGATTCGCGTAATCGCGTAAAGACTTTTCTTAGTTTTAAAATGTGTTCTTGAAGACTTGTACTAAATATAATTACGTCATCTAAATAGACATAACATATTTCATTTTGTAAACCACGTAATATATTATTCATTACTCGTTGAAAAGTCGCAGGGGCATTTTTTTAAGACCGAAAGGCATTCTTAAAAATTCATGTCCTAGATCAGTACTAAAGGCAGTTTTAGGAATGTCCTCGTCATTCATTTGAATTTGATAAAATCCATTAGCGAGATCTAATGTTGTAAAGTAATGTGCTTTCCCTAACTTATCTAAAATTTCATTTATATTAGGTAACGGAAATTTTTTTGTAATTGTTTTTTCATTTAGTTTTCGATAATCAATGACCATGCGCCATTTTTGCTTTCCTGATTGGTCTAATTTTTTAGGTACAATCCAAATAGGAGATGACCATGGTGAATCAGAATCTCTTATAATATTTTGATTCAAAAGATTTGAAATTTGAGTTTTGACTTCTGCACGATGAATTTCAGGGTATCTATAAGTTTTTGTAAAAATAGGGGTCTCATCAGATAATTTTATGTCGTGTTTTGTAGCGTTAGTGAAAGATAAAGGGATGTCTTCACAATGAAATATATCTCTAAACTCAAAGCAAAGTTTATAAATTTGATTTTTTTCTTCGTTGTTGCAATGTTCAAGATTTATATTTTTCAAATTTTCTTTTAATTTATTATCTGTGTCACGATTATATTTTTCTTGATATACAGGGTGATCAATAAAATTTAATTCAGCTAAATCAACAGGTTCAATATCAATATAATCAAGAAATTGTAAACTTACAGGATCGTTTTTTGAATTTAAAGCTGTTGCATAAGCATAGTTATTTTCTATTTTTACGAGACATTCAGGTATTTCTATATGATCAGTTTTTTGATATGGTAAAATACCGTATTGAGATTGGTAAGATGTTTTTACAGGGATTTTTATTTGTTGTATACATCTAGGTTCTATAATATGTGTATAATTTTCTATGCCATTAAGAGGCGTACTATTTTGAGTTCCATATGAAATTGGAATTTTTATATTAGGTAATTTTAACGTGCAAGAACCAAAATCTAAATTAGCATTTAATTGCGTAATAAGATCTAAACCTATTAATCCGTCAAATTTTTCTGAAAAATTAAAAAGATAAAATTTATGTGTACCAGGGGTATTAAAAGTTGGAAATATAGGAATTGTTGCAACTTCATTATGAAATGATGTAGCATGTGCTGTTTGAACTTGAAAAATTTCTTCTTGTATTGATTTTGGAAAATAGGAATAAAATTAGAATTAATTTCTGGGATATAAATATATGGTAATTGGGTGTTATAATTATTTAATATTATTACGTCATATTCGGTGGTTGGCTCGTCATAGGAAAATTTTGGGTTCCTAGATCATTACAGGGATAATCATAATTTTGTTGATAATCATTATTTTGATTAACAGCATAATCTTGAGTGTAACTTTGATCAATTAGTTCAGGGTTTATTGAATGAAATTCAGGATAATTTTCGTCAAAATTAACTATACTAGAATAGTTTAAATCTAAATCATAATCATAATAATTAGAGTTTGAGGGTTGTTCTGCATCAATATGTGAAATTGATGGTTCAGGATTTTGTTGTAAAACTTCTTGGTTATAAAGTTGTTGGGAAACAATTTTACTTTTGTTGAAATTATTTAAAACTGTATTTCCAGAACTTGTATCCATGGGTTCAGTTTTTCTATTGAAATTTGCTCTTGCTAATTGATGTGAATTTGAACCAAATTTTTGTTGATTAGTGTTATTAAATTGAAGGTTATTTGGTCTAGTAAAGACCAAATAACGAGATGGATTTTGTGGAATATGTGGATAATTAGGATTTCTGTATGCTAAAGGTTGTATATTGTATGGATTATATGGTAAATGTTGATTATTAAAATATGGTGGATAGGGTTGTGGCATGTAGGGTGTATGCATATTATTAGTTGTATTATGATAAGTATTTGGTTTATGAGTCTTGTTTTGATTTTGTTGGTTATTTGTATATCTCTGAATATTAGGTGTATGGTGTTGTGCATTTTTAAAATAAATAAAATTTTCTTCTTCTCTTACAAATGCCATAGCTTGCTCTAAAGAATCTGGATTTTTCAATCTAGTTACCAATTGTAAATTATATGGAAGCCCATTTAAAAAGGTTTCTAATGCAAATTCATCATAGTGATTAATTTTAATTAATTTAGTATCAGCGTTATCTGAACTTGAGTTTAATTTTGAAAAAAGTAAACTTCGAGAATCTTGTATTCTCATGCCAAAATTTAAAGGATTTTCATTTTTGTTCGGTCTTAAATTTATCAAATCTTGGATTAAACAATCAATAGATCTTTGATCCGAGAAAGTTGTTAATAAAACATCTTTTATTAAAGACCATTTATTTAATTCGCCACGAGAGACAATTAATTCAGCGGCTCTGCCAGTAAATTTACTTAATATTGTATCAAAAAGACATGTATTTATAGATGCATTTGGATCGGTTTTATCTTGAAAAGCTTTAAGTAAATTTTCTACAGCGCTTATAAAACGATTTAATAATTTTGGGTTACCATCAAAACGGGGAATATTATCAGATTGATATTTTAAAAGTTGATAATCTGGTGGGGCCATTTCTTTTAAATTTAAGTTATCTAGAATCGAAATTAAAGAGTTTACGTTAATATCAGAATTCGACTCAATTTTTGCAAAGTTTAAATATTAAATACGTACGAAAAATAATCGATACTATAAAAACAAAAATTAGATATACCAATACGTGAATCATAAAATAAAATATAGTATAAATAAAATGATTAAATGTGTAGAATAAAAATAAAATAATATATAATATATATATGATAAAAAAAAAATAATATGATAATACTATAAATAAAATATAAAAATATTTCTAAAAATATTTGTATATACCGCTATCAATATGCCATTGATAATTTGTTGCGTTGATATACGAATATTTCCAGGTAAAATATATGTACAAAATTTAATAAAAATGTTAAGACTTACAATAAGGTAAGAATTAATATCTTCATTGGGATTTGATGACTTCTCTGTCTAGTCCAACTCTTTTTCTTGTCTGTAGCTGCTTTTTTTTTCTTCTTCCGATTCTCTTTTTTCTGTCTCACGGGTCCAACAACAACGCGTCCAACGATTCTGGATTACTTGATAGATACCTTAGATCGGTACTCTCTGTCTATCTTGTTCTCCTAGTGATTGGTTGAACGAAAAGCCACCTTAGATCGGTACTTTCTTACTTTTCGTCTTCCAAAATAGTCCAAAAGCTGTCTTAGATCGACACTATCTGGCTTCTGGTCTTCACCTAAGCGTTGTAGCACTTTTTTGAGTAAATTCTTGAAAGAAACCGTTCTTTTACGTATTCCGCGTCGATAAGAACGTCTCAAAAATCCGAACGACTGCGCCAGTTATGTATGGGCCGAGGGAAACAAAGTTTTAAAAAACAAACTTTTATTTAAAATACCTCGTATAAGTAACAAATTTATTTAGGGAGGATTCGTACATGAAACAAAATTAAAGAAAATCAAAATCGGGGTTTTAACAAAATACAGAAAGTAAGTTGAGCTAAACAAAGAATCTCTACTCAATGCATTTATCTTATATTTATAATCTTGCCTTATCTAATAGTAAAGGAGTGGTATTTAATGTAAACATCAGCTATTTTAGGGATGTAACTCGCGTGGTGTCTGACGCTTCTGATTTTGCTATGGGAGCAGTGGTAGAGCAGGAGAATCAGGGTGTTTGGGAACCGTTAGCATTTTTTTCACGCAAATTTTCTCCCGCTCAACTCCGTTACAGTGCTTATGACCGTGAACTTACTGCTATTTTTGAAGCTATTAAATATTTTCGTTATTTGCTAGAAGGTTGCGATTTTAAAATCCTCACCGATCATAAACCTCTCATATATGCATTTAAGCAACGCTCTGATAAAGCTTCTCCGCGACAGTTACGACAATTATCATTTATTGCCCAGTTTACTACCCATATTGAGCATATTGCAGGCTCTCAAAATTTGGTGGCCGACACCTTGTCTCGTATTGAACCTGTACAGTTGCCTCCTGATTTTAATGTGAAAGAACTCGCGGAATTACAAGACGGTGATGATGAATTAAAATCGATTTTTACTTCGTTGGATCATCCATTAAAGCTAAAAAAGCTTCAGTGGGGTCCAGACTTGGTTAGTGTGTATTGCGAATTATCAGGTGAGACTATTCGTCCTTTTATTCCTGTCAGCCTTCGCCAAAAAGTTTTTCATCAAATTCATGATCCAGCTCACCCTAGTAGTAAAATTACTGATCGGATGGTTCGGCAACGGTATGTTTGGCCTAACATGCATCGTGACATTGCAACATGGTGCAAGAACTATTTAGAATGCCAACAATCCAAAATTAGCCGTCATGTAAAACTTGTTCCTGAACATTTTTCTGCTCCTGATGGACGATTTGATCAAGTTTACATTGATATAGTTGGTCCTCTTCCATTGTCTGAAGGATTCTCTTACTGCCTGACAATGATAGACCGATTTTCTCGCTGGCCTGAAGCAATTCCTATTAAGGATACGTCTGCCCAAACTATTGCTAGAACTTTTTATGATACTTGGATTTCGCGTTATGGTACTCCTAGATTGCTTACCTCGGATCAAGGAACTCAATTCGAATCACGCATTTTCTCGGCCCTACTCTCTTTAATTGGTTGTCAGCGTATTCGTACTACCCCTTATCACCCTAAATCGAATGGAATGATTGAGCGTTTTCACCGCGTACTAAAGGCCGCTATCATGTGCCATACTGAATCCAAACAATGGACTCGTTCTTTATCCACCATTTTGTTGGGAATTCGTTTCCATGTTAGAGCAGATACTGAAGCTTCACCGGCAGAATTTTTGCTTGGCTCTACTCTACGTCTTCCTGGAGAATTCTTTCTTCCGGACGACGTTACTCCAGATCCAAACATTTTTATCGAAGAATTTAGACAATATATGCGTGAAATTCGACCTGTGCCTGTTGCACATAAATATAAAAAGCGAATTTTTTACTTTAAAGATTTGTATAACTGTACTCATGTATTTTTTAGAAACATAGCTAAGAAGTCTCTCGAAAGGCCTTATACTGGACCGCATAAAGTTTTAAACCGCGCCTCTGATCGTGTTTTTGATATTGACATCAATGGTAAATCGAAAAGTATCTCGGTTGACTTATTAAAACCAGCGTTTTTTATTGCTGATGAACTCAACGGCCCAGTGGAACCTTCCGAAAGCACTTCTAATCAGGATGGTACTGTAAAACCACCTCTTCTTAGAACTTACGCTCGTAAGAAAGTCACTTTTGCACCCAGTGTAAAATAATTATATTTTGTTTTTTTTTAGTTGATAACTATATAATCAATGTTTATTTTTTTATTTTTAATTTTATTTTAAGACCTAAGTATGTTACATCTCATCTAACACTTAAGTTTTAAGCTTTTATAAACCTTTGTAAATCTATTTTATTTTCTTTAATGTCGTTGTCACTGGGGAGGGAGTGTGTAGGGAACTGCGTTTCCATCACATGTCTATCTCTGTCCTCGGTTATATCTGTCTCTTTTTATTCAGGTTAATGAATGTGCGAGGTACGCAACCCACCATTATTCGTGTTTGAGAGCTCTCTTGAGCTTGAACTCTTAAAGTAACTTGAGCGTGTGGCAAGAGGCTAAATGTCTAAATTAATTTATTAAGTTGCGAGAAATATAATAAGTTGTTGTGAGTTATGTGTGGTAGTTTCCATTGAACGGATTAATCCCAACATCCAGCGCGTCTTAAACTGGCGATCACATTATTTGATTAGACGTAGTAGGCCGTCGACAAGAACCCAGATGCCTACAATACCTATTTTTGACTTACCACCTTTGTGCATATAAGATTTAACAAAATTTTAATAGGTTTGGTGGAAATATCTCATTTTTTTTTAAATTGCACTTACAACATTTGTGCGCTTGACCATCGAAACAATGTGCTTCTTTATTTCATATTTCCTCGAAATCCCGGAACTAAGAAAAAATATATAAATGTTTAATATCGCTATTCTTGCAGCAATACATTTAATTTCTTCTACTTTTAGAATGAAGTAAATGAATGTGAGGACAATGTCTCTGTTATTAATGAAGAAATACAGAGTAAAATCGTTGAAGGTGAAAACCAGCAATCTAATACCGATACAATTATTGCCGCCCCTCGACAGCCAAAACGAAAAGGACACATGCGTGATACAAGAATTGAAGAGGCATATTCTATATTAAAAGAAACTGCTGCCAAAAGGACCGCCAAAAGTGACAATCATATATATGGGCAGCATATAGCGACGAAAATGGACCGCTATTCAGATCGCTGCAAAAATCATACATTTAATTATTAACATCCTTTTTGAAGCAGATATGGAAAAATGCGATATTCCTCCAAATCAACAAACTTACACGATATTCCCTGGCTTCAACCTAGCAAGATACAGCAGCCACACAGTTCTTCCCAGTTATTCACACAACCCATCAATAACAATAATAGTGCCATTCATAAGTCATACACAATAAGCACTCCACAACCTTCGCCGGGTTGGGTTGGGTTGGTTTTGTATTCATCGGAAAGCCATTTATCGCTACAAGATGATTATTATTAGACATGTCCCCACGAAGATACCATGGATGACAGAAACATTACTGACAGATTAGCTGATTATTTAACTCAGTTTAAGCCAAAATTATTGTTACATTTTGTAATGTATAGTTGAAATTCCTAATATATTTTTCACAGCAGCTAAGAAAGAAAGAAAGAAAGAAAATGTGCTATATTACGTAAGAATAATCTTGTGTACAAGCATCCTACAAGCTAAAAAAAAACAAAACAAGAATATAATTTCAAAAATTGACAAAACAATGAACAAAATTAAACACAAGAAGATAAAACTTTTTGAACATACTTGAATTAAAGATAATTAAATAAAACAATCAATTACTAAATAAAGGTAAACTTGTTGACAAAACTAGAGAAGAAAAAAGGAAAAAAAAACTTTCCAACATGTCCAAGGTTAAAACCTATCATTAAAAAAGTCATCCAGGTTATAATATGCCTTAGCCAATAAAAGCGTCTTTAATTCTCTTTTAAATTTCTTAACATCCGATATATGTCTAACACATAGAGGAACATGATTGTAAATTTTTTTACTTATGTAAATTAGTGAGTTTTTGGTAAGGGAAGACGTAGGAATAGGTAGGGGAACATCATTTACACGACGAGTCAAAAGGTCAGTGTCAGAGGGTAGTTTGGGAATTTTTTGAATAATAGCAGCTGTTTCTAAGATAAAGAGTGAAAAAAGAGTTAGGATTTTTTCAGAAATGAAGAGGGGTTTGCAAGAATCTCTTAACTTGGCAGAACACAGGTATCTAACTACTTTTTTTTGAATAACAAAGACAATGTTAAGTAGCCCCTTATTGGTTAAACCCCAAAAAGGCAAGCCATACCGAATATCAGATTTAATAAGTGAAAAGTACACTGAACGTGCAAACACCCCTCCCAGCTCTTGTTTTACCATTCTTACTGCAAAACATCCAGAAGATAATTTCCCAGCTAAATGTAAAATATGATCTTCAAACCGAAGGCGACCATCAATGGTAATTCCTAGGAACTTGCAGCACTCTTTATTCTGCAAGAGGGAATTTTCGTCAAACATCAGACCCTGAACATCGCACTTAAACCCTATAATAGACGTCTTTCTTACATTAAACACGAGCCTGTTGGAAGCACACCACCCTGATAAAATCTGAAGGTCTTCAAGGATACAAGTCTTAATATAATCAGAATTTTTATGGCTCCATAGTATGGTGGTATCATCAGCCAACTGAACCACCTTGCCCTGCAGTTTTAATGAACTCAAGTCATCCACATACAGTAAAAATAACAGTGGTTCCAACACTGAACCCTGGAGAACGCCGCATTTTAGGGATCTAGAAGCAGACAAACGCCCAGACACTGTAACCTTCTGAGTACGATTTGATAGATAGGACTCAAGCCATCGCAACGCTACGCCCCTAAAACCATATTTATCGAGCTTAGATAACAGTATTCCATGATCCACACAGTCAAATGCTTTGGATAGATCACAAAACACTGCCGCCGATGACTCTCTAGAATTCAAGGACACATAGACGCTCTCCAAAAAGCTAAAAACAGCATCATGATGTTCAACTGTCTTAGAGAGGGTAGACAAAATAGAAATGGGACGAAAATTACAAGGCTGATCCAAATCTCCACCCTCATGAAGAGGGATAACCACTGCCTCTTTTAAACATGAAGGAAAAATGCCAATATGTAAAGAATTGTTTATGGCAGAAACTAAAGCATTTAAGGCTAAATCAGGAAAAAAGAGTAACAACCTCGAAGATATCCTATCAGCTCCAGATGATTTATGGTTTTTTAGGCGTTTGATTTCATTTTTTACTTCGGTAAGATCGACAGGATGAAAGAAAAATGAATGCTCAACCGACACTTGTTGAAGATAGTGTAAGGGATCAATGTTACTACGAATGCCCAGAGCAAGATAATAAAAAACATTCACTAGGATATTAAAAAACATTCACTAGGCCTCAACCAGTGCTTAGTCAGAAGTACAATATCAGGAAAATTACATGTGCTCAGCAAAAGATGAAGCTCATCCATGTTTCTTAGGGATTGTATATTAAGAATAAAGATACTTAAGCTTTTCGAAGAGCTAATTTCAATCTTACTAGTAGAATATGAACATGAATGAGATTCAACCCTTTGTGGACATGTCTATAAAAAAGAAGAATTCAATTCACGATCAGTAATCAGTTCAGACTCATTAATTTGATGATTCAAAGACAATTTATTCGATGAAATATTAATTTTAAAATATTTGAAAATATGTGCATGTAATAATAATGCCAAGTCTGAACCAAAGTTACTGGCGCGATTAGACTCTAAAATCCCATACAGATTAATATTATTTGCATGAAAAGTACGATAAAAGGCCTTATTACTATTATAGATAACATTATGGTTGAAATAAGTATAAGGGCTTGTCATCACTAAAGTGTTCGTATCAACATGATTTTGAATTAAATTTTTTAAAACATCAGATGAAGAAAAAATTCCATTTAACATTACTATTAAAAAATCTTCTTTCGTAAAGTCCTTAACTAAATTTAATGCTGTCCTAATCACTTCACTGCTTGAACTGCCCGACTTCAGGAAACACTGGACCTTGTAGTAAGCTTCAAACTTTAAACGTAAATGTTTTAGGAACACTCTGCTATAATTTCCACCAACAAAGAGAAGCCGAGGTCGACTATCGTCAGGTGTATTTGGCCTAGTTGGTAGCTGTGTTGAAGAAATAATAACAACAGATTTAGATATCTGTAACTGTTCCTTCAATGCACAAATGTCGGTATCTTTTTCAACTTCCAACACCTTTACGGAGTCTAACATCTTCTTATTTAAGTTAGTTAAGTCGTTTACGTCTTTTTGTAGCAAGTTTATTTCAGTCTTATAGGTTGAAGACTCATTTTCTAATGTTTTTATCGTTACAATTAAATTTTTATTTAGGATATTTAGCTCGCTAATTTGTGAATTGAACTTAAGACTTGCCCTTTCACTCACTTTCATTAATGCCAACAATTCACCTTCGGTCTCCGACACTTCATCTTCAAAAACCATGCTGTTTCTTCTCATTCTCTCTATAATATGTCTATCCTTCTCTTTCAATTCTGTCAACAAATCATAAATCTTTTGCTCATTAATTTTTCCTTCCTGATCTGTTTCATTAAAATCATCTTAACATCTTTGTGAGCATAAAATCCTGTAGCCTCCCAGTTTTATGGCATCAGAATTTCTTTCCAGACAACTTGGGTGGAACATTGAAATACAAGAGATGCAGCAATAATTTGAAAAATCCCTTTTTTGACAACATTTGAAACTGCGGTTCATTTTAGATTATAAGGAAATATTATTAAATATGATTATGAAATTTCATATTTCATCATTCAGAAAATATTAATGAAATAAATATTAATGGTAAAAACAGGAATTGCAAGTAAACAGTAACTTGAACTTAAACCCAACGCAGAAAACAAACGTACAATAAAACACACAATTGCACGTCCTACGGTTAATGTTCAATTATTTCAAGTTAAGGTCAATGGTAGCCAGATAATTTTAAATTTAGTCAAAACAGGAACTGTTTATAAAACAAAAACATTTTCTGATGCAGGAACTTAATTAGTTTTTTAGGAAACACTTGTACCGCGAAAATGTAGCACGTTAATGTAAACACGCAACACTAGATCAAAACAATTTAAATTAAATCAAAACGAATCAAAACAAAACAAAACTGAGCACCGGCGCCTCCTACGAGTATAGACGTCTACTCTGTACGACTGCTAAACCGATACTGAATGAATAGAAATTAATTTAACTTACCTTGACATATTCTTTTAAAGCATGGATTAGCGCATTACACACTTCAGGAATAATATTAGCATATTGTAGAAGTAGAAATTTTAAACAAATATTTTAGGCTAGTATAGGAATCACCTGTTGCCAACAATCGGAGTGCTAACAGCATTCTCTATTTTGCAGTAATTACGTTTTTTCAAACTTGAGTCTTGCTTGGAAATGGTAAGTCAAATTAAATTTAGCAAAAATTCCAAATCTGTCACCGACATTCTACAATTCCATTCTACATTCTACAAAGTTTGTTATTTGGCCCAAGTTATTGCTTGTTAAATCCATTAACAAAGCTGCGCCCCCCATTTGATTTCTTCTCTTTAACAAATTAGAACACCATTTTCTTTTCTTTTTTTTAATTATAGCGTGTAGTTATAGCGAAAGGCCTGCTATAACTACAAAACTGGCAGCGTTAATTATAACGTTGTCATCTGTTTCCAATGAAATGATGAGTTTCCACGGATCATTTGCGATTGCGAATGTTCGTTCGATGAAAATGTGGAGACAGCTGCGAACGAGGGAGCACGAACGACTTCATCCGTTCGTTCTTTCGCCCGCGTTCTCGGCGAAATATTGTCATGATAGACTTTAGGGCTAAATTGTTACCACTGTTGGGTCATAGCCGGCGTTTTAGATCTTCATAATTAAAGAGCCCTAACACCAAATAAAATATCACCAATGGGGAAAACTACTTACGAAGTTTCGACAGGGCATCCAACCACTAATAAGCATCCTGCTTCCAAAAATATCTAGTCTAAAGTAAAGCAGCACTAGTGAATACATATTGGTTTCAGATATTAATTTCACTAAAAATAATGCTGACGGAGAGGGATGATAATAGATTTGCTTAGAACATTGAAAGGCTAGACTTATTCAACAACAACTTTGTTTTGGTCTAATATGTGCACAGCGGTAAGAGGGCTGTTTTGTTTACATAGCTATTTGCCGATTCTCTGTCAAGCCTACACAAATTTCCAACGGAGGAAATTTGTAGCTATATATTAACAAACATTATAACGTTAATTTAACTTATTTGTGGTGTATTTTACAGGAAAATTTAAAATAAGAAGCATAAATAGAATGAACCTATTTTAAGAATAAATATAATATAATTAAACAAAAAAACAACAAAATTATTGCATTCTTATTCCTAAAACTGCTTCTAAAAAATTTGAGGGACAACACCGGGAGCTTAAGCGCCTGAGCAATTCGCGTATCTGCCAAACGGCTTTTTGTTTATATTCGGGGTTTGTGTATTTTCTTTAATTTTTGGTTAAAAAAGGAGGTCACATTTTAGTATTTTTTTAATTTGCTAGGATGGCAAAAGCTTGTCTGTCGTTTGTGCCGCAGCATGATAAAAAGGCGATTCAAGCCGATCTTTTCACCAGTAAGTATCGATACTTTCATAACATCACATTATGGGGCTACCATCATCATAAGTCTAGAATAGGGGATCTTATAGAAATAAACCTAATAAAAACTTGAATGTGAAAGTGTGCTTGAAATACAAAAATCAATATATTTTTAAATCTAAATATTTATTTGAAAATATTCATCTGTTAATAGACTATGAAAAATATAAAACTAGAGTTTTGTCCATGGTTTTATTAACAGGATTTTATGTTTTTTTTTGTTGTGTTGGGAGAAAAAAGGCATAATACCTATCTATATCTATCACATACCTATCTATGTATAATATTCTATAGTTATGTTTTTTTAATACCAACATTAGGTAGATAGATGAAATTACAAATTTTTTATTGCCTTTAAAGAATTTTGAAATTTATTTAGATATTGATATCTATGTATAAAGTTAATTTTGTCTTTCCCTAAAATTTTTTTTTATTTTACTTTAATGCAACTTAATATATAACAATAATATATACAGATCGTGATTTCGTTCGTTACTTATAGGAAACCGTATAGAGGCGAAATTTTGCAACGTCGCGCGTGTACGAGTGCCTGCGACAGAGCACCGCCCCGGCCGGCCCGAGGACGGGATCAGAGACAACCAAAGAGACGTGCAACTAGATAGAAATTTTTATCCTATTGTTGTTGCTCTCTTTAATCTGTATTTATTGTATTTCGTTGTCTCACTCTTCCTTTATAAAAGGTGAGCTAAGGTGGCGCCACAATACTAATCTTCCGCAATGATAAATGTATTTAATTATCAGAGCAGTCAAGAGAAAACATTCTTCCATCTCCGTCCAAATGAATGCAAAAATACGGGATAGCTTGTGTCCAATTCTCTAGTATTTCTAAAATTATAATTAAATACGGCAACAGTGCAATCCTTGCTTAACATGAACGCGTGAATTTCAATATGGCTGAATAGTTGTTGTTGCTGATTAATTTTGTTTTGTTTTACATCATTAGTTGAGATTTTGGATGAGTGCTTAAATTTTACGTATTTTATTACCTACCGGATTTAGGTGAATTTGGTTACAGTAGTTAGTAGTTGTAGTTTTTTGTAGGATACAGATTTTAGTGTTTTGACTTGTGTTAGGAACAGAAATATGTTCATTAAGGTAATTGTTAAAGCTGTAGGTAAAATAGGTATTCCATGGAGGTTCAAAAGGAAAAGTTAAGAGATTTGCAAAAAAAACATTTAAAAAAAATTAAAAAACTAACATAAATAGTCAAATGAATTTAATTTTTATAATTATTAGAATACAACAGACTTATCTATTCTTTACTAATTAGTAGAAAAACAGTTTTACCACTTTACCAAATCAATTTAATTTATTCTGGATACCTGTTTCGCTAACAATATTAGCATCTTTAGCAAAACATTAAACTTTTTTTTATTTTAAGTATTACACCAAAGGATATATTTTTTGGAATATTATTATAGTACTGTGATAATAAAAATCTTATCTAATCCTCTAGATTTTAATTTTTTATTTTAGATTTGCATTTATGTATATGTATGTTACTGTTACCGTCTTAAATTATAAATTGTGAAAATAATTAAGAAAATGCATGCACATATTATAGTTATACCATATACTGAAAATACAATACAAAACGTTTCAGAATTATATTTAGTTTATTTAGTTCCCTAATTTAAATGTTATTAAATTGCATTGTTTTAATTAAATCGCTCTCGTTTATCGTTCTGAGCAATTAAAAACTTATCAATAACTTTTTATTTGTTTTAATTAAAATCAGCCGTTCTGTCTCAGAACATAATTATGATGTTCTGACTTCTGAGACATAACTGCTGATTTTAAATAAAATAAATCATTAAATGCTTAATAGCCGAGGTTTGAATTATGGCGGCAAACGCTATCTGCGCCATCTACGGGTTATCTTTCACGAAGAGAGACAATGATGGCAAATAATCGGATAATTTATTAGCGCACAGTTGCGTGTCTCTTTAATTGTCTCTGACGGGATTAGTAAACATCTGACTTTCGTAGGAGGTGCGTCGTTTGGCGACAAAATGTCCCAAAATATTACGCGAAAATCCAGGCATTTTTGAAATATTTTTTCTAATGTGGGTGTTACAGACATGACAATGTGTAAAACCCGCATAGAATTGTAATCTTAAAATGTTTAATATGCTGTGTTTTGCATAATGAAAATTAAAGCGTTATTCTAATAAAGAATAAAATATCAACTCTGATAAAAATATAATAAAAAATCAGAAATAAACAAAAACTTAACCTATCGTAAAAGCTATTTCGCACCTCCAAAGGAGTTTCAGGTAAAATGGAATTGGCACCTTCGACAATTTTATTGCGCAACTCCTCTAAATTTGGTGGCCTACTAAATTCATGCTTGTAAATGGTCTCCTTAAGGTAACCCCACAGATAAAAGTCATTTGGAGACATATCTGGAGATCTAGGAGGCCATTTAATATCGCCAGTCCCACTAATAAGGCGGTTAGGAAAAGTATTTGTTAAAAATTTGTTATGAGCAGGACAGCCATCTTGCTGAAAATAAACCGATCCCAGGTCTACATCAGGTAGGATTTGAATGGCAGGAAGAACTTCGTTGCCTCGAACTTAACTGCCCAAATATTCAATTTCTGAGGATACTGGGTACGAAACTGAAAACTTCTGTGCTCGTTTTCCTGAGACCAATAACGAACAATTGAAGGATTGTGTTTGCCATGTAATGGAAAAGAAGATTCATCAGAAAACAAAATATTTTTTAAAAAATATTCGTTTTCATTTGCCGTCTTCCCGCCGGTCTATAACCTGGACTACTTCAACAGGTGGTTGAAGTTTTGTCTTGACATTTTGTGTGGCATTTTTTACAATCTTGAAGACAAAAAGATGTCTTAAAATTTGTAACCACATTTAAAACCGATTTTGCACAAGGAATCGGTCTATTCTCAAATGTCACTGAAAGCAAATCTCTACATTGTACTGCCGAATTGCCTCCATAAAACCATTTAATTAGTTGAACTCTTTCAGAAGGGGTATAAACAGCCATAGTGAAAAAACACGAAAATAACGCTCAAAAATTATTAATGCAACGTGCAGTAACGCAGCAAAGTGAGGTCTGCTGACTCCCGGTTCAAAAATAAAAACGAAAAATTCCGCCGCCTGTAAGCCGCAACCAAGCGGTGTTGCCATTATTTTGGGTAATACGTAGCTCACGATAACACGATCTGTATAGTAATTGGCACCACATATTAATTTATTACTGTAATTTTTTTTTTGCTTTTTGATTCAATGTCCAATACTTATTATAGTTTGCCTAATGATTATGCCACAAGGGAACAATGCATTTCATTATTGGAAATCAACATGATTAAAAAGAATATATTTATATTTTATTATATTTATAAAATATATATATTTGTTTGTTCATATCACTTCTTTAGAAGTGATTTCTTATATGAGGGAGATGATATTATCAGTAGGACTTAAACTTAACTACTTATTAAAAAAATCAGCTCTACCTCAAAGGTAATTTTTTTTAAATATATTTTTTTAGTATATTTATAGAGTATGACAATATTTTACCTTAGAATTATTGATAATATAGGTTAAAATGAGGTTTAATGTCATAAAGCTTTGAATGCTTTTATTTACTTTATTATATAAGCTAAAACACAAGCCTTTTAAAACTTGTGCTTGGGCTGTGTTGTAAAACATACAGCTTCATCACAAAAAGTATTAGTTTTACTCATATAAGCTTTATTTATTATTACCTAATACTTATTAAATTAGGTATGTGTGTAAAAGTATTTTTACTAGGATTTCTGATGCACTGGTTAAAAATACAGCAGCCGATAATTCAGTTAATTTACCAAGTAATTTACCCCTGAAAGCTTCTATTAGCACTAGCACTATTCAGGAAAGTTCTTTAGCTTCCAAAATAGTATATAGTACAAACAGTGAAGCTAGTATAGACAAGTATGGACAATTAAAATAGATTAATATTCTTGATACAGAAATTTTGTATAATTACAGATCTGATCATTCATCATCAACAATAACTGAATCTGAGATTAATAGTTCTGCAGTAACCAAGGGGTCTAGGTCAACAATTAATATTTCTCATCCAAGCCGCTTTAGTTCAACTGCCATACATAACCCCGACTTCGCTAAGGAAAAGGAAAAAATATATACTCAAAATAGACCCCAATATAGCACATTTAAAAATTATTGTTCAATTCTTTCTATTAGTACAAATAAGAGTTTTATGCTATGTATGGCAGTTCTTCTTTAAAAGTGATCATCATTAGTTCTTTATTTAAAAGTGATATAGTATTTTATTGTGTTATATTTGTTTAATTAAATGCAATTAATCATTAAAGTGTATGATATTATAAAGATTCTGTATAATAACACACATTTTATTGATCAATTGGAATATCATAATACACTTTTTTTATTTTTTCTTTTCATTTTTGTTTTTAGACTTAGAGATGTATATGATATACATTTAATAACATTAATATTACCACAGCACAAAAAATAAGTTTTTTTTATATAATAAGTTCATATATAATTATTTAAAAAATTGACACATTTTAAATTTTGGTAATACTATATTTTTATGTACATTATTCTAGGGTAAAATGAAAATGATATCCTGGGGACCTTAGCACTGATGATTCCACCATTTCAAAAGCTAAAGTTAGTTGCCAAATTATAGAAAAAAAAATTAAAGAACAAAAGATTAAAATTCGAAGCTTTAAAGAAGAAGATTAAAATGCAACAAACAAATTTGCGCCAAAGAAATCGAATTAGATGTCTCAAGTCATTATTAAAATACTTAAGAAATAATAACATGATTTCCGAAAAAGCCCAACATACTTAAGAAGTAAATGCTTTATCAATTTCTACTTTAGTTATGTTTTGATTCTCAAATATTCTAATAAATAAATATAAGCATAATAAAAATTCTACAGTCTCCCTCTAATCATTATGTTAACCGTGATTTATTATATTCTCCATGAACCTTTTACTTTTCTATTGCTTCCACCAAAAATGTTTGTAACACATTCTGGTGTTTTTAGGACTTCTTGACATAGATGTCACCTAAGTATTTTCTTTAACACACTATTCAGTCTAATTATTGATGTCTTTTTTCATCTTTTTCAATAATATAATGTAAATAAAAAAATAAATAAATAAAAGGTTTTTTTACATATACTCAAACCCTGGTGGGTGTAATTTATACCAATTTTAAACTTTTGTAAGTGTGCATTATATTAATTTTAACTCTGTTAACCTGGAAAGAGCATCTGATTAATCTGTAAAAAAATTATCACAGCAACTTTTTCTTCTTAGAAACCTTGTTCAGGTAACTTCTAGAGAAACCCTTTTAATAGCTTACCACAGCAATTTCTATTCCCATTTAACGTTTGCCATTCTATAGTGGGGTCATTTCTGCCATATAGAACAAGCTTTTGAACAACAAAGAAAATGCATATGCATGATGTCTGGTCTTAGCTGAATGTCAAAATTCTTTTAAATCTTCAAAAATAATGACTCTACCCTGTGGGTACATTATGCAGTGTCTGTTGCAGAAAAATTTGAACCTATATAAATTCTCATGAAAACATTGTAATGGGATTTTTAGTCCCGGGGGTTCGTAGGTCAAAGAAACCACTAATGTCGGGAAATCACAGTTTATTAACCTCAGTTACGGGCTTAGTTTTAACACCTTTTAATAATAAAATAGATAATATAAATTGCTAGCCAAGAACAGGACAGTTGTAACCTTACCTTTTAATAATAAAAGCACTGATCCGGATTAAAACCTTTTAATGGAATCACGGAGTCAAAGGCGCCACTTCTTTATTAAATGGTGACAAACGAAGGAATAATCATAAGACTACTCCGAGCAGAAATGTAGGCTTTAAAGAATGTCATACATTTCCACAAATAAAGAAAATATTTAAGACGCCCGATATTCTAATAGAACAAATTATAGCAAAGGTAGAGGTCGTTCCGCTACAATCGCCCCCGGCGTAATCACCTATAAAATTAGGTACATGTAAAAATTTAAATGACTGGTATGAAATTGCCCCCGCTCTTTTCCCGTACTTGGATTTTCTAAAATGTAAGTGAAAAGCCTAATCTGAGCTTTTACTCTGTAAGGTTCCTCAAAGAACAACATCATTTTTTTCGTTTCAGCAGCCAATGCTATGGATACCGGATTGGCTTTAAGCAATACTAAACCGCCTACATTATATTTCGGTGAAGGACCCGACGGATAAGACATTTTTCTTTTTTCCGCTCGACTTTGTAACATTTCACGGGCTAACACCAACTTTCGCTCTGGGCAATCTGGCGGAAGGTCAGGGAAACTAACAGTTTCTCATAATAGGGATAACGGCGGTAAGCCTAAATGTAGTTCTTGAGGGGAAAACCCGGTGGATTCATGGGTAACCGAATTCAAGAATTCGGAAAACTTTGGCAGCTCGTACTCCCACCGGCGATGATTTTCATTGCAATAAGTACATAGAAGAGTATCCTTCCAACCTTCCAAGATTTGGCGGTAAATTGAGTACCATGATCAGTCAAAATTTGTTGAACTATCCCATGCTTAGGAAAATATTCGAGCAGCAAGCGATTTAGGATAGCTCTAGTAGTGGCCTTTCTAAGAGGATACAATGTAATAAATTTAGAAAAAACGTCGACGATTACGCAAACATAAGTTACACCTCCTCGAGACCTCGGTAGCAGCCCATAAAGATCAAGATAAATTAACTCATTAATTTTATTAGCGATGATTGGTTGTAAAGGAGGTCTTGCCAGAATAGAAACTTTTGTTCTTTGACAGATGTCACATTTCTTCACAACGCTTTTAATTCCTTTATACATATTTTTCCACCATACATCCCGCCATAGCAATGTCCAAGTCTTATACACACCAAAATGCCTCAGAGTTTCATGATAATGCTGGATAAAAGCCTCCTGTAAAACTGATGGTATGCACAAAACGTACGGATCATCGAAAGCTTTACGGATGAACACCAGATCTCCATGCATTACGTATTGCTTAATTAAATTACCCTTTTGCAAGGATCTAATAATCTGACCGAAAACAGGATCACTCAATTGAAGTTTACTCCAATTTCTCAGTTGACTCTTAAATTTCCTAGAACAACAGAGGGACGACATCAGTCTAAATCGCTTGCTTGATGGAGTCGATAACCTGGAATGAGGGTATCGAGACAAAGTATCTGCAATTACATTTTCAGAGCCCTTAACATAATGAATCGTATAATCAAACTCTTGCAGAGCAAGAGCCCATCGAGAAATTCGCGGAGTGAGCAGCCGACAAGATTGGATGTATACTAATGCTTTGTTATCTGTGAAAACCTGGAATGCCTTCCCAAAAGGAATAACCTCCACTTATGTACTGCCCAAATGATAGCTAATACCTCTTTCTCACAAGAACTGTAATTTTTTTCTCTGTCTAGCAAAAGACGACTTGCATAGGCAATAACCTTTCTCTGACCCTCGATACTTTGGAAAAGCTGTGCCCCCAATCCTACGTCACTGGCATCAGTCTGAACGCAATATTCAAAACCTTCGTGGGGATGATACAAGAGCACATCGTTGGTTAACATTTGTTTTAATTTTAAAAAGGAAATTTCTTGCTCCTCTTTCCAGTTCCACTTAGAGGACTTACGTAATAACTGCGTAAGTGGTTCTGCGAGTGTAGAAAATTGAGCGCAAAATGCTCTATCGAAATTACAGAGTCCCAAAAAAGACTGTGACTGACCTCTTTTTTATTATTTGGTCGCGGAAAAAATTCGATTGCCTCAACTCGCGATTTATCTGGCTTTATCCCTTCTGTGGTTAAAGTATATCCCAAAAACGATAAACATTCCGGTACAAAAGAACATTTCTTAAACTTAAGTGTAAACCCGGCGTTCGCTAATCTTTCAAAAATTTTGCTCAAATGTTCCATATGTTCCTCAAAAGTCCTCGAAAAAACGAGAAGGTCATCTAAGTAATTAACACAAAATTCCGCGCATGAATCCCCTATTACTTTTGAAATCGCTCTTGAAAAAGACCCTACGGCAGTACAAATACCAAAAGGTAAGACATTAAACACGTAAGTTTTATTTCCTACTAAAAACCCAGTATATTTTTTACTATTTTCAGATAAAGGAATTTGCCAATAACCCGCCGATAAATCCAAACAAGTTTTAAATTTCGCGCCAGAAAACAATTTTAAAATTTCATCTATTGGACGCGGCATTTCATGATCCTTCACCATACGTGTATTCAAATGGCGAGCATCCAAGCATACTCGGACATTCCCGTCAGATTTGACTGTACACAGCAGCGGACTCACGTAAGCGGTAGCGGCCCTCTCAATAATACCCCAGCTTACCATTTTATCGATTTCATGAAACACCGCTTCGCGATGCGCCATTGGTATTGGGTACTGTTTAATTTTAAACGGGGTTTCATCAAATAATTTTATTTCGTGCGTATAAAAGTTTGTTCTACCGGGGATATCCGAAAATATGCGTTTAAATTTATTTATATAATATTTTTCAGGCTAAGCTTTTGTGTGTCGAAAAGATAATTCAAAGAATCTATGAACTCGGTATTGAAAGAAGTTAAAATTAGTTAGAATTTAAAAATAGCTGAATATTCCAACCTAGCTTTAAAAAGTTTTATCAACGGACTTAATTATCATATGCAATTGGTAGTTAGATTAAAATCTCCAAATACCCTTGAAGAGGCAATGAGTCTAGCTCAAGAGCAAGAAAATTTTACGAACTATAAAAATAAAAACTATGAATTTAAACCAACACAACCTTAAACGCCCACACATCTAATCACAACCCAAATCCATTTAAACAGCAAGAATTTAACAACCACCAGAGACATTTCGCTACTCCAAACCCCTTCAGAACACACAATAGATTCCAAAAAAACCACAACCGTTTTCCTAACACACAAGACAGAAATTCCCACCCTGGTTATCCATTTAGATCACCACAGTTTGATGGCCAACCACAACATTTTAATCAACAACCACAACCTAATTTTAATAATTTCGGTAATCGAAATTATAACAATTTTAATTATAATAACAAGCGCCCAGCAACTTCCTCCATAATGAGACCCTATACTAATAACTTAGACAAAGTAGAACCTATGGACACTTCATCGGGAAATACCGCAATCCATAATGCCATTCAAACTCAAGGCAACCCGAAATTTACCCTCAATGAAGAATCTAATCAAACCAACCCTAAAATGACACCCCAATCTAGTAACAACTGTCACTGTCAAGAACCTAATCACTATAATAATAGCTAAGGTTATGACGAAGTTGACTATTACCCCCAAGAATATGACTATAATAATTATTATGACCCAACATTTTATGATTACGAACAATCATATGTAAATAACTCAAATAATAATGTCCAATCCGATAATTTTCAACCAAACGAAAATTTTACGGATAACCCAGAAGTCAACACCGGGACTTAATTTTATTAAATACCGATACAAACTCCGACCTACCAATAATTTATCTACCAGAACTTAATGCAAAATTTTTGATAGATACAGGTAGCAGAAAAAGTTTTATCAGCCCCAATTTAGCCTATAAAATGTACCCCCATTCTATACAATGTGAACAATTTAATGTTAAAACAGCACATGCAACTTCAACGCATAATGAAGTCATGTTTATTCCCATTTCTATCTTTTTGTCTTTTAATTTAAAAGAAAATCATAAATTCTATCTTTTTGATTTTTCCCCGAAATTTGATGGATTGTTAGGAATGGATTTTCTAACAAAAATAAGAGCAAATATAAATTTTAAAAATTCAACTCTTGAATCGCAAAATGCAACCCTATCATTGCATTTTCGAAATCGCAATTTATCGCTGAGACAAGTTTATCAGTGCAAACCGTGTAAAATGTCTATACCAGCGAGAACAAAGCAGGTAGTCAAGATACCAGTTAATTATTTTTCAGGCGTAGGCTTAATGCATTATTTTAATTTCGGACCCGCAGAAATGCCCGAAGCTTTACTAAACATAAAAAACGCTTATGTGTATACTACCATTGTTAATTCATCTGAAAAAACATTTAGTTACATTGTTAGAACCCATTAAAGTAGAATTTTTGCACGAACCTGATTTTAATTTTATTGAAAAAATGGAAACAGACACCGAACTTGACGAACATATGGACAATATACAAAAAGCTAATTTAAAAAACTTTAGGCTTAACCATTGTAACACCGAAGAATATAAAGCAATTAGGGATTTATGTTATAAATATCGAGATATTTTCTACTGTGAAAATACTCCTTTAACATTCACCAATCAAATAAAGCATAAAATAAATTTGACTGACGAAACCCCTATTTTTACTAAAACATACCGTTATCCATATGTATGTACATAAAGCTGAAGTTCATTCTCAGATAAATAAAATGTTTAATAATGGCGTTATTCAAGAATCGATATCTCCATGGAACAGCACCATTTGGGTAGTTCCAAAAAAGTTAGACGCCTCAGGTGAACGTAAATGGCGGATTGTCATAGACTATCGGCGCCTTAAGGAAAAAACAATTGACGATAAATTTCCTTTACCCAATATTTCTGACATATTAGACAAGCTAGGGAAATCACAATATTTTACGACATTAGACTTGGCAAATGGGTTCCATCAAATAGAAATGAACCCTAATGACACACAAAAAACAGCTTTCTCCACAGATACCGGACATTACGAATTTAAAAGAATGCATTTTGAAATTTACAAAACACATAAATAGACCAAAAATTAGTTTTTGAAAGAGTTAGGCAGGCAAACTTTAAAATTCAATTAGACAAAAGTGAATTTTTACATACAGAAGTCGCTTATTTAGGACATCAAATAACTATAGACGGAGTAAAGCCAAATCCTGAAAAAGTAAACGCCGTAAAAAACTTTCCCATTCCCAAAACCCAAAAAGACATTAAATCTTTTCTAGGATTAGCAGGCTATTACCGACGTTTCATTAAAGACTTTGCTAAAATATGTAAACCATTTTAATTACGGACGCCTCTAACGTAGCGTTAGGTGCGGTTTTATCTCAAGGGACGGTACCAAACGACCTTCCTATTGCATACGCGTCAAGAACTTTAAACGAAACCGAACAACGTTATAGAACAATCGAAAAGGAACTTTTAGGAATCTTATGGGCATGTAAATATTTTAGACCATATTTATACGGTCAAAAATTCACAATTTACACAGACCTTTTACCTTTACATCGACCTTTAGCGTGGCTTACAAACTTAAAAGAACCGATTAGTAAACTTTTGCGCTGGAAATGTAAATTAGAAGAATATAATTTCACCATCATTTATAAAAAATGACTTTTGAATACCAACGCAGACGCTCTTTCTCGAATTTCTTTAAACGCGATAGACACAGTCCAATATAAATAACCCAGGTGACATTGACATTGACATAGCTGAGTTTTTAAACGATGTAAACCAATTCGATCCTAATGCACTTGACCTAGAATCTGTAACAAATACCCTAAACGATTTGGAAAACCCAAAATCTGAAAAAATTAGAATTCTGTCTAACATACAGATCCAACCCCCAAGACCTATCATAAATCAACTTCAACCAAATGAGAATGTAGATTTATTGATCGATGATTTACCCGAAAATGACCCACCTGAAAATAATCAAACTGTACATACAACCAATGCAGACCAAAATTATGTCTCTATGACCCTATTGGATGAAATAATTAATAATAAAACTCTATCAATTTATTATTAAAAAATCACCTTATACGTCATATGTTAAAGTTGACCATGAAGTTTTTGATGGCAATAAAATGATTCATGCAACTCTTCCAACTGATATGACCCAAATAATAAAATTTTTAAAGGAATATTTAACACATTCACCCTCTTACATTTATTTGGTTTCAGAAGAACTAAGAAAATTCTTTCATCAAGCCTTAATAAATCATTTTCAAAACTTTAAACTAATTGAACGCACAAAACTTGTAAACATTGTAGAAAAAGATGAAAGAATTCTCATGATTAAATATAGGCACGAAGGTAAAACTAACCACCGAGGTATAGATGAAACCATTAAATTCCTTAAAGCTAATTATTATTGAAAATCAATGAAAAGGGAAGTAACAGACTATATTAATCAATGTGTACATTGCCAAAAAGCAAATTATAATAGAAAACCCCCCTGATCAACCCCTTGTCTTAACAGAAACCCCGAGCAAGCCATTTGAGATCGTACATATTGACACCTTTATGATAAGAAACACAAAGTTTTTAACATTTATTGACAAATTTTCGAAATTTGCTCAAGCATTGCCTTATCATGGAAATGCGTTATCATGTAGTGAGCAACTTGTAAAATTCTTTTCGTTTATAGGAGTACCTAAACTTATTGTTTCTGACAATGGCTCAGAACTTAAAAACGTAGTTGTAAAAGAATTATTAAAAGCCCATAACATCCAAATACATTTTATAACCCCTAACCATCATGAGTCTAATTCCCCAGTAGGACGTTTACATTCCACTCTTATAGAACATATACGCCTTTTAAGACAAACAGACCCTAATAGTGGTGTTTCAATTTTAATGCCTTATGCTATAATTGCTTATAATAGCATAATTCATTCAAGTACTCATTTCAGCCACTTTGAACTAGTACATGGTCATACAAATAGTCGAGACCCAATGAATTTAGTAGCATCACATGTATAGACTGAATATGTACATAGTCATAAAAATAAAACCCAATTACTACATGACAAAATCGCGAACGAATCAACCGCGTTAAAACAAAAAATAATCGATAAAGTTAATTAATCCAAAAACATAATTAAACCTCAAATAGGTGCTACTGTATATAAAAAGATCGATAAAAGATCTGGGAAAATGAAAAACCGTTATTTAAGACCTTTTAAAATCACACAGGTTTTAGAAAATAGCAAAATAGAAATTGAACACCCAAAAAATAAAATAAAGACTAAAATATTCTCTGTAATTACAGATGGACCTGGACCGTCTACGTCTACGGAAACAGCGTTCCGTAGACAAGTTCCACAACCTAAATAATAACCCTGGACTATTGACCTTCAAATTAGGCACAACACAACTAGTGACAAACCACTGGTCATTTATTCAGACTATAGACTTACAACTAATAATTGACGAGTTTAATTGCATAAAAAACCATACTAAAACACTTTCATCCCAATTAATTAGCAATAATGATTTCCACCAAGAATATTTTAATTCTTTAATCTCAATGTACAGTATGGAAAAACGTATTTTTACTTTATTAAATCAAATATTTCTATACGCTTTTCATCAAAGACAAAAACGATGTATTTTTAATCCATTAGGATCTTTTATAAAAAGTATAACAGGAAACTTAGATCAAGAAAATGCTAAAATAATTGATCAAAATATTCAAATGTTAAAAGCTAACCAAAACAAATTAAAAGTAGATGCTCTTAATCGAATCTCTTTGTTGGATAAAGCAATAAATAAGTTTAAAGATATTATTTCAAATTTCACTCATAACGAACAAGTATTAAAGGCAAGAATTTTTCAAATAGAAGAGTCTATCAAAAGAAATGATCTTCATAATCTTAAACTACATGAATATTTAAGAATCTTTACCATAACAACCCAAATAACATCAATATATCAATCGATTTATAATGTTTTAGATAAAATCGAAGTAGCTTTGACATTCTCAAAAGTTAACATTTTACATAATTCAATAATAGATCCGGATGAACAATTGAAAAGAATAAAAGAAACAAATGAACATCTACACAACAATGACCGATTACCAATAACGGCGAATTCTGAAAACTTATTGACCTTAGAAAAGTTAATAGAAGTTAAAAGTTTTGTAAAGGATTTCCAAATAACTTTTATTTTTGAACTACCACTAGTTTATAAAAATATTATCCAGTATTACAACCTAGTTGCATTACCAGTACCTAATAATCAATCCTTTCTTGTTAATCTACCTTATAAACAATATCTGTCACTAAGTGATGAACGGTACTTCTACCAAGACGAAAAAAACCTGGAAATCCAATCGAACCACTATCTATGTAAAGACACCCATGTTCGAATTATAGAGGACCACCCTCCATGTGCAGTGCAGCTACTCACCCTAAGGTCAAATGCCACCACTTGTCGACCCTTTTCAGTTTATCTGCATGACGTACACGTTACGCCGATCGTTGATGGTAAATGGGCATCGTTGCCATCGTTGCCAAAACCAAATGTGGCAACGCCGAATCCAGTCAGCTACTTAAGGGTTCCTACCTATTGGAAGTCCCGCAAGAATGTATGGTTCTAGTCAACTCTATGGTATTCGAGGCCTATGAAACTTCAGATCTAACTTACCAAAAAGTTAGTCTTCCATCCCTCAACTGGACGAAAGCTACTCAAGAGAGACCTATTTTCAATGCACCCTCAATAGACCTGAAACTTGTCAACCTAAAATCCACTGATGACATCCAACAGGAGTTAAGAAACCAACCAGAAAACCTTCAAGAAATGGCATCCCCTGTGTACCTCGACAGAACGAGTTTTTGGACAATTTTGATCTACGTATGTGCAATTTTTGGACTTTTGTATTTACTTTTCAAGAAGTGTTATATGAAAGTGGGTACACCGAAACAATCAAATGAAAGTGCTCAAAATCAAAGTGTCTTTTAAAGTTCGATTTATTTTTATTATTATCTTAATTATTGTTTTATACTATTCGCTTATGTGTTTATTACATTTTAGGATTACTAATTTTATTTACTATTTTTATTGAATTTTATGTGGTTGATTGAATTCCTAATATATTTTTATATTAACATTTTAATTTAGAAATTCAATTTGAAATCATACACGGAGGAGTTACACCCTCTGAATATAATAATTACATTGTTATATTTTGCTTAGGTTAGTTTATGCCACATAATCACTTTAAACTTATAAATAAAGGAACAATTAAGTTTCGGTAGTCATTTCTGTAACTGTACTTGCTGTTAGTTGAAATAAAATTCTTTTTTAAATTTTATTTTTTGAAACTAGAACAAAACTAAGAAATGTTTCTTTCACTAATAACAACATTGTTATCTTTAAAACTATTTTTGTGTACAGCGACCAGCAGAATATTTAACAATAATTCTCTTGGCACTTTAGACTCGTGTTGAACGTTTATCTCTGGAATGTTAATCTCTTGTTTATCAATATACACCGAAATCAAATTATCTTTTAAGTTTATTTTAGCATTTGAAATTAGTAAAAATTCATGAATAAACATGTACTTATCCAAAACCAAAAATTCCACAAGTAATAGCTGAGTTACCCGCTTTTCATTACTTTTAAAAGCCCCAGTAATCTTTACACCCGTTACTGAAAGAGATGGTATTTGATTTCGCAGATTTCCGAGTTGTTCGTAAACTTCTCCAGATAAACACGAACATTCTGATCCCGTATCAATAAGCGCTGGAAAATTAAAATAGAAAATTTTAAGAGAAATCACTGGAGAACGTGTGTCTAAAACTGAGTGTTCAAAATCACATTCATACAACAATTCATCAATGGGATTATTATTATTATAATTACAATTCATGGCCCCTTTTAATTTTATCTGCTCTCCCTCCGGGCGAAAAGACAGAGATCTTTCTAGTTTTCCTGCGTCTCTTCCAAAATATTCTGGTCAAAACCTATGGTAGCGGTCCGGACATTTTGTTTTGGCCCATGTTTATTAAAATGACCACTTAGAAATGGTGGTATTTCCGACTTTTCACTCCTTTCGCGTATTTGACTGATATGAGTAGCGACCGTTTCCACCAGCTGAACCATGGGTATTATTACTATTATTATAATTTGAGCTAAAACAATCGGCCTGTTGTAGCCTTGCTAATGCATCAGAAAAATTATTTATGCCCACTAAAAGGGACGAAATATGAGGTGGAAAATGCCTGGCTATAATGCAAATCAGTGAAATTTCGGAAACAGCCGGTTGTAAGTATTTTGCCATTGCTATATACTTAGTAAAATGCTCGGAATATGAACCACCCTCATAACGCGCAGCTTTTATTTGAAAGGTCACGTCCAACTGTCTTGTCTAAAAAAAAAATTAACAAAAGCTGTCTTAAAACTATAAAAATCAACAAATGTTGTAAGAAAAGACTCAGCCCAAGACTTTATCTTTCCTATAAATTTCTTAACTAGTAAAAAACTAATTTGGTTAAATAGTACCTGATACGCTCTACATACAAATTCAATTTGGTTTACAAAATCAATAGGATGAATGCTACCATTATTATCGAAATTTCCTACACTACTAAAAATATCTGAATTTAATATGTTATGGATATTTTGTAACGGTGGTTGGTGAATAAAATTACATTGATTAGTAGCTGGACCCATCGTTGATAAAAACGGTTGGCTGTTAAATCCCTGATAATAGTTTGGAGAGGGGTTACCTGTGGCAGACGCTATTATCGGTGTTCCTGGGGATTCCGGGTATGGCGGCAACTCTCTTACTGCGGCTGTTGCTCGTAGAGGTGTTTATTTGGCCTGCTCCTGTAGATGCGTTGTCTTCTAGACTCGCCCCCGAAGCGACTGTCGGTAATGGTCCTGTCGTATTCCTCTCTTCGATTAAAAAGCTCCTAGATCCATCCATGTTTGATGGTCTTCGAGATCTTAAGTTCCTCGGTGAATAAACTACTGGAGGTCGTGGAATATCCATAGATGTGGATTCTTTGTCCCAGTTGGGCAGCCAAGTTGTAATGGGATTTTTAGTCCCGGGGGTTCGTAGGTCAAAGAAACCACTAATGTCGGGAAATCTCAGTTTATTAACCTCAGTTACGGGCTTAGTTTAACACCTTTTAATAATAAAAAAGATAATATAAATTGCTAACCACGAACAGGACTGTTGTAACCTTACCTTTTAATAATAAACGCACTGACCCAGATTAAAACCTTTTAACGGAATGACGGAGTCAAAGGCGCCACACTTCTTTATTAAATAGTGACAAACGAAGGAATAATCATAAGACTACTCCGAGCAGAAATGTAGGCTTTAAAGAATGTCATACATTTCCACAAATAAAGAAAATATTTAAGACGCCCGATATTCTAATAGAACAAACTATAGCAAAGATTGAGGTCATTCGGCGTTCCGCTACAACATCCATAATTATCCTATAAGGAACAACGCCAATCTTGTACTTGATTTCTACTGACTTGAGAGATCCAGAAGCGGCTCCAGACATGTAAAGTTCTATAACTGTGTACCAGCCAGAGTAAAGGTTTTAAATTTGAACCAATATAAAAAGAAAATTAAATGTTTTCTTTAATTTGTCTTAGTTCTAATAATCAAATTTTAATTTGTCTTAGTTCTTTTAATGTTTTTTGAAAGTGTATTTTAATTGAATTTTACCTCTAATGATAGCCAATTTGAATTCTAAACTTTTGATATTTCTATTTTATATTTTTTATATGTATATGTACAAACTATGTAGCAACTTTTTTTACTTTAATATTTAATCCCTAATCTATAAGTTTCATTCCATGTTTTATTTGACTTGTAAAAGTACTTTGTTTGTATATTACTACTAATAAACTATCTAATCTATTGTACATAGTCTTTATTCTTAAGTAAGCTTTGTTTTTTTGTATAATGTAGCGTTTTATTTTTCTATTTCTTATGTTCACTAACGCTCCATTGATTATCATTAATTCCAATAATTATATTAATAATTTCAGTCAACTTCTTTTACCGATATTTCTTTAAATTCACACTGTCAATGACACATTACTACTGTAACGCATCACTCTCATGGGTTTAATTATTCATGCTTTCTGTTGACGGTCCGTCACTCTTCTGGTTGGTCTTAATTAATGTTTTCTCTGATTGGATTGACATTGACAGTTCAGGCGAGAGGTGGGGTCATTACTTATTTAGTTGGTACTGCATCCAGCATACGTTAAAATGCAAATATGCCTAGCCAATGAGAGCGCTTCGGCATCCGCGAGGGCGTGGTATGCGAACCGCCAAATTCAAAATAGGAAATTTTCAATGTATGTAGAGTTTTTCTATTCATATTTATATTTAATTAGGTTTTTATGATGCGTATATATTTTAGATGAAGAAAAGTGCAATATGCATTAAAAACATTTAATAAGAAGATGTTTTAGCTATTATTAGTAAATGGATTATTGATTTTTTTAAATATTTACAGCGTGTGATCAATTATTATTTTTAAAATATTTTATAAATACTTGCCAAATTTGGTTTTTATAGCAAATTATCTCTTTTAATGACGAAATTTGTTAATCATTTGGTATAGCGGTACGTGTAAGCGCAATGTATGAATTATTTAATTATTATTGTTAGTTAAATATTAAAAATGGGGTGATACGAAATTGAATTGGTGTGTAGAGCTGATAAATTAATTGGTTAATAGGTGGATGAGTGGATAAATAAAAAAGTTAGAAAATTAAAATAAATGGCAAATAAATGTTTTAACAATATATGGTGAACATTTTAAAGTTCGCATTTTTACATACCTCTGTGTCATAATTCTAATATGCAACTTAGTAATATAATAATTGTCAATAGTTATTTGAAAGTATAATATTATTTTAAATTGTCCACTACCACTATACATATTCTATACATTATACTTTAGTGGTTGATATAAAGTATATATATGGTTGGAAAAGCTGGATAAAGGGTAAATATGACTAAAAAGTCGAAGTATAACAGAAAAAAAAAACACGTGGAAATTATATTTTAACTTTGTTTATTTCAAATAATAAAAAATCTATAAATTTATTTGTTATTTAAATATAATAATTTATGGTATTTTTAATCTCAACAATCTCAAAAATTTTATGCAAAGAGGCTAAATGTATTAATCTGTTATATATATAGTATGTAGTATGTAGACTCACACTTTTTTAGCTTATTTGTCATCTCTGCTGGTCATGCATATACAGCCCAAACCATTCAAACTTCCATACAATAGTAACATGGAAAAAAATTACTGCTCTGTATACATTTTAATTAATAAATATATACTCACAGAGGATCTTCCCCTTAGTTCCATGTCAATTTCAAGTTAATCCAATTAGCTTTTCTGCACCCTAAAAAATATTAAAAACATAGCAAACAAAATGTAATAGAAAATGATTAGTTGAATATTAACATACAAAATAAGCTAACATTTTAGTCTTAAAATAAAAGATATAAAAATAGTTATACAGAAAACAACACCTATGATGTCTTAAAATTTGTTTTTTCAATTTGAAACCTACACCAAAACTTTACAAAAAATATACTTAGTTATATTATACTGATTATGACACAAAATACCATATAAAATAGAGTGGAAACTTGCTCCTTAAATATGAAGTTTTAAACCGCCAGCCATGACCCAGCAGTGGTGAGGATTTCGCCCTGAAGCCTAAAAGCAGGTAATTTCAGCAAAAAAAATCTCTTTCAAAGTGGTGTAAAACGGGGTAGTCTCTACGGTTAAGACAACGTAACAATGCAACGTTCGTTGCAATTTCTAATTGGGCCAAAAAATTGCTAATTGAACAGGTTTTACATCTTTAATTTTTGACTCGAACAAATGCAAACTATATCAGCAACTTATTAATTGGCGGACATGGTACATTTATAGGATTTCTATATTAATCATTGTTGATTTTTACAGTATATATTTATTTTATGTAGACTTTATATCAGTTATATAAATACTAGTTCTTATATAAATTTATTTTTATAGTGATTTTTGAGATATATTGACGTATATTTTGTTTTTCTGCATTAGTGTAACAATTATATTTTTTATTATTTGCTATTACTGTATGTTTATTTTTTCTTTGTTTATTATTTATTTTGAAATTTCGGTCCTACTTTATATATTATTATTTTATTTTATATTATTAAATTACATTTTACTTCATACTTTTTCTATGTTTAACTCGAAAAGAAAAAATTTAAATATTGATACAATACATATTACAGATATATAATTACACATTTAAATAGAATTTTGGGTTTTTCATACTCTTTGTTCTATTTAGAAGCTTAGACAAGTTTACTATTTTCACAAACTTTTTTATTATTGAACTAATTATTTATTTATTGCAATTTTTGTTACACAAACCGTTGATTGAATATTTGGGAAGATATGCAATCCTGTGTTAAAAAATGTACCCGGTCGCATTTTTACCGACCCTATACATATTTAGCACGCTCAGTTTTCCGAAGATATGCGATGAATGTTTTTACCGATCCTAGCTGATTTCAGCAGTTCGCGTTGAATATGTATAGGGTTAGTAACCAAATCTCTCGCGCATTCGATAATCTGCATATACTTTTTTGCAGATGATTTTTGCTTAATTTTATTTGATTTTTCTTTCACATAAACATTTTTATTTTGGCATTTAAAAAAACCCTTTCTATAGCCTGTCGCTATTTTAAAGAAATATTAATAAAAAGCACTAAAAAAGAAATGCTAGAAAAATAATATAATAAAAAGAAACTAAGTGCGTATTTATTTTATTTAAAGGGTTGCTACACAACACAATGATTTATTAGCAAACTCTAAACATTCTTGTAACACAAAATATACAATAAAAACATATTATTAGGATACATAACTAACAAAGAATATAATATTAATGACCCTTTGCATTGGATACGTTAGCACTGTTTTCTTTTTGATTTTTTTGCAATTCTTCCATTGCGATTTAATTTCAAATTTGAAGGGCGACCGGCTTGAATACTTCGAGCACCTTTTGAAAGTAATGATCGCTTTCTTCGGGAAATGGACGTTGGCTGAACTGGAATTGTTTTCCTTGATCCCACTTTTGACACAATATTTGACAAAAAGGACCCCAATTGTATAGTGGACTTTACACCTTCCAGTTTTCTGTTGACTTTCTTCAAAAGGGACAGCAAGGAATAATCGTTTTGTTTTGTTAAGTGAATTAAAAAAGTTAAGTTTGTTGCAAAGCGACTTACTTCCTCTTCGTATGCTGTTTCTTGATTAAAACTTTCTTCATGTAGGTCTGATAGATCATGGTGTACATATTCATTATTCGAAGTATTTTTATTACCAGAGAAAGATGCATTAATATCGTATGCATCCACTGACTGTTGCATAGGAAAGAAAAAATTAGCATTATTTTCAGCGGAGTCGCCCAATGCCAACAAAATTTTATCACTGGTATTTAGTTGAGGACAGATAGAAATATTTTTATAAATCTCTTGGACGGCACATAAGTGCTTGAATGAATTTTCCCCCTTGACCTGCAAAACATTCGCACATTTGTAAATCTGACATCACTTTATACGTCGCCTTTTGTTCATCTTGAGAAGAACATACTTTAAAATTATTCTCTCCAGTTTGAACTACTTTCAAGGTACTAGCTTTTTTAACAAATTTTCCATATGCAATATTATTTTTGGTTTCTCTTCCATTAGCAAAATTAAGTTATCTTCTCATGTGATAGTTCTCCAATATAGTAGAAACAAAATCCACTAAAGCATATATGTTAAAAGCTTTACATCTCTCTAACACTATATCTTAATATTCTTATCGATGCTTCAACAGTATTATTAGTATTATGCCCCCTCGTAGTTAAAGTAGCCCTACTACATAAACACCATTCTTTTTTTCTTTTCCATAGCTGCTCTACGTAGGTCATGAAATTATTATATTTTTTTGTAACAGCGTCATTTAGAAGAGCATTTATGGCTAAATCACATTTAGTGCTGTGGAAGAATACAGAACTTTTTAAAATAGTTTCATGAGGTGTTGCCGATCATTTTTTTCTATTTTATGATAGCTGGTCCATAGCTATCTCTATACTGCTTGGGTAATATGAAATATGCATAGAAGTTATTTACTTTCCGGAAATATTTTTCGTAATGCATTTCTTTCTGCTGCGCTGTCATCGGTCATAAATATTTGGGGATAATTTTTTCCGTTGAATCCTGCAGAACCAAGAAGCGTTTTTAAATTTCCCAGAGCTTTAGTAAAATCTTCTTCTGTTTGCTTTCTATGCATTACACAACCTAGTGGAATCCCTCCAATTTTTGAAGAGCCAAACAGAAATGTTACAACAATGTTGGCTTGATCACATGACCCGCTCGAATCGACAAATACTAACTCCTCTGAGAACGCCATGGAATGGGCCCTCCTCATGATGGGTGTGATAATAGCAATATTTAAATTTTCTTCATATACTAATAACTCAACTCCTATTTTCAAAAATGATCCTTTTTTTTCTTTCAAAATTTTAGGTGCATTGACTGGATCTCGACTGCCGAACTATTAGTTCTAAAACAAAGAAGAAAATCTTAACGATTACTATTTTCTTAAAAATACATTTGTAAAAGAATGTAATTAAAAATGCATAAGTTTTGTCGATATTTTGAGATCCTTGTAAAATTATTTATAACATGTAAATTATTTGTAACTTTTAATTAATTTTACGAAAAAAAAACACTGCGAATTGAATCAATACTTTCATACCGAAACATTAATTTACTCAGTTTCTTCAGTTCTGTTTTTTGTTTTGTACTGTTACAGGGTCGTTTCTTATAATTCGTCACCCCCTTATCTGCTAGATAGAAAAAAAACTTTAAAAGCAAAAGTTTCAGAGCTAGCAGTAAAGTTTTTATTTAAATTATTTTTGACTATACAATTTTTTTTAATGAAATACCCTATATATTATTTTATTTTTGAAAATTATGGACACTAAGTAAGTATTTTTTGATAAAAGTACCATAGGCCTTCTAATCTTTAATTGTTTTTGAGTTATTGACGGATTCGGGTTTTCCACATATCTCCTTACCCACATGCCTGCCATAGTTGTGACTGCCATAAATTCATAGGCCTCAATTCTGCCAACTAAACCAGCAAATGCCATAAGAAAGCGCGTGGTGTCATTGATGACGTGCGACCAAAGTTTTATTGATTTCTTCATACCTATTAAATATACGACAGTCCTTAGACCATTTTCTGAATGTTACTTACCTCCAATTATTGAATAATGTATATATCTGTCTTTTTCTTGGATTGACTTGAGCATTTGTCAAAATTTTAATGCTTCGGCAACATCAATCACGTGGCTATGTTTAAAATGTATCTAAAAACAAAATATTTCCTTATTAATATTACCACAAAAATGAAACACGCTAAACCGTGAAACCGAATTACGTTATTTCATA
The DNA here is from genome assembly GCF_022605725.1 of Anthonomus grandis grandis. Lineage (NCBI taxonomy): Eukaryota > Metazoa > Arthropoda > Insecta > Coleoptera > Curculionidae > Anthonomus > Anthonomus grandis. The sequence continues at coordinate 46,628,181 of NC_065567.1, forward strand.
AAAAGGATAAAAAACATGAAAAATGAAATCTAAAATAAAACTTATTTCAATTGATTATTAAATGCCCTGTGCGTTTGTGCTAAATTATTATTTATGCAAACCATACTTTGTGATCTAACCCCTAACTTTTATCATTTCAATATTAGCAATGATATAAATAATTGAGATTTAATGATACTTACCTTTATGAGAACATTAAGATTTTCTTTCAGAAAAGGGTAATTTTTTATTATTTTCTTGTTGACTTTCTTTATTAGCACCTTAACAAATGCCTTACAGTTTAGATTCCTTTGTCGGTTTTTTACACTTTATCACCTTTATTTTTGCAGTTTTGTTGGCACTTATATGTTTTTCTAAAGAGGTGCCTTTTATTATCGGGAAATGATCTAAATACAATCCAGTTTGTCTTGGTGACCATAGAAAAGTTTGATATCCATTTCTTGACTTGATTTGAGTAGTCTTCTGAATCGAATTTTGTGTGGATATCGACTGTAAAACATTCACTGGATTTAAAATCCTTTGTTTCTATTTTGCAACTTGTATCAAATGCAAAAAACGTATTAATTTCATTCATTTTGAACCCACCGACTCGCTATGCGGTCCGCAAAAAAATCTATACTGATCAATATTTAGCATCGCGTTCTAATTCCGCTTACGATCGGTACGCCGCGCGCCTCTATATATATATCGAGGACACTCGGGCATCTTCGGCACGTTCACGCGGTCGGTAAAAATGCTACCCGGTCGACTATCGGATCGGCCGTTCCGGCAAAGTTCGTTTTGGTGCTGCCGAAGCGGCAAATCGAGGAACGATTTATTTAAGCTGCGTGGACTTGGCTTTTGGCTTCTTTGAGTCAGGTTTTCAACGACTGGAATCTCCGGTTAGGCGGCCGTGTTGGTTATTTTTTTAAGACATGGATGATGCTGCCAACTATGTTTTTATTATTATTTTTTTAAACATACCATAAACACAGTGGTGTTATTTAGGTGGTCAAGTGATGAGTTAAGTACATAAGGAGGCATGTTGAAATTTTTTACAAGTTAAATTTTATAAACAAATAATTAATTACTTACCGAAATTATGTTTTTGATACAAAAATTAATACAAAAATATATATAAAAAGGTATTTTTACAACAAAGATTAATACAAGTTATTATTCCAATAACAAACATGATGTTTTCTCCATTTTGTGTTCAAGAGAATCAAGTTTTTAAATAAAAAGCCTGTTGCACTTAATTAACTAACTAACAAATTTTAAGATATAAGTAGGTTTCACGTAAATATTATAAGGAACAATTGAAATAATTCATAAGACTTAATACCTATGGTAATAAAACTTTATCTATAATATAACTAACTGTAAAAAGTAACCCATTTGGTCATGTGATTCAATATCTGAAAAATTGTGCAGCGTAGTGAGATCTGTAAAGTAAGGGGTTTTGAGTGAGGATCTTAATAGAACTCGATAAAATATGGAAAATAGGCCACATTTTAAGTTTTAAGCGACAAAGGCAATTTCTCAATTACCAGTTGTTTTATAACAAAATTATTTATTAAATGAATAAATTATTGTGACCACTTTTTCTCGCCTATACGATGACACCTTTAAATTTAAAATACGACTTTCTGTCATTAGAGAGCCATCATCAACTTTTTTTTTCTTTGTCAACGCTATATTGACCATTTGCAGTTTTGAATAGCCCTTTTAATTATCTTTTTAAGGATGTATCTCGTATTTCGAATGAAGATTTAGGGTCACCCCTCTAATATTATATACCTATCGCTCACGGAGCTATTACCAAAATTACATGTTGGAAATGCAAGTGTGATACACTGTCGAAAAGGTAATTAAAAGAGCTGTTTAAAATTCCAATACGGCGCCCATGAGAAAAACCAACCATTATAATGGAAAGTGTATACAGGGTGACCCCTTTGGACAAGCTGAGATATAGCCCTAAAATCTTAAGTAGAAAGATACTTAGTCAAATGATACATCATCTTGAAGCTCTTGAAAAATGCTTTGCAATGATTATAAAATCACATTTTAGAAAATTCTTCTCTGTTTATCAAGGAAACCGCATTTTTTAATATGATTTCATTAAATGTTCAAAAGGAATAAAATATTCAATAATATATTCAAATATGCTGGCATGAATAAATCAGAAAGGTACTTAAATTTCATAAGTTATATCCCTATAATATATACCGCTAATACTGCAAGAAGTTAAAATTAGTTCAAGTAATGAATTTATATAGGTAATGAAAAGAATAGGAGAGAAGATCTCTTCTTTCGGGAGAAAAGAATTATTTCCTTAAGGAACGCCGATTTTATATAAATTCCTTGACAAAATCATCGCACCACTGATTATTTTGTAAAAAAATTTAAATTAAAAAAAAATCAGTTAAAACAGTTTTATATCTGTCGGATTTAATTATTTAATAACCAATAATAATGTAAAAACACATATTCAATTTATATATAAAGAAATATTATTAAATTTCAGTTCCTAGTACGTTTCTAAATGAACTGTTTTATTTTGCCGACAATTTGGCGAAACACATAAGAGACCGCTCTTAGTTTTTCGCTGAAATGCCGACGTTCACCTTCTTTGATAATAATTTTGACCGCTAAACGTACAGTAAGTAGGAGTTGAGTAGTTGGCAGGGTAGAAGAAAGACGACGACGACGGTCAGTAGCGCGAGTTATGTGATGCAACCAGGCCAAGAACCTCAGTTGACCCCATACATAATTATTATTATTACAAATATTCCTGAATCAACAAAATAAGCATTTTAATATTATTAGGCTCCATAAAAATTGCATTATATAAAATCACTCATTTATTAATTTTCGACGAATAAAGTTGTAGTTAATCGATGGTCAAATTTGTGTAGAATTTATTTTGAATTAAACTTATTCCTTTTTTAAAAAGTAGATGTTCAATAATAATTCCATCACTGGCGCAGTCGTTCATGTAGGTGTCTCAAAGATTCCTGGTTGTGCAAGCAGTCCAAGAAAATGTTGCTGAAGCCAAGAAATCGTCAGTTTTAACTATTTGTTGAGGCATTGAAACCAACCCAAGGCAAAAAGACCACAGTTGCGAGAAGTAAAATCGTAAGTGAGTTTTCCCTTCCACTCCCATTTAATTTTATGATAATTGTTGTGTGTATATTTTGAATTTATTTTTTTAATTTTTGCAATATACTTTAAATTTACTAAAAGTGCGATAATTCGTTTACATTAGTTAAATTTTAATGTCAAATAGTGAAATTGATAATCTTACACAAAACCTTTAAATATTTCTTTAAGAAACGTAAATTTAACAAATTTAACGTTAGAACCAAATTCATTAAATATGACTACCCTTACAGCAGCAAAAGAGATTGCTCATACTCTTAAAGCATTTACAGGCAATAGTGATCATCTAGAATTTTTTATTTCAAGTGTAGACAAATTTTATAATAGATATTATATAGGCACTGTAGATGAATCTCTCAAAGAATTTGTTTTTGCTTCAATATGTTCTAAATTAACCGAAGAAGCAGGCGATTTTTTACTTTGTAGACCGGATCTTACGACCTGGCCCAAAATAAAAGACGCCTTAAGACAAAAATTTGGTCAAGTACTTTCTCAACAGTTAAATTTTTTAACTCGATCTAGAAAAGAGCTCATTTTAGATTTTATAGAAAGATTAAAAATTTTAAAATCTCGCATTTCCTTAAAAATCGCTGCTGATGATTCCTCAACTCAAGGTACAAAAGACGCTTTAATGGAGCAAACTGAATTAACAACTGTTACTGTTTTAATGTCTAACTCTCCTAGCGAGCTTCGAACAATTTTAATGTTACACAATCCCCAAAATATTAATGACGCAAGTTCAATTGTTCTAAACCATTCACTTATCGAACAGCAAATAAATGCTCGTAGTTTCATTCCACGACAAGAAATTTATAATACACCCCAAAATAGAACATCTCCCCAAAGAAATAATCGCCAAAATTTCAGCCATATGCCCCCACCAATTCAACAATCTTTTGTTCCTCCACAAAATCAATATTCTTTTCAAAATCCCTTTCCAATGCCAAATAACGACATTCAACCCCAGTTTTCAAATAATACAGGTGCAATATCTAAACAACCATTTCCAAGCCAACCTATAAATATTCAACCCCAACCCGTACGTCAACATTTCCCCACTAATGAACAAATTTTTGGCAAGCCGAAAAATGTATTTTCTAAAGAAAATTCAAATAAATTAACCAGCCCCCCAACCCCAATGTCTACAACAAGTAGAATGCCGTCTGCAGTAAGTAGAAACACAGACGTTCACATGCGCTCAATTCAAAGCCGCAATCCACAAAGGCAATATCCCAGAAATCTAAATTCAACATTCTAAAATCAAAAGCCATACCCATTTACCGACTTAGCATATCTAGCAGATAGCCATATTCAATCCCAACAAGAATATGAAAATTTCCGTGAAGAACAAGAATATCAAGACTCTTTCGAAACCCCTGAATACTACGAAGAGAATGAATATTTTGAAAATTACGAAAATTCCCAAGATTTACAAAATTTTCCCAAAAGCCCTCTAAATGAAAATCCGCCCTAAATCTAAATAGTTTTCAAGTCAACTCCCTGCCCTATATTCAACTTCAAAATCCCCCAGCCAAACTTCTTATTGACACGGGTAGCCACACATCCTTAATCAGACCATCTTTAGCAGAAGAATATTTTCCACAATTAATATTTCCTTGTAAACACACTTTAGTAACTTGTACCGGCAATACCAACACCCAAAATAAAGCAAAAGTCCCCCTTTTACTTGAATTTAATATTAATAATGAACTTGAATTAATTTTATATAGTTTTCACGACTATTTCGATGGAATAATAGGTATGAGAGATTTACGTAAACTAGGTCTGAACATTGATATAACAAATAGGCTTTTAAAAAATGATACGACAGAAATACCTATTTATTACAGAGACAACTTTGACTTACAAAAAATAGAAATACCACCCTTTTCTATAATAATAAAAAACATATATACTGATATACCTGATGAAACTATTGAAATCCCACCACTATTGAAAATCCATTGGCCAAAATATTGAAATCCCAGGATCCCTTTTAAAAGTTCAAAATGGCACTGTCCCTTTGGAATTTCGAAATCATAGCAACGAAAGTATCGTCCTAGAATTTTATCCTGATTCACTTAGAAAATTAGTTCAAGTTTTTAATGTCCAAAATTTCGAGATATTTAATATCGAGCAAATAACATCCAATTTTCACACATATGACAGTCCCGATCAAAGCCATGATTTTTCACTTATCCGTACAGATCATTTAAATAGCGAAGAAAAAACCGCCCTTAAAAAAGTCATCCTTCAATTTCCAGAAGTTTTACATAGGCCAAACGAAAAATTACCTTGTATAAATACCGTTAAACACGTGATTAAGACCACAGATGATGTCCCAGTCTATACAAAATCATACAGATATCCCTTTGTACACAAAAAAGAAGTACAAAAACAAATTTCGGAAATGTTAGAAAATGGTATTATTCGTTCCTCTTCAAGCCCCTGGTCTAGTCCTGTCTGGGTTGTCCCCAAAACAAATGACGCTTCCATGAAGCAAAAATGAAGAATCGTTATAGACTATCGTAAAACCAACGAAAAAACTATAACAGATCGTTATGCCATCCCCAATATTTCAGATACCCTCGATAAACTTGGACGCAGCCAATATTTTACTACATTGGATCTAGCCTCTGGCTTTCATCAAGTAGCCATGCACCCAAATTCCATTGAGAAAACCGCATTCAGTGTCGAAAATGGACACTACGAATTTCTTCGAATGCCCTTTGGCCTTAAAAATGCCCCTGCCACTTTCCAAAGACTCATGGACAATGTTCTTAAAGATCTCCTTGGCAAAATATGTCTTGTATATATGGATGACATTATCGTCTTCTCTACATCCTTGCAAGAACATATTTCTAATCTAAAAGCCGTCTTTCAAAAACTCAAAGAAAACAACCTTAAAATCCAGCTTGATAAATGCGAGTTTCTCTGCAAAACCGTAGAATTTTTAGGACATGTTATTACGCCCGAAGGAGTGAAACCCAATCCGAAAAAAATTGCAGCCATCCAAAAATTTCCTTGCCAAAAACATCTCGCGACATAAAGTCATTTCTAGGCTTAATTGGCTATTATCGGAAATTTATCAAAAATTTTGCACACCTCACAAAACCATTAACAAATTACATACCCCTCAATTCATTCAGTGTTTTGAAACTTGCAAAACTCTGTTAATGAATGACCCTGTTCTTCAACATCCAGATTTCACAAAACCTTTCGTTCTTACCACGGACGCTTCAAACGTCGCTATCAGTGGAATTTTGTCCCAAGGCCCCATTGGCGGCAAATCGTTGCCAATGGGGCCTTTGCTTCGCTCTTTGAATCGCATTTGCTTCACGCACCCTAAATCCGGCAGAAACAAACTATAGCACCATCGAACGTGAACTTCTTGCTATAGTCTGGGCAACAAAATATTTCCGCCCCTATCTTTATGGGACCCGTTTCAAAATTGTTACAGATCATAAACCATTACAATGGTTATTTTCTGTTAAAGAACTTAATTCTAAACTTATTCGATGGCGATTAAAACTCCAAGAATACGACTATGAAATCGTATATAAAAAAGGAACACAAAACTCTAATGCCGATTGTCTATCCCGCATACAAATTAACCCCATTGACGACGATCAAATGTCAATTTTACCCAACTTCGACCTAGATGAAATTCCCCAATTACCGCCTGAAGAATTTGATGAAATTCTGAACACTCTTTGTAATGAACCAGAACCAGACAACGAAAAAATAAACATAATTTCTGACATAATAATACGACCAGCACAACCCTCTACCAACCTAGAAACTAAACACTCTAACATAGAACATCCCATTATTGGTGCCCCATACGTTCAAAAAGCATTAAATATCTATAAAAATCAAATTATATTTAGATACTCCAATAATAACAAAATTAAAGTTCAAAAAGAATTTATTTTTGACAAACAAAGAACGATTATATTTTTGAAAAATGATCCATCTGAAAAAGATCTCTGTGACATTATTAAAGAACATTTTATACCCAAAACTACATACTGCCTACATTTCATAAATAAATCTCTTGAACCACTTATAATCAGAGTTTTTCAAAAATACTTTAAAAATAATTCGTTTAACCTTTACATATCCAATACCCTACTAGAAGACATAACAGACGTAGAAGACCAACAATTAAAGATTAAATATTATCACGAGACCAAAACTTCCCACCGAGGTATTCAAGAAAATATTATATCACTTAAGAAAAACTTCTACTGGCCAAATTTAGAAAATGACGTCAAAATTTATGTTAACCTCTGCGAAATTTGCCAAAAAACTAAATACGAAAGACATCCTAACAAAATCGTTTTTAAACCCACCCCTATTGGTCACGAACCTTTCGATCACATCTATATAGATATCTATAAAACACATAATACGTCCTTTCTAACCGTAATTGACAGCTTTTCTAAATTAGGACAAGCATACCCTCTTTTAACACCCACAGGAATCGAAGTAGCTAACAAACTTATTACTTATTTTAATCATTATGGCCTTCCCCGAAAAATTACTACAGATAATGGCACATCCTTTAAAAACGAAATAATTCAAAACCTCTGTTCTTTACATAAAATTGAAATTCATTATTATACCCCTCACAACCCCAACTCAAATAGTCCAATTGAACGTCTTCACTCCACTTTAAATGAAATTATTCTTACCCTTAAACACCAAAAGCCAAAAGAAAATATAATAATTATAATGAATTATGCCATTCTTTCCTATAATAACTCTACACATAGTGCATCCGAATATACCCCTTTTCAAATTGTCAGAGGCAAATTAGACTATAAAAACCCTCTAGAGCTCTCAAACGAACAAAATCTTTCCCAATACATGCAAGAGCATGCAGAGAATATTAAAATAATTAATCATGAACTTTATGAAAAATTAACAGACCAACGACAATCTTCTTTAGATAAAGTAAATAAAGACCGAAATGTAGTAGACATCGACCCTAACAAACCACTTTTTGCGAAAACGTTTCCACAGAAATCAAAAGTTAAAGAATCAGATAAATATAAAAAAATAACCAAACCTGTTACACAAAAAACTAACGCCATAACCACCCAAAATAGACGAATACATAAAAACTTATTAAAACCACAACGTAACCTTGTTTCAGATGAGACAAATCATCCCATTCCTGCTCCTCCTACCCATAGCTACGAACTTAGAAGTAAAAAGAATTAGAAATCGCATATTACCAATGGCCATAGGAAAAACCTATATATCAGCTACGAAATATACATCCACTTTTCACATAGACCTCACAGAAATCGAAATTCCCCTATATAACATAAAAAACATACTAACTCAGGCAAACAAAACTGTTTTCAGTACAAATCAAAAGGAAAGCTTCTCAATTCTTACATCCTATAAATTTAATCAACCTATGAATATTTTCAGACAATTTTAAGAAATACCAAGATTTTTCACAAACCTAATCGATCAAAAAGAGGATTACTTAACGTATTAGGTAACGCTGAAAAATGGCTCTTCGGTACCCTTGACTCAGACGATGAAACCCGCTATAATAACTATTTCGATATGCTAACAAAAAATCAAGAAATTCTAAATAACAACTTTAATAAAGAACAATCAATTCTATCCTCTATCACACAAGAATTTACTAAAAATTTAGAAAAAATAAATACCAATCAAGCAATTATATTGGAAAAACTAAATTTACTTGAGAAAAATCAGTTAGATTTATCTAATGCCCTATATATGTCTTTAATATTAGACAATATAATGTTGCAATTAAACACTTTAAATTCCGTAATAAATAACATCGAAAACGCAATCTCATTTGCTCATGTAAATAAAATGCACAACTCTATACTCAATCCTAACCAACTTTTAAATTTAATAGAAAATATAAAAACAATATATGGTCCAAACCGAATACCTGAATTTAAAGAATTAGTAAACTTTTATAACTATTTATCTGTTCAAGTAATTATCAAAAATAGCTCAATTTTATTTTCAATACACACCCCAATTGTCTTTCCCAACCACTATATACTTTACAAACTCTACCCAATACCCATTGGAAACAAAACCATTCTCCCTTCCAATCCTTATATCCTACTCACAAACGATAACTACTGGACCACAGAAGAAGAATGCCCGCAGCTAGAAGACGTTTTCATCTGCAAGCAAACCACCCTCTCAAAAGACGAATATTGCCTGTTCCAACTGCTAACAACGTCAACCAATAGATGCCCGTTAACCAATGTTAATTACCAAAAAAGTACCATTCAACGCCTAAATGGTAACGAAATTTTGGTCATTCCTGTGCAGATGACAATCGCCCGAGACAAATGTCAACAAGGACTCTACAAGATCTCTGAACCAAGTATTGTTACCCTATCTATGTGCCCCGTTGAGATAGATAACAAAACATACGAAGGCGAAAGAAAAACGGAATTCCAATATGTGTTAGAATTGCCAAAGTTTTCGTATGTCCAAAGCAGCAACAACAATTCCAAATTAACCCTCGAGGAAATAAACTTGGATGAACTGAAGACAGCGCAGAAAATATTGTCGATAATCCAGTTACACCCTCTAGAGGCGCCCGAAAATTCCACGTACCCGTGGATCGCTCCAATCTCATCCATTGCCGCCCTCATATGCAGAATCCTGCTGTATATTGGATGGACGAAATGGAAAAAGCCTGTTGCATCCCATAGAAGCCACTACTACGAGAACGACCCCTTCGAAGGCCCTTCACAAGAGAGTCCAAAAAACGAGCAGCCATTGCAGCCCTTATTTTCCGAACTTAAGGAGGGAGGAGTTATGTGATGCAACCAGTCCAAGAACCTCAGTTGACCCCATACATAATTATTATTATTACAAATATTCCTGAATCAACAAAATAAGCATTTTAATATTATTAGGCTCCATAAAAATTGCATTATATAAAATCACTCATCTATTAATTTTCGACGAATAAAGTTGTAGTTAATCGATGGTCAAATTTGTGTAGAATTTATTTTGAATTAAATTTATTCCTTTTTTAAAAAGTAGATGTTCAATAATAATTCCATCACTCGCGATACGCGACTATAGAAATACATATCTAAATATAATACATATCTATACGCGACTATATACTTTGTCTAGCTAAGGAAAGGTACAACACGTGTTGTTCGGCTCGGTTGCGCAGTAAATTTGTTTACGCCGCTGCCAAAGCAACGGTATCGATCGCCCCGATTTGCATATAAACAGTGCCGTTGCGTTAATTCTTATATTTGTGTTCTGTGCTCTAAAATTAAAATTAAAAAAAGGCGCGCTACTGTCGCTAATCGCGCGTTATTAGGGGACAAAACTTGGCGCAGCTTTGAAACAGATGGTGTACCTTTCCTTAGCTAGACAAACTATATTATATTTTTTACGGGCGAGTTAAGACGGGAGAAGTGCGTAAGATGGGGTTACTTGCTCTATTAAATTAAAAGACGGGAATAAAAGATAAGAGCCGTGTATCTTTTGTTTCAAAAGACGCAAGACGTTTGCCCAAAGTTTTTTTTTATTAAAAGACGTACCAAAAGCCAACTAAAGACGTAGTTTTTCTCATATGTTATTTAAAGAAGTTAAAACGTTTAATTAAAGAAGTTTATACTTTAGTGCCATAGTTACCGGAAATTCTTACCTGTGAACCAGTGTTTTGTTTTTTAACTATTCCATTGACAATAAACTTAGTTTTAAGTAAAGGATTCAGTGCTTTTTTTTAAATTGAGACCCCTAGATAACAAGAAAAAGCCTAGATATCTTTTCTCATACAAAAAGCAGAACTAGACAAAAACTATGTTTATGCTCTATCATGGAACATGCTGCTCGTGAGGAGTGGGAAAACATTCCGTAGAAAAGTTTTCAAAATTTGATACGAGGAATGCCGCGAAGACTTCAAGCGGTCATTGCAGCTAGAGGTGGCAATACACGATATTAAGAATTCATTATGGGTTTTGTGTCACGATGTAAAGAACCTACCCGATTTTCCTTTTGTAACTCGGTTCGAATAATAAAACACAGTTTATTATTAACACGACGGTAATTTTATTATACTTTTAAAAATACGCCCGATAAAATAAAACCAATGTGTATTCAACTAAATATGCTCTAAGACTAAAAAACGTAAAAACTCTTTACATCAAGAAAACCGGTGAATCCCACTCAGCCAACGGCTAGAATTCTGAGAAAACCTTAAAGTCTAAAAATAACACGGTTTCTTGTTATCCCGCAGATAAAAAACAACCTAAGTAGACTATTAATATTACTATATATTATTTAGTCAATTCAACAGATTCGACTCATTGGGGTTCATTTATTTAAGTGCATTCCCAACAATGGATCTATTGTTTTATTTTCGTATCAAAATTGAAGTTAGTGAAAATCGATGTTTTTTCCTTGTATTGAATTAAGTTACTTAAATCTCGTTTTATTAAATAGAATATTTTTTTTGTTAATAAATAATGCATAGTTAACAATGGTTATTATTCATTTTTTTTTATATTTATTTAAAAAAAATCTGTAAAAATCAAGTGGTGCGATAATTTTGTCCAGGAATTTATTTCTGGGTAGCTTAAGTTGTTATTTACTTTAGTGTATTGCTTTCTTAAGGACAAATAACATTCAACGACTTCCAACACAATGCCTTTCACTCCATAATGTTCAATAACATCAAAGAGGTTTTGGTGAGACGCTATGTTGAAAGCCTTAACGAGGTCCTTGAAAACTACTATGACCTTTTTATGATCGTTAAGGCCTTTAGGGATCTCTGAGGTAAGCATCGGTGGTTCCTCTTCCTTCTAAAAATCGATATTGTCTCGACGATTAGATTTTAGCTTGCTTGAAAAAATATATCAGTCTATCCTTTAATGCTTTTTCAAATAATTTGGCTAGATTATTAACTAGGCTAATTGATCGATAATTTTGAATTTTATTTCGTGATTCGGCCCTATGAATTGGAGTTATTTAGGAGACTTTAAATTGTTCTGGTAACTTTTCCGTTTTAAAGATTGGATTAACTATGTGTTGTAACAATAAAAGGGTGAATTATCATTAAAATCCTGCTGATTATTCCGTCTATCACGGCTACTATCTGATTTTAATAATGATATAAGTTCCTTGACTGAAACTAGTTTTAAAAACATAGACAAGCTGGGACTTTGGTTTGCAAGAAGTTAAAATTAGTTCAGATAATGAATTTATATAGATAATGAAAAGAATAGGTCCCATTATATTCCTTTAAGGAACGCCGATTTTAATTATTTCTGGGGAATTTAAGTTGTTACTTTACTTTAGTGTATTGCTTTCTTGAGGATAAATAAGTTTCAACGGGTACTTTTATTTGTTGCTGTAGTTCTGTACAGACATCCACAAAGTATTTGTTGCAAATGTATCACCAGAGCATCGTTAAAAGATTGGTCTTGTTCATCCTTAATAACCAATGTATCGCTTTTTTGCCCTTGGCTCCACCGGTTATATTATTTATGATTTTATATACTTTTTATCTATATTATATTATCATTCTTGTTTCTATATCTACTTTGTTTTTGTAAAATGTATACTTGGTTATATTCATTAGGTTATTTAAATGATTTCTATAAGCTTTGGAAGTGTTTGTAATTCATGATCGTAATGTTCTTGTAGGTTCTTCTGCAAACTATCCCGTGTTTAATTGAGGCAATCAATCCTCTTGTATCCATTCCTTCACTCTCTTTTTAGTGTTTTCAAACACTTCTATTCTCTCAGATGCCTTCATAAGTTTTTTAACAAAAATAATGGTAGCGTCTTCAGAGTCCTGAATTTCTGTAACCTCCAGTCATTAATTTTTCTTTTGGAATATTTATATTGTTTATTTGTGAAAAGAGAATTTTGAGTGTTGTCAAATCTAATCTAATTATATTTTATAAATTGTATTATAAATATTACAAATTAATTATGAATTCATTAAATGATTTTATTGTTCTAACATAAATTTAAAAAATGGTTTGATGATCTTATTAGAGAAAATACATTATTTGATTTAATAATGTTTATGGATTTTAAATATTTCTTTCTTATCGCTTATTTCTGACCTATCCTTTTTCAAAAAAATTTCAGAATTGTTTTCACATTTCGTTTTCTCTATTAAGATTTGTGCGAAATATCCAGAAAAATTACCTTAACCTTAGAACACTTACGGTCTGTCAAACTTACGGTTTTATTTGATTTATTCGATATTTTTAGATTGGAAGAATCATCATAGTGACAATAAAATTCAAACTATAAGAACCTGTATCTTGATTATTATCGTTTTTTGGACTAGAAGAATTTGATCAAATCGTATTATTTTTGAGCGAAGAATATGCCGTTGCTCTGTGTCGATTAAATTATGGGACACCTTGTATACATAATGAACATGTTTGTTGATGGCGCAAGGGATACCGTTTTGTTTCAAGCACTGTGATCAAGTCCGTGAGCCGCCAAAAAAAGTAAGGATAATGATCTTATTATTGTTAAATATGTATTATTATAAAGAAAAACACAAAAAACATTGTTGTACAGAAGTTTAGAAACCTAACCTAAGAATCTAAAGTTTTAAACCGTCAAAATGTAATTTTTCATCACGTCCGTGTATCCTGAATGTCCATGGACGTGATTCCATGGACAACTAAATATTATTTATGCATGTTAAACGTATTTTTAACAACTTTTTCTTTATGAGCTTATAATCAATAAAAATATATTTATTGCGTAGCGTTAGATCACTCACAATGCATCAACTAAAAAACGAAAACACGAAACACTTTTTTAAATGGCTAAAACAAAGAAAACATGCGATCGAGAAGCGAAGAAATTAAGTATGCGCAAAGCAAGAGAAAAAATTAAAGCTGATCCTGCGATTTAAAGAAGAGAAAAGAAAATATATGGGGAATGAAAAAAACGACGTTAACGCCCTATTCAAGAGCTTAGTGACCGATTTCAAAGAAAAAGTCGAAAAGATTGGAGAAGAAAAGAAGAAAAAATATGCCGAAAAACACGCTGAAAACTAAAATAATTTTCTAACTACAGCACCCCACCATCCAGCCTTGTAAAAAAATATACGGTATCCTTAGTTGTAAAAAAACTATTTGCTGAAGTGATTGAAGAGCAGGTAATACAAAACTATTCCTGAGAAACCAAAAAAAAAAAAACAAGGTCTATTTTCTATCCATGCCTAATGGTGAAGTGGTAAAAATACAAATTTCTTACACATTTAACGAAGCTCACATCAGATGGAAGAAAGAAGCACATACACAAGCAAGATATAGAAGCAAGAATCTTAATTACAAAAATGAAAGTCAAACATTTTTTAGAAAAGATGAAAATAGCAGAATAACAGCCGGAAAAAAAAGAAACAATTACAAAACACAAAGTTAAGAAACAGAAGTGGCTGTTAGAATGACATGCATCTGAATATTCACAAAAAGTTTACAGCTTTATACCCCAATTTTAAAAAGTTGAGCTATTCGATATTTTGCAAGTTTCGTCAATTTTTTGGATTTTGTCTCCCAATTATAAAAATATTTAGAAATTATAATATTAAAAATCATTAAAAGAATAAAGTTTCATTTTGAATCATTAATTTTATAATTTAAAAATATTTTTTTTATTAGCAAGAAGATCATGGGATGTCACGTCCGTGTTCTACCCAAATAATTTTTATTTTAAATTAATTAATTTTCAATTAAAAGCACAATTAAATTTTTTAATTTGAGCACAATATTTTTATTCAGCTCGACCACTATGGTCATTCTATAAATTAATTTACTTTTATTGGATTTATTTATCAATACTAAAATACATAGTGTTAGATCTCTCTACCTGAATTCGGGTTGTATGTTATATTTAATTATATTAACCGCCAACAGGAACACAACTAACTGTAACAACCAACCACTTGATAGATTTGATAAAAATCAAAGCTGTAAATCGGCAATAAAACCAAAGAATTTTAATTTGCCCTGTTAAATTTCAGGCATTTTCAAATAAAACAAGAAACCATAATTTATTTCCCTTTTTAACTCTTAATCTGTTATTAAAATTACTGCCGTCAGTTTGTTGATATTAAATAAAAATACACATATCCAAAGAATATATTTGGTTGGTTACACAAGGTTTTTAGGATACAGCAAAATTTAATCATCACATTAGCAGGGGCATTTCGAGGTTGTTATGTTGTATTAAAATATGTATTTTAATTTAAGTTATACACATAATTTTTATTTAGTGTATAAAATTCTTTCCTTCCAAATTATAAATAATTGAAATAAGAATGCAATTTAAATTCTGCATGATTAACTGATTTTTTGAACCACATATTGAACGGTAATCACTTTATTAGCAACAGAACATTATCTCTAAAATAGGTTTCATTTTAAAAAACTAAATGGACATTATTATAACAATAAAATTAGTATAATTTATACATACAAAGACAATTTCATCCATAAGAAAAAAAAAGTTTTTTTTAATCTATTATTTTATTATTTGTTATCATCTAGCAAAAAATCTTAATGCTCTGATACAGCTCAAGAATATCAAAAATATATATATCTACACCACTGGATTCTACGGAAAAAAATCTATAAGAATGAGTTTTTACCTTTACAAAAACTTTAAAGATAACGGAGATACGATGGGGGTCCCAAAATGCAAAATTTTCAAAAATGCCCTGTATCTTAAAAACTAAAAGGGCTATGAAAATTTTGTTGACATCCTCTTTAATTTTACGGTAGCACAAAAGTAGCACAGTATCGCGAAAACCGCAACTCTCTATCTCTAAAAATACCGAGGATATCCCGCAAAAATACCCAAAATAGGACACTCTATACTGCCCGAACAACTGCACGTGTACCAAGCATTATATATACTTTACTTCTTTGTTCATCACTAGTAGCAAAGGTCCTGCAAAATCAATAGCAGTAACTTTAAAGTGATTTGCCAAGTTAATACGCTCTTTAGGAAGAGGAGCAAATTGCTGTCTTCCTGCTTTTTCTTTCAATTTTCTGCATAACATATTTATTTAATATGTGTTTATCCTCTGCCTTCCTTTAATCATCCAAAATCTTTTGCGGAATTCTGCTAATATAGCGTTAACACTAGAATGGCTGTAGAAGCATGAAAACTTATAATAAATTTTCAAAATAAGAATTTTCGGTAGTAATACTGGATGTCCGGCATTGCATGAGAATGCTCATTCCTGTAAACGGTTCCCAACTCTTAAGATTCCATCATCGTGTAGATGCGGTCCCAGGTCCAATATTTTTAAAGTTGTATGAACAGATCTATTATTCTCCATAGCTTGAATTTTATTTTCAAATTCAACCCATTGATTATGTTTAATCCAATATTTCAACGCACCTTTTAATTCTTGAGCCATCTTTTGACCTGGTTTTACCTCGTCTCTAGTTTTGAGATTCAATACGAAACGTTTCACATAAGCTGGCAGTTAAAAGTCGTTCAGGACTATTATAATCTTTAACTTTCAATAAAGGGTCTTGAGTTGGTATATGAACTTCTAGTACGTTTAAGAATGTAGCACATATCTTTTCACTTAAATATCTGGTTTCGTTTTGAGGCGATCTAATTTTTTTCTTCATTTATCAAGTTAAGACCATGTTTTCATAAGTTGGACTTCAATAATGTTTTTGAAATAATTTCTTCTATCAAGGGATCCACTGATTTATCATTTCCAGGGCAGTACTGCCACTTATCCTTAGAAATCGACTAAACTTCCGTAACTCTATTACCAACGAACGTTTCCTTCTGAAAGAATTTCCACGTATCCAGTCCAATACTATTTTTGAATAAGTTCACAGATAAGTTTCTTTTTGTTGTACTTTAATTTTTTTTAATATATTGTTCAGTAATCGTATTAGCATTATTTCAATTAATTATTTGAATATTCATATTGGTCTCAATTGAACCTTGTACGTAAATAGATATTTTACTGTTAAATGATCATTATTACACATAAGAAAGCATATTTAAATAAATTCTTATACATATCCATATTCGTATACATATTCATATTTTATATTTTTTTTTATTCATATTGGTCTCAATTGAACCTTGTACGTAAATAGATATTTTACTGTTAAATGATCATTATTACACATAAGAAAGCATATTTAAATAAATTCTTATACATATCCATATTCGTATACATATTCATATTTTATATTTTTCTTAAAAATGGCTGATTAAAAGAAGTTAAAGCAATACATTACTATATGCGATATTGAAATAACAAAAATTACAGAATTACATAAATTAGCGCAAACAGTACTAAGCGATCTTTCTCAGCACCCTATTTTTACATGTAGGTTAATGATGTTATATATGAGAATTTTATTAACATTCACAACAACACACAGTTTCTGGTCAGGAAAATTCTGAATTGGATAATAGATAAGAAATTTTAGTAAATTTCGATAAAACTTATTTTGAAATCCAAAGTATATTTTCTTCCCACGTTGATGAAAATAAGGGTGCTCAAATTCAAACTCAATCAAAATCTAATAACGCCAAACTTCAATTTTCAACAACAAATTTCTGTACCTGTATTTGGTGCGGATTTAAATATCGTAGACCCTTATCGATATGTACGACTCTTTGGTTCACAATAATGAGTCTATCACTAATATTGAAAAGTTTAATTCTTTGATTAGTTATTTAAAAGATTCTCCTCCCTCTCTCGCTAAATGTTCCCAGAAGCCAAGCCAAAATTATATAGTTGCCTATAATGCATTAAAAGCTAGGTATGATAAAGTTCTGATTGCTCATACTCATTGGATTTCTATGTAATCAACTGTTAGAATTCCTCAGCTAGACACCTCCACTTCTTTACGATTGTTAGTTAATACTTTTTTGGAAAATATCTCAGTTTTGGAAAATTTAGAATACCTGTCAAGTTCTGCGATTTTATTTTATTTTATTTATTAATGGATCGATTAGATCAAGCAACTGCTAACGAGTAGCAGTTGAATTAAAATGTGGTTCCGAATTAGTCACATAATGTTCAGCATTAGGCACTATTTTTTACTCCAATAGCTTTGTAAAAAGGTATGAGATATTAAAGACGCATTATAAATTCAATGATAAAAAATCTAATAACCATTTTCAGTAAAAAAAACCTTCTTCTAATTTTGTCGTTAATTTTTGACAAAACTACTCGTTAGGGTACGAAACATACGTCATGGGCACTGCAGTTCTCATGCAGCATGTCGAATTTGCTTTAAAAAATATCACACAGTATTACATATGGATACTCCTCCACTCTTACATAATAGTAACTCTGGATCTTAGGGAAATGTTCCATCAGCCTCAACAAGTAATGAGTACATAAAATGTTACAATCAACAATTACTTAACCACCACAGCCTCACTAGTCTCTAATATTTCTAGTACAGTATTATTGGCCACTGCTATTTAAGAAGTCCGCGATGCAATGAACCTGTCAAATAATTTTGTTCGAGCGCTTCTAGATAATGCCCCTCAAAGTAATTTTATAATCTTGAAATGTTTTAATAAATTAGGACTCCTAATATAATCGCTACTTTTGAAGTAAGGGCGCAGCACCTGCAAAGAAATGTAACCAGGAAGAGTTGGAGAATCTATGTGACCATTGAGGAATTGCCACAAGAATGCTACAGAGTGAGTCTCTCTCCTCAAAACAAAAACTTCTAAGTTCAACCTGGATAACAGATGGTTGTCATTATAACTTCTAACTGGGTAGGCCCAGTTAGAAGTTTCTCTCTAAAAATAAGATATTTCAAAAAGCGCCTTTGGATGTATTCAATAGAGTTATTATGGCATTTATAAGACAAATACCAAACCAGAGCATCCCAACCCATACCAAATACTAACCCACATTCGAGTTTAGATCGAACCAAAGAGAAATAGAACATTATCAAAAAAAATTAATTGCTGAAAAGCGTGCAGTTTCGAATAATAAATCCCAATAGTCTTACGAAAGCAGCCACTATATGATCAAGATGAGGGACGAATGTAAGTCTATCGACAAAAACAATTCTTAGGTCCTTAAACAATTTCGTTCTGCATAAAGTGAAATTAGCAATAGTACAGTTAAATATTATTGGGGTTTTGATTCTATGATAAGATATAACACACCATTTAGAAACGTTAAGATTTAGACGATTGCGATAACACCAATTCTTAACTGGGTTGATATTGATTTGCAGCAATAAGCAATCCAGAATAATAGTCGACGTAGATTGGACCCCTGTGGAAATCCAGAAGTAGGCATAAAGGAATTATTGACGACCAATTAAAAAAGATGATAACAATGCAGTAAGCTTTTCAGAAAAATTAAACAGTTTCCTCAACTTTTCCCGTAAGATGTAGGGATCTACTAGGGTCAAAGGCTTTGCTGAATTCAGTATATATTACATCAACTTGGTTTTTTCGGGTTCGAAATCGGGACAATGTACAAAGATTAGTTATACATGATTTTTTGGTTAAGAAACCATGTTGATCTATCGATAATTTCGATTGAACTTCTCAAAGATTTTGGAAAAGTTACATAGAATGGATATGGAAAGATAATTATCAATATTCTGTAGGTCATCTTTCTTGTGTATGGGAAGTACTTTGGCAGTTTCTCAAATAAAGGAAAACTGACTGGTTTTGAGAATTAGGTTAAAAAGATAACATAAGAGGTTGCCCAGAATAAATGCACAATCTTTAGCTATAAAACTGGGAATTCCATCTGGGCCAGCGGTCATTTTGTTTTTTAATGTTTTTCCTGCAGTTGCAATTTTATCAGCAGAAATTGATGAGGATATAATAAAAACTTTAACATAATCCGAGGAACACGAATAAGAATAGGTTCCGTCTGCTCATTTGGAATCTTTATATGCAGGCTGAAAAAATATGAGAAGTACCTTCAAAACTCTTTCCAAAACAATCGTAAACTGTTGCTGGCATCATAGACGGGCCCCTCCTTGCCCTAATAAAGGACCAAAAAGAGGGAGCGTCCTCAGAGATTGCTTCCTTTGTTCTAATAACATAGACTTTAAAGGCCTCTTGACCTTGATATGTTATTATTTGTCGTAAAAAGTTAAACTTACGGCGATACCTATTAGTACGATAACATTAAACATTAGGAATGTTAAATGTTATCGTACTAATATTTATTGTATAGTTATGCTTTCTCCTTTTTACAAATATTGTTAATTATGTTTTTGGACAACCACACTGGAAACCGCCTACGTCGCTGAAGCATCAGCAAAGGAGTTGATGCAGCAAAGATATTGTTAAGTCTTTTTTTTAAATTCAGTACAGCATGCATCAGCATTATTACAACATAAAACCGTTGAAAAGTTGGCTTTCCTAAGTTAAATTGAGGCAGATTGTTTTTCTGTATTGTGGTATTTGAAATGTGAGATAGAGCAGCTTGCACAGAAACCCTTAAGGCAGGAAGATGCAAGTCCTCATTCAGTAATGGAACATCATTTTTGCCGACTTCAATGTTAATATTTGCAAAGACCAAATCAAGAAACCTGCCATTCATGTTCGGAATACGGTTGTACCGTCTGAGTTAAAAAAATTCAGAAAAGTTATTTAATAGATAACTTTTATTATTTTAAGCTGGTTTCACTTGAAATCTGGGGATATTAAAGTCTCCAAGAACAATAAGTAGCTTGGAAACAATTAGATCTAAGGAGGTTATTAACTCACAGAAAGTCTCGAAGTTGCTGTCTCAAGTGGAAGGTGGGGTGTAGACAACAAGTAGATAAAGAACAAAATAGTTAATAAAAAATCTTACAACCTACAATATCGACAGATGGTACCAAATTATGTATGATTCCAAGATCAACTCTTTCCGGTTTAATGGAGTTGGAGATCGCTCCCAAGAATCCGCTTTCACGTGAAGTTTCTATTCTCCTTAGCTGTCTGTCAGCTCGTAATACAGTATATGCTCCAGTAAAGAGCTTAGAGCCGGAAATCTGTGAAATCCTATGTTTCTATTAGAGCGATGATGTATCGCAAACCACAGCACATCATAAAAACGTAGATGTTTTTCAATGCAGTCCTCAGACGTTCTGATAATATAGCGATATACAGTGCTTTCATTTCAAAACGATCCACCCTTAATTATGCATTTACTAGCAGCGTAAAATTCTCTATTCAACGGTACCAAAAAAAATTAAATCGGTAAATGTGTAAGCAAATAGTTAGCGAAAATGTCTAGAAATAATGAATATTTTATTTACGCCAAACTTTGGTATGTCAAATGGCTACTCCATGGTGTGATACATTATTTTAAATGGCATTCATTATGCTATCAATGGTTGTAAAAAAAAAAATGATTGACCAAGAAGCAATTAAAGTGTAAATCGGTAGGGTAGAAAAACAAATTTAATTAGTTTAACAAATTTATTTTATTAAATGTTCAAAATGCGCGCCGTTATTAGCAAGACAATAAAAAAGCCTATTTTCAAACTCCTTACGAACATTGGCAAGGGTCTGCCCGCTAATTTCTCTGCATTCTTGAAATATTCTATTTTTTAAATTCTCAATACTCTCAGGTGGGGTTTTATAAACTTTGCTTTTTAAGTAGCCCCAAAGAAAAAAGTCTAGTGGGGTTAGGTCCGGAGACCGGCAGGCCATTCGATTGCACCACGTCTGCCAATCCGCTTTTCTCGAAAATTTTCATCAAGCCACTCTCGAACTACCAAAGTGTAGTGCGGGCAATGTTCGTAAGGAGTTTGAAAATAGGCTTTTTTATTGTCTTGCTACTAACACATTTTGAACATTTAATAAAATAAATTTGTTAAACTAATTAAATTTGTTTTTCTACCCTACCGATTTACAGTTTAATTGCTTCTTGGTCAATCAATTTTATTTTTTTTTACAACCATTGATAGCATAATGAATGCCCTTTAAAATAATGTATCACACCATGGAGTAGCCATTTGACATACCGAAGTTTGGCGTAAATAAAATATTTATTATTTCTGGACATTTTCGCTAACTATTTACTTACGCATTTACCGATTTCATTTTTTTTAGTACCGTTGAATTGAGAGACATTGAAATTAAGTAACATTGAAATTAAGTAAGTTATTAAGGGTGGATCGTTTTGAAATGAAAGCACTGCATAATATTTGTTTTACCATTGGCTCGTCCCTGTTCTTGCAGCTATTACCAATTAACTCATCCTTGACTTAATTGGTAATAGCTGCTATCGATTCATAATTTTCATATGCCGTCTAGGTGAGAACACCTGTATGCGTCATAAATGAAAATCAATTATTCTTTCTTTCCTATTCATACAATATTAAGTTTCTACAGCTAAAACATAATTATCACAAACCCATACCTCAATAGCTGAACCACAATAACAAAACGAAAAGAAGAAAAAGAAAAAGAAAAAAAACCATATAAATACTTCCCCCCAATGAAACAGGCACAATTTGAAATCTCCAGAAATAGCAGAATCACTCATTCAAAAAATACAGTAAATATATCATTTATTATCATTTATCATTTATCATATATTATAACTTAAGAACACATATTTTCTACACATTTGACTACAAGCTTTATTATACTTAATATTTTTTAACAATGTTAAAAGCAAATTATAAGACTTTGGTGTTAAATACTTAGTAGAACAATTTTTATGTGGTTATTATGTTTATTTCGACCTCCATACTGATGATCAACTAAACCGTTTGACTTTTGTTTGTGTATAAGTGTGCAGATTGTATTAATATACAAACATCTTACATTGACAATGTCGTCAGAGAATAGCATTTTTAAGAAATAGTCAATTTATAGACATTCCATATAATCCACCCCATACAACAATACCATATCAGATAAGAGACTCAATAAAAGCTTTGTAAATTATCACACCACAAGTTTTCCTATCCATAATTGCAGGAAGTATGTAAAATTTATGGATTAATTTTCTAATTTTGTTGGATAAATAGTCTATGTGAAAGTTCCATTTCAAATGTCTGTCCAACATGAGTCAAGTATTTATTATGTACTATGTATTTCTTGGATGTTGCAGTCCCCCACCGATATACCAGCAAAGTTACGTCTGTTAGCATTAGTTGAAGAAAATGCTATACATGTTGTTTTGGTCGAATTTAGGGACAGTTTAAGAGTATTTAACCAATTTTTAAATATTTTAAGACCTGTCATAGCATTCTGTCTTGCCATATTCCAGTTTTCACCAGAAAATAAGTGCCGTGTCGTCACCGTAGGAAATTATTTTACCATTGGTATTTTCTTCAAGAAGAGCATTCAGGTGTATTGTAAATAAGATTTGCCCAAGCACAATTCCTTGAGGGATGCCAATTTCAATAACTCTCTTTTCACTTAAGGTATTATAAATTCTTGCCATCTGCGTTCTACCTCTTAAGTAATTTTTTAATAATATTAGTGGGACTCCTCTTATACCATAATGGGAATGTACTTTTAATAATAAATTATGTGGGACCGTGACGAAAGCTTTAGCGATATCTATGAAAACACTGACATTGGATACCTTTATTTAGTGTTTGTCACTTTAGACGTAAAATTATATAAAGCATCAACTGTACTACTCCCCTTAAGAAATGTAAGTTGGTTTTGAGTCAATATATTATTTTTGTTCAAAAAATTTATTATTCTTTCTTTTAAACATTTTTCAAAGATCTTTGTTAAATGGGTTTTTAGGCTGATTGGTCGATAGTTTTTAATTTTTAACCAGTCCCAAAAATTGCATGTATAACATGCTTAAGTATGATCAATATTTCTTTATGCACTCTTTTTATCAGATCAGCTGTGATATTGTCAAAACCAGGTGATGTGTTGTTTTTTAAGGTTGAGATATGTTTCATAAGTTCATTTTCTTGTACAGGTGTTTTATCTCTGGTTTGAATGGAAATAAGTAGTCCATTTGTCATCCAGTTCTTTAATTTTGTTTGTTGTCTTGGGTCCTCTCCAGTTCTCTGCGTGAGAAAATATATTTGTAAAAGTTTCCATGGCAGTTTCTGGGTTATTGTTCTTATTTACCTTAGTCCAGTCTTACCTCTGTAAGTGTTGTTTAATATTTTCAAAGTTTAGTTTCATAAACGTCTTGTCAGGTGCCTTTGTATCAGTTACAACTTCATCTTGTAGTATGTTAAAAATGATTGGCACATGATCTATTATATGGCAATCCAATCTGAAAGATTAAAACTTGTTCTCTCTATTATTGGATTTATTTTTTTAAAATATATGATCCAGTGAGAAGTCAGAATCAAATCTTGTTCTTGAATTTATGAAAGACAAAAAGCCCAACTGAGCCAAAGTAGAAAGATATTCAAAATGTTCATTATTATTTACATCTAAAATATTTATTTTGGTTTCACCAATTAATATTTCAATATCGGCAGAATTTTTTAATTTATTTAGATAAAGTTGTAAATCAGCGATGAAATCAGTTTTAGACATAGGCGGAGGCTTGTAAATTGCTGTCATGCAAATTCTTTTATTATTTTTTATACAGGCTAGTGGTCATTTTTAAATTTAAAAGCTTGCGTGCTGTGAATTTAGCGTTTAAATTTGACCTAACCAGTAATATTACCCCATCGTTTTTGTTGAAATCTCCACAGTTGTAATATGTAGTGTATCCATTGATATTACATTGATCTACAGAGGGTATCTGCATTGTTTCCCTAAGAATAAAAACATCAACAGTCCAACATTAGCATAAAGTTGTCAAAATCTTTGCTTATACTGCGGATATTTACGTGAAGTATGCTGAAGTTGTTTACATCTAAGATTCAAATTTTCAAATAGAAAACCCTATCAACCAGTTGTTCATTTTCCTTTCAACATAATAGATCTCTTGAAGCACTTCATCAGTTTTATTTAATCTCCATAATCTGTATGGCTCCGGAGAAGTTTGTTGTGAATAATTGGTGGATGGACAGTCCTTATCAGACGGAGAGTGTTTCGTGTCGTGCTGGGTATTAAATTTCGTGTTGGCTGTTATGCAGTTAATACATTTTTTATTGGGATTGCTGCATGTATTTGTCTCGTGGTTTCCAAAACATTCTGCACAGATTAGTTTGTTATAATATTTAGTTCGGGAGTGGTAGTATCTCTGGCACTTACATTTAGATCTTTGTAAATAGCATAAGGTTTATAGTTTAGATGCATTTTTCCAATGCTTAATGCCTTTTTAAACATACTAGGTGAACAGTCTAAATGAATATTTGCGTATTTTTTGTGTTTTATTTGTTTCACATAGGTAACTCGAAAGGTATCACAATTGCTAATCCATGAGTTCTGTTCCCTAATACAGGTTTCTATATTATCAGAAGATGGATTTCCTATATATTCAATGATCTTTTGGTGCTTTTTTTGTTGGATATTGTTATAACGTATGAGCCTGTATGTTATTGGTTGCCTTAGTATTTTCGCTCTTTTTCAGAATTGCAGAGTAAGTTGTCTGGCTATATTGTTGTTAACTCCCTGACAAACTTTTGAGTTGAGATATGTTCTTTTTTAAGTCCTAAGACATTTTTTAATGCAATATATTAGTATTACTTAATTATTAATTCTGTAATTATAATATTTATTAATTCCGTAACGGCATACATTTTATCGCCGAAGATGATAGACTGGCACATTGTTTGTGCACTCTTCCTAAGCAAAGGTTACAGATATAAGATTGCTTCTGTATCTCCTTCCTGCAGGCCACACAATGTTCCAGTTCATCAACATCTACCTCAATGGAACTCATCCTCTAGCCCATCCGTACGGTAGGTTAAAATTCTCTGAGAATGACCCAAGAAAACCAAAGTAATTTTAGTTAAGTACAAAAAACTCTTCATTCAGAGAACCACCCAATGGAATTCTTTCGCACTTGACTTAGATTTTAAGTCCAGATATAGGTCGCACCACAGATGTAAATAGCTCCGCACGGATCTGCGGAGCTGTATAAAAAATAATGAAAGAATTTGCATGATAGCAAATTACAAAGCAATATACATGAAAGCAATTTACAAGCCTCCGCCTATGTCTAAAACTGATTTCACACTTCATTCCACATACTGTTTAAAGATAAACATTTTTATTTAGGTATTTGTTTAGTTTTCTGTAAATTTGTGGTTGCAAATGAATTGCAAATAAAATAAATAAATAATATCTTTATTTTGCAAAAAAGCTACATTCAATTAGAACATAAATGAAAAACAAAGTAAAAGTAAAAGTTGGCCATGACTCTATGAGGACACTCCGGTTTGTCCATGGATGGTCTCGGTAATCCAGAAACATCATCCCGGTTCCAGAAATATCCTGCCAGAGGGAGACCATAAATTAAAACTAGATTTAACCTAAACATTATTTCCTTGCCCCACTTATTAAAAGCACAGTTAATTAATGTTGCTTTGCCTTATAATAATAAAAATAATGTCGACTCAGGTTGATCGAGTCGGTTGCAAGCAGCCGATGACACACATTTGAAGCTTGGTTGACCTTGCTGACAACAGTAGAAAGTGTCCAGGCTTGCGGAAAAACCCCAGTACTTAAGGATGTATTGATAATATCCAAAAGACGATCACCTACAACATAAGCAACATCGCAAAGAACCTGCTTAGAAATGCCACTCTCCCCACCACCAACGTTTTTTAGATTTTTAAGTATTTCCTTCATTTTAATCATAGAAACTTTATTAAATTGTGACAAGATATTCATACATATAAACATATTTCATTGGACTGTAGGTAGTCCAATGAAATATGTTTGATGAAATATATTTCATTGGACTGTAGGTAGTCCAATGAAATATGTTTGGCCATTTGCTGCTGGTGGAATATCTTCAAGAATAAGATCAATACTGTTTACGAAATAATTATTAAATCTATGTGCAATATCAGCCTCCTGTGTAATGATTTCATTTTCAAAATTTATTTCATTAGGCATGCTTTGATTTTTTCTGGCAAAAGCGTCTCCAGAGTTCTTTTTGATTATTTTTATTTAAATCTATGGTTTGCGAAAAAAAACTCTCCTTTTCCACTCTTATCTTGCCCACTATATTATTTCTTATAGTCTTATATTCATTCCAAATGTTGTCGTAATTTTCTATGGTAGCCCTTTTATATAGGTGATCCCTTTCCTGCAATTACTCCCTTATATCTTGAGTTATCCATTTTTTTATTGACATATTTCTGTTTCTGCATAATTTTAATCCTTGGGCAAATACTGTCAAGAATTGTTCTAATATCTGTGACAAAAGTATTAGCTAGTAAGTCAACATCTGAACTATTTCTAGTCAAATTGCATGTAAGCAGTTCTTCCTGAAGTATTGCATTTATAGGTTTAAAAAGACCTAGTATAACTTATTATATTCATTGGCTGTTCCTTCGGTTGGTCTTTAGAAATTGATATTATAGAATGGTCACTAATTTTAGGAGTTTGATGGACTTTATGCGAAAGAGATTTATCATTTGAAATTAAATATTCAATCAAAGTCTGACTTCTTTGGACTATTCTAGTTGGAGTCTTAATTATTTGACTAAACCCATTGGTATAAATAATACTTAATAATTGGTTAATATAAAAACTATTTTTTAATAAATCAAAATTAAAATCCCCAAAAATAATGTCGGTGCGATTAAAAGCACTAACTTGTTCTAAATATTCTCCAAAAAACTCTATAAATTTGGCCCCTTGCTTCTGAGGCGAATGGTACAATACAGACCCCACTTTATATCTAATATCGTTTCTAATAAGAGCCAAGAACCCACCTGTTCTACTGTTGTTACTCCAAATTGTACCAATCAATAATCAATTCACATGTTTTAATAACCGGCGTTACGTAAGTCTCACTCAAAAGCAAGATCTTAGGCCTCCAGTCATTTGCCAGTAATATAATGTTATCTTTGTTGTTTAGATAACCTTGGCAATTAAGATAAACAATGTTGGTGTTAAGTGCAATATTTAGGTCTAATTGTCACTTGATATATTTATTCCTTTGTAACTCTTCAATTCGATTTTGGGAATCACAACTAGTTACATCTCAAGAAAGATGATTGACGTTTAGCCTAAGACCATACTTTTCATTAGACACTACACAATTGATACACTTAACGCTACTTACATTACATTCTTTAACATCATGGGGTTTACTACACTTTGCACACACTTTATTTTCTTTACACTCTTTCAACAAATGACCATACCCACAGCACTTAAAACACCTTCGAATACCATAATCGTTGAAGACAGAACATCGGTTTCAACCAATGTTCATCTTCTCTTTTTCAATAAACACTGCATATGTGGTAGCATCAACTTCCAAGATTATATTAAACTTTTTGCTTACGGCTTTAGTTTTTCTCACGATTTGAATTTTTCGGTTTGGAGAACGTTGGTGAACCAATCTGATTGGTTGTACTTAGACTCATTAATGCCTACCACCTTATCCTGTGCTCCAAAAGTTTTGGTACCTCAACACTATAATTGTCACCCATGTTGTTCTGGATCTGCGACTGAATCAAAGTTAGCTCCTTCTCATTGCCACACTTAATGATAACGCCGCCACTTTTAGTTGCTTTACCACCGGCTCCAATAACAGTAGGATTGACTTTCTTTCTCAAATCCTCCTTTACTTGATTTACGTCTTTCTCCGGCCATTTTTGCTTTACAACCAAAACTTGCCGTCATTTTTGGTGCCTATTGCGGCAGCATGCGAAAACTTGGAGTTCACACTTGATGCAGCTGTTGACGGCTTACCTTCCTTCAGGCTGGCAATTTTATATTTCAAATTCTGGTTTTCCTTTAAGAAGGGATATATACTTTTTAACTCGTTAGTTTTACTGACTAAGAGCTGCAAGGTGGCCATAAAATCTCCTACATCATCTAAATCGATAACAATATCATCTGTGCGGCTTCTTTTCCTAGTGCGCTCTGTTTTGTATGCGCCATCACTAAATGCAAAGGGATCACACGATTCACATTTCCATGTCGATTTCCTCAAATGAAAGCCGCGCACGTCAACATTAACACACTTTCCATGATAATACTTAGAACACCTGAAACATTTTATTAGCGACTTAATGTCATCAAATACTAAATTACATTTATCACAAGTACTTCCTTGAGCCATTATTACATTAGTAAATCACAATTTCAAAATCACCCCGTATATGAAATAAATATAAGTTAATTCAAACAAATACTGTTTACAATAGAAAAACCCGTTAATGTAAACACTGCAATAATCACGTATGTGCACTATATTTATGTTATACTTATTACACAAATTAGAGAAATAAAAATGGAATTTTACTGATTTATGGCAACCGTGATTTTAAAATAAGTCAATTAGCTTGAAAGATGCAACATTTTAAGACTTCTTTTGACATAAATTATTAATTAAAGAATGTACTTTAACCCTTTCCAGTTAACACGCGAAAAATGATGGATCGCCTATCATGCGTGTTAACTGCTCGGCCTACTCGGGAGGAAACTCAATCGCGTTATACGGTTTGCATTGTAATATAATAGTATAATTGAATTAGTAGTAAAATATACAAATTTATACATTGCCAACGTATCAGAACGTTACAAAGATAATCTAATTTTAATAGGAATGGCTATAGAGAACTTGGTAAAAAACACGCCATAAAAGAGCAGAATGATTGAACTTACAGATTACGATGAACACCACATTTATTGTCAGAAGCTGGTAAAGCAGTCCTATATATATAAAGTGTGTAAAAGTTATAGTAATAAAATTGATTTCTAGTTGTATTAGAACCAAAAATTACGGAGTTGTTGTATTATATACATATTACATGGATTGTATGGATTTGTGCAATTCGTTTTAATAGTTTTGTTTGTTCTTTTTAATAACGTTACGCACTTGTGGTAAAAATGTAAACTTTAAAAAATCTGGAAAGTATGGTCAGTAATGGTAAAGATCTTTTTATCTCGGAGAATATTACGGAGAATTTGCTATTCCACGACGCTCAGCGAATTCTGGGAGACACTGTAGAAAAAGTTAAAAACTTGAACCAAGAAAATCAAATAGGCGATATTTTCCATTTATTGTTTGTTTCCTTGGATACGGAAAATAAAATAATAACGAATTTTAATGAGATGTCATTAGTGTGTCACTATTTTGCCACAAACATCATTAAGAAATGGAAAATTCCCAGGAATGTTCCTGTGATGTGCATCGGGATTTTCCTCATTGTGAGGTAAAATTGATTTAATTATTAAGTAGATTGTAAAAAAGTTTAAATTTTTACTCCTTAATATGTAAGAATAAAGGCTTATGATAACACATGCGCACAAGGGCTAATAGTTACGGTAAAGAAGGGAAACGAAATATCTGCTACTAGCGTCTAAAGACAGGAACGCCACTTCACTTTGGTTTCCTGGCTTTCGCACGCGCAATCCGTATGACCTCATGTGATGTACATTTTTAGGTTATGTACTATTTGTTTTGAATTTCTATTAATTTAAGTAAAGTAAACCTCTCCTTGTTTTCAAGGAGTGTAACATCTAAACGGCTTTTCATCCAGTTATATTCAAATACTTACTACTATTCAAATACTATACTTGAACCTGTCTCCGATAACTAGACTGTTGGACATACGTAACCCCATAGGAAGGAGACTAAATAACAGAGCAATATTTGAGATTTTTAATTTATTTTTCAATAGCAGGTTTTAGGTTTGAATTCAATGTGATTTAGTTTTGAGTTTTAATTTTATTAAAGTCAAAAAGTAGCTTTATTTGTAACTAACAAAATAATGTTGTGTATTAAATCTGCAAAGCTTAGGTAATTAAATAATCAATTAAATAATGCAAATGAATGTAAAGTATTTGTAAAAACTCCAGTTTAAAAAGTCACATAGAAAAAATTCCAGGTTTGTGCTTCCACCCTAAGTACCTAACTATTCCAGATGTACTTAATTTTTTGTCCTATTTATATTTCTTTAATGACATTGCACCAAATAAAGATATTTTGAGTTAACATTTTCTCTGATGTTAAAGAAAATGTTCATAAACGCCCTCGATCATCACAATACAATAATTTTGACTAACAGTGACATAAAGATTTTAATAAAATGAATAATCTGTATTAAAAGAGTAATTTGAAAGAAAAAACATGCACAATATGTTAAATAAAGAGGTTCCTACAATGCTTAAAAGGCTGTGAAAATTATTTTCATTTTAAATGAATGGTTTTTGTCTCTGATGCCTTTGAAAAATGGTAAGTAAACTTTATGACATGACAAAGATTTAGGACACCTTAATCTTACTGTTACAGAAGGAATGAAAGTTATTGGCAAAATAGCCACAAAGATTCCTTTGTCCCATGTCTTAAATGATGTTAGAGAGTCAGTAGTAAATAATAAACTAAAAAAGAAATGAAATTATCTCTTGGCAAAAAAGGATCTTTACAACATTACCCATATAACTAATAATAAAGTAAAAAGTATTGCCAGTAGCCATTTACAATGTTAATTAATTACAATGTTACAATGTCTCAAAAAGATAAGAACAAAAAATTAATGGCTAATCCTGAGTTATTATAGTAGGCAATTGTAAGAAGTTTGTGTAGCAATAGCATAGCCTAAAAAAGATGTGCTCCCAGTAATTTCACCCTCAAATGTTTAATTGATTATGGTAATGACAGCCTTAATTGATTGAAGAATCCTCTCCAAATGAACATTTTTTTCTCTTTTAGGGTCCGTCCATTGTACCCAAATACACCTTAGCCTAAAGGCTTATTGTGCTCACCCCGATATTGCATCTATACCACTCAGCCTAGCACCTCGCTGCCAGGTCTGGTCTTTTGATGCTGCGGTAGTCCCATGCTTCTGGGTTCAGTATGTCTCTCCCAAATATTTGTTGCCTTTTGCATCACTACGCCTCACAGTTGCAAATGAATGTCAAACCTTTACAGTCCCATGTCAGTCCTTTAACAACCATGTCTCCCATTTTGATACCTATCGGTGTTCTGATTTTGTGCCTCCCAAATGTAAGGAGGTCTTTAGCCATTATTTTCACCTATTTAAAAGTTCATAAAGATTTTTTCTCTCTGCAGCTGTCTCATTTATATCCAGTGATCTTGATGTTTTCTTTTCAGCCAATCCCTAATCTTACTGCAGATGGTGCCTGTTTGCACTCCCAGTGCAGCTTCCGGTCCAATGAAAGGTGCCATAGAACCTAAACTTGCTAGTTAATTGGCTTTTTCACTTCCTAGAATACCTGTATGTCCTGGAACCCGCATAAGCCTTACTGAGTTGTGGTCTTCTAAATTTTTAGTTCTATGAGGCATATCCCAAACAAGCTTTGATGTAATGTAATCGAAATAATTTCTGATTTGTTTGTCTCGCAAATTCTTGATATTCCTTGGTGTCCTGTCAACTTAGCTTTACTATTATTTCCCATTCCCCAATAAGCAGATTAGTAAATACATTTCATGATAATAATAATAATATTTTACTTTCTTATCTTTTTGATAATATTTATAGTAGAAAATATTGTTAGTTTATATCTAAAAGTAAGTAATGTGATTTGATACCACACATACAGATGTTTCACATCTAGGTGCTTGATTGTATCAATAACAAAACAAATCATAATTCAATAAAAAGTATATTATATAATATATGATATATGTTAACTAGTCTATAGTAAATTGGATGTAATTACTGTTATATGGTGTTTCTAAAGTATTCAATAAAGTATATTTTATGACAAAAAGTAGATGTAAAAGAAAGTAGAAAAGTGATAATGTACTAGGTGATAAAATAAAGTAGATGACTATGTGATATAGGTAAAGTGAACATTAATCAAGGAAAAAGTTGTTTATTGAATTAAATATATGTAGCCTATAAACTAAACCTAAATCCATCAATAAGTTTTTGATATGATCAAATATTATCATTAAAAACTATAGGGATGTGTTATTGTTATAACACAAATTAATGCTATAAAAAAAATTTGAAATATTAAAGTGTAAAAAGTGCATTCCAACAAAACACATTAATTGCAAAATTCTAAAAGACTATAAAGTACCTGCTCTTTATTGCATTTCATGTGTTTGCGAGAGGTTTAATTAACTTTTATTATTGTGTTTTAATTTTTTGAGTGGCATGCATCTACATTTTAGCAGGGCTTTGTTATGATGAGGATAATTTTTATGTTTAAAGTAAGGTAATGAGATAAGTTTTATTTGTTTTTTTTTTAAATGGGTACATACAAGATTGTAAGTTTACTATTTAAGTACTCAAGTATCATTTATTTTAAAGTTTTCGATTTTAATAATAAAATAAGCATATAAGAGTTGAATGAATACAAATATAAACCAGCAAAGCAATAAGAATTACACTATATAACTATATACACTATATAAAACACCTATAATAATGGCTAATTTAATAATCATGATAAAAATGTACTAAACAAGACATCATTATTTAAATTCAGTCTTATATTCATACTTTCTCATCCTCTGGTTCATACATATCATTACTGATAAATACAATGGTACAAAGATAGTTCACACTTGAGAAATGTCGAAATATTGTTGTAAGAAATGTAGTTATTTAAAAGTGGGAGGTTACAGATTTAACTTTCCACTTCCTAAACTATTTGAATTAAAAAAAATGCTCTATTATACAAAGATTCTATTACACCCAAGTTTTATTATTAACAGTTTATCATTTATTATCAAATACCAATTTAGAAAACGCTATGTCTCTTCTAAATTGATATTAATTTAAATGTTGACGTAATATCCAACAAACTGGGTAACTAATTATGCATTTGTGACAACAATATAGATTTTTCTATTAAACTCTCATTTACAAAGGTGGATGAAAACAAAAGAACTTAAAGAGTAAAAATTTAAAAAGTCAAACAAAAAATAAATAAAATACAATTTATCAAGGCAAACAAATGTTAACACTAAATTTATATGAGGCAATATACTAAATATAACATCACACACACCAAAACAAAAATTCCATCACATACAATTTATTTAGGATAGAATACCCCTTGTTCAATAAAAATGTTTAAACTAATCTACTAAACTTATCACTACTTATATTCTTATATTCTACAATGCAAGTGATGTGTGCAAGTGTGTATATTTTGATCCCTCATGAATGCATGAATGATGCAAAGTTGGTTATGCACAAGTTATTAGAATTAAATCTTATTCTAGGTGCGAGTCATTAAACCCCTTGTACTTCTTAGAAACTAACTCTGAAGGCAATAGTACAAAAATAAAAGACGATGTCAGTATCCGTTTGCAGTGCTGACTCCAAAGCCTGTCCACATAAAAATCTTACAGCTCTCGTCTGCAATAAAATGGAGGCAAGCAAAACCCAAAACTGGATGCCACTCAGATAAGACTCAACAAATACAAAATAAAAATTTTTTGCTGACGGTGTCTAGTTCAGGCAGAGGTCAATTTCTTGTTGAATGTCGTAATATGTAAATCAAACAAGGCAGAATCAATATTGCATTTTTATTACCTACAAATTTGGTTGTTTTGTATTTGGTAACTCTGTGTTTCACCAAGAGTCGATTTCGGCAACTTTTGGTACATGTTTGGTCTGTTAAATAGCCACCAAGCGGTTTCGTAAATAAAGACATGTTAACTTTGGTAGGTGAGATTTTGGTATAAGTCTATCTCATCATTATTATCTTATTTTGGCAGGGTTAATGGAGGAACTGTTCTGTTGTAAGCAGAACAGACCATTTATATTTTTTGTCATGTAATTAGGACAGGGGGAAGTTAGAAAGGTGAAATTATAATGATTTGATCAATAACCAAACTTTAATCAACTCAATATAGATAAATAACAAAGTTTTAGTTTCAAAAACTGTTCACATCAAACCATCATCATATAATAATACAAAAAACTTAAGATTGACATATCCAAAACTAATATCTAAAATCAAAAGCTTAATTTATAAATTTTACCTAATTAGAAATATCTTGGACAGTAAAACTTTAATAATGTAATATCAATTAGTTGTAGAATCTCTTATATGTTAATATGGTATTAATGACCCAGGACAATAATGCACTTAAAGCCTTAAAAACTATATAAAACTTTATATTCAAAAGAATTTAATCAGCCGAGATTGTATAGCTAGTCAGATTGAATTACTTTACTCCTATATAGTTATAAAATACAGTGTTAAATCTGTCTATCCGTATTCAGGGTGTATGTTTTGTTATAAACTTTAACAAGTTTATAACAAAACTTTTTTAGAAAATAATTACATTAGCCACCAACAGGAAACAAAACAACTACTAACTTATTCTACCATTTGATACATTTGATAAAAATCAAAGCTGTAGAGCGGTAATAAAACCAAAGATTTTTAATAAGCTGCCCTGGTTCAATTATAGGCATTTTAAAATGAAAAAAGAATCTTTAATTTATTATTTTTCTATCTGTTACTAAAATTACTGCTCAGTCAGTTTGTTTATATTACATACAAATATATAGAATATGGTTGGTTACACAGGATTTTTATGATAGAGCAATAATTGAAATAAGAAGGCAATTGAAATTCTGCATGATTAACTGGTTTTCTGAACCACATACTAAAAGGTATAAACCACTCTATTAGCAATAGAATATTGTCTGTAAAATGGATTTATTTTTAACTGGAAAATGAAAAAGTAAAATTAAATAAATACAAGAAAATTATTAAAACAATAAAAATAATTTTTTAAACATACAAATTTCTAGACTCTCCACAGGAACATAGGGTGCTGTTCACTCTGTTCGGCTTGAAGATGTGAGATCGGAGAAGGCTATTGCCTATATCTTTCTCCTGGATACATGACCCATGTCTCGAAACCATGTCTTTTCTTAGTTGGGGGATCTCTTATTTGTGTAAAGTACAGTGAATTCCTTGTCGAAGTTTCCTCTTGATATTTACTGTCCCATTCCTGCCAAATATGTTTCTTAAAGCCTGGAATACCCGAATGGCTAGGTATCCACACAAGATTAACTTATTTGTTGCTTTTTTTAAGATCTTAATAAATTTGCTTAGTCTATAAAGTAAGGTAATCTTTTTTTGCAGATACGTCTGTGTTGGAGAGTCTTTTTAGTGCACTAAGAGAATCTGTTAAAATAACTGAAAATGCCAAATTATTATCCCTAATTTTGTTCATTGCAAATTAGATACTTATGTAACCAGTACTTATGTAAAATTTTCTGAATCTGTCTTCCATTGTTATTTTTCTTAGTTAATCGAAGAGAAATGTGTGGAAATTCCTGGGTTTGGCTATAGAGATCGAATTCATAACGAGGCAGACCTTTATATTTGAGAAATTTCTGAATTTTTGTTGCAACCACATCATTTTTGCATTTTTTCCATCCTTCTAAACTAATTACTTGAATTAATAGCGTCATAAAAATCTAACACCAGCGGACAAACTGAATGGTTTTCCAGTCTAAAGGTTTTTGTTAAATACTTTACTGCTAATCATTTTCCACGATGCTGGAGAGGCATCTATCCTGACTCCACTCTCAAGAAATTAATAGGCGTTAACTGCATAGCCCCCAATGCTATACGGAGAGCTCGGTTCTGGATTATACCGAGACTATTCAGCAGCTTTCTGTTTGTGTTATAAATGAGGGTAAATCCATAGTCCAGATGTGGACGGACGTAAGCTTTATAAAATGTCAGTAACATAGTAGTGTGAGCCCCCCACCATATTCCACAGAGTGCTTTCAACATGTTTATTCCCACTTCAGCCTTGTCAATCGTTTTATCTATCATTGGCTTCATGGTTCATGTACAGTCCAATCCTGCCCCTAAGTATGTCACCGCCTGCCGCCGTGGTAATCTGGAGTTATCCAGAAAAAGCGGTGAGGAGTCCGCGCCCTCCCTCTTATAAAACAAATTGCCTGTGACTTGTCTGCTGACAAACTTTACTCTGTTCAAATAGCCATTCACTTATGCGATATGTTAATCCTGTCAATAGCGCTCTCTGCATTAGCATCACAGCAAATCAAGGCATTATCGTCTGCAAAGTGCAATAGAGTGACTCCCTGGCTCATTAGTTCTTGTATTTGGTTGCAAAAAATATTAAACAATAATCGACTTGAGGTTGATTCCTGTGGGAGTCCCCTCTCAGCAGCTTTCGGTCCTGTGAGTACTGCCGAGCTGGGATTCTTGACATACACCTTACGGTTTTGCATCAAATTGAAGATAAGTTCGGCTAAATTTCTTGAAATATCCAGATCTTTCAGGCAGGGCCACAATTTATTAAGATCAATATGGTCATAGGCTGATGTTATATCTAGTAGGACCAAAATGGTCTTTTATCCCCTTAAAAACCCACTGTTGATTATGCATTGAATAGCTGTCAGGCTATCCAACACTGATCTGCCCCTTCTGAATTCTGACTGCCACTTGTAAACCATATGTTTCTTTTCAATGAGCTATTCTATTCTTTCCTTTATCACTATCTCTAGAATTTTAGAAAAGCACGACGACAGGGCTATTGGTCTCCATCCGCATACATCCTCTATAGCTTTATTGCCTTTCGAAATAGGGATAACACTATGATTTCCACACCTCCGGGATGTCATCCTTCTTGGGGCATATTGTTATACGAGCTTGTTAAGTTCGTAAAAGTGCTGTCTGGAAGATTTGTGATCATGCTATATGTAAATAAGTCACTATCTGGGCTAGTATCAGTTTTCTTCCTTTTGACAGCTGAAATAATTTCTTCCACTAAAAATGGGGGTGTGTCTGAAGGAACTTAACTGTAGGAACCTAAGGGGTTGTATAGGAGCTGCAGATTTAATATTCAGCATTTCGTCAGCAATGGTAAGGTTAATGGGTTTTGTTCTAGTCTTAGGGATCATCCATTTGTTAAAGATTTTACACTCGGGGCGGTTCTGTATTTGGGTTCATGACAGCATAAAATTCTTGGAAGCTTTTGGTCCTTTTAATTTTTAGAATCCTCTTGCTTTGGGTCCGGATCCTTTTGAAGTTAATGTAGGTATCCAAGGTGGAATTTATTAAGTATTTATTAATTTATTAAGTTTCGGAATGCTTGTCTTTTTAGTCGAACGGCTTTAGAACAGGCTTCATCCCACCAGGCATAAGTGGGTTTTGAACTTTTGTAAATGATCTTTTCGGGTATATAAATATATATATACAGGGTGTTTCCTAACTATGGTACGAAACTATACAGAGTGAATCGTTAGGTCGTTTTATGAAAAAAAGTTCCTATGAACGTATGTCGGGAGTTGCTTTGTTTCTGAGATTCAGGGCGATGAAGGTTCAAAAAAATAACGATATTTAAAAAATACTATAACTATCCTTAAACCGATTTGGTTGAAACTTGGTGCAGTTATTTGAAGTTATAAGACGCTTATTTAGCTGTAACTAGATTGAAATTATTAGGTCCAGTGGCGTGTCAGTGGGCACCACATGCTTATTGTTGAGAAAAAACAAGGCCAATAATTAATTGTTTTGCACCTTTTTATTTATTTTTGTATTTAAGCAACTAAAAATACAACTTTTTCGTATCTTATCTTATTATCTTCATATCTGGCTTTGTTTTCGAGAAAAAAATTTAAAGTATCTTTAACTCATTCTAAACATTTTCCATGGACGACAACATGAAATAAAAACCAATTAATTCGATAAACAATTTCGACCTTGACAGTACATGAGCAAAATGTCCACCCTCCAATGCACGACTTTTTGGTCTCTTGTGTCTGTCTTGTTTACTATGATAATAAACATTCAACTTCTACGATTTTTATTATCAGATTTTTGAAATACAACAAAATAACAAATACATTGCTTCTTATGACAAATAATTGGCAAGTCCATTCAAGTACCTCTTTTGTACCTACTTGCTTTGGAGACCAGCTGACAGTGATAGAATTGCTATAAGTATTAAGTAAAATTCAGCCTTCAATTAGCAGTAATTCATTACTCCATCATGAATAATTTTACTAACCATGAAATGACCGACATGCACTTTATTTATGGATTAGCAAATGGAAATGCGGAAGAAGCACGAAGAATTTACCAGGGCAAATATCCTAACAGAGTAGTTCCATGTGCAAAAACATTTAGAAAACTACATGCAAGATTATGTGAAACTGGGAGTTTTAATAAAAATATGGGTGGTGGAAGACCAGAAACTATAATAACGCCTGAACTGGAAGAAGCTATACTTGATGCGATAGAAGAAGATCCTTCCAATAGTATCAGGAAGATTGCACTGCAGCTTGAAGTCAGTTCAAAAACCGTTTGGAAAGTTCTAAAAAGAAACCTCCTGGATCCATATCACATACAGAGTGTACAAGCTCTACTGCCTCGGCATTTTCATCCAAGATTAATGTTTTGCAGGTGGTTGATTCATACGATGGCACACAATAATGATTTCCTACCAAATATTTTATTTACGGACGAGGTAAATTTTTCAAGAGATGCTATTATGAAGTTCCACAATGATCATTTTTGGGCCGACGAAAATCCCCACGTTATTAGAGAAACTCATTTTCAGCAACAATTTTCGCTGAACGTTTGGATAGGAATTATTGGTGACTACCTAATTGGTCCATTTTTTTTACCGGCAAGATTAACAGGTGAATCCTACACGGATTTCTTGCAACACCATTTACCCACTTTATTAGAAGAAGTACCCCTACAAGTAAGAGTCAACATGTGGTTTATGCACGACGGGGCTCCAGCTCATTTTAGTGTTCTTGCTCGTCAGCATCTCGACGTCATCTACCCTAATTGCTGGATTGGACGTGCAGGACCTCAAAATTGGCCGGCTCACAGTCCTGATATGAATCCCCTGGATTACTACTTATGGGGCCATCTGAAGGCTCTTGTTTATAAAACTCCTGTTCTAGATGTGAATGACTTGAGGAATCGGATAATTATCAATTGCAATATCATAAGGGATACTCCAGGTATTTTTGAGCGTGTCAGACACTCAATGACAAATCGTTTGCAGTCGTGTATTTTATCAGAAGGTGGGCATTTTGCTCATTTACTTTAAGGTCGAAATTGTTTGTCGAATTAATTGGTTTTTATTTCATGTTGTCGTCCATGGATAATTTTTAGAATGAGTTAAAGATACTTAAAATGTTTTTTTCCGAAAACAAAGCCAGATATGAAGATAATATAAGATACGAAAAAGATGTATTTTTAGTTGCTTAAATGCAAAAATAAATAAAAAGTTGCAAAACAATTATTGGCCTTGTTTTTTTCTCAACAATAAGCATGTGGTGCCCACTGACACGCCACTGGACCTAATAATTTCAATCTAGTTACAGCTAAATAAGCGTCTTATAACTTCAAATAACTGCACCAAATTTCAACCAAATCGGTTTAAGGATAGTTATAGTATTTTTAAAATACCGTTATTTTTTTGAACCTTCATCGCCCTGTATCTCAGAAACAAAGCAACTCCCGCCATACGTTCATAGGAACTTTTTTTCATAAAACGACCTAACGATTCACCCTGTATAGTTTCGTACCGTAGTTAGGAAACACCCTGTATATATAGATCTGCACTCTCTCTTATGCACTCCTCTTGTATCTAGGCCAATCAGCTTTTTTGTGTTATATTTTAGAGCGGCATTACTCTGACAACCATCTTCGTTCATCGGGTAAAGTTAAAGATGTCAGGTAGTCACTTGATCCCGGATCCTCAAGAATTTTCCAATTTACATTCAGTGACAAGTTTGGTGAACCAAAAGTGATATCGGGGATGCTAGTCTACTCCCCAGGTTTGGTAATTCTGGTAGGCCTCCCATCATTCAAGACCACTAGGCCGTGATCCTTAATGAATTGAAGTGGTCTTTTTCCATTGATGTTTGTTTTCCGGGAACCCCAAGCTGTATTTTAAGCATTAAAGGTTCCCATTATAATAACATTTCATATAATCACATTGTGAAAATAAGAAATGTTAATATGCTGACTAGATTTCAGGAAAGTTTTATTGAGCAAAGCAATATTGACATCTTAATCTCTGTATAGATTATGAAGTGTATCTTTGTCGACCTAGAAACTTCGCATATTCCAATGTAGAATACTTAGATTATTATAAATTTGTTTTGCTGACATTTTATTTATATATGTTACTTAACTACTTGATTAAAAAATAGGGCTGGAATAAGATCTGCAAACTTTGGTGGGAGGAGAGAGTGGATAATTTGAATGAAAGTTCCAAAATTCCGGAAAGTGGTTTGTGTCTACTTCTATTACCTTGCTACTGCTGGCCTTAGCTGTATCATGCTGCGGTAGCATTCTGCGATACTTCTGAGTGGCAGATCCAGTTTTTTTTCACTACATGCTGGTCCTGTGTTTGCCAGGTACACATACTTGTGGCTATGGCATGCATACCTTGTCAGGTAGGTGCAGTTGGCTATGAGCTATTATGTCATATCCTTGACTACGGTTAAGGTCTGGTAAAATTTGTCTTTTCTGAGGAGTATCTGGTCGAGTTCGAGGTAGCTGGCTGATTCAAGTTAGGTCCATTGTTTCTTATTGGTCTCTTGAGTGGGACTGAAGAAGTATGTTGGCCAGCGAAAGCCGGGAAATTGGTGCCATAATTCAGTTGGGTGAATAGAGTTGTCTTTCTTGAACTGCCAACTGTGGGCAGTGGGGAAACAACATCCTTGTTTTGTCATTGTTTTATTAATATTTTTTTTGCCTTTTAAATTCCTTGCAATTCCTTTTATCCTTTTATCCTCTCCATATTTCGCACATCTTGCCTCCCCTCTGCATTGGGCTTTGGCATGCCCAAAGCAGAAGCATTTATAGCATTGGGTGGTTTGTTATAACACCCTTAACTCCGCTCTTAAATAACTATTTTGCAAGGCTGGAAGGATGGAGACTATCCAAATTCTTTTCCCTACTTTTAATTAATACAGAGAATGGCGCAAACTCTGTATTAGTATATTTTAACTTCTTTCTCTTAACATTTTGCTAAATATGTTAAGAGAAGGAATATGTGATGTTTAGATTGAAGTCTATAAATTTCCTCCGAAAATTCCGCATCCTCTTTGAATATTCTTATAGAAGTTATATTATAGAAGCTTCTAAAGTTCAACTTCAAGGTTAGATAACTTTCTTTGATCCAGATCAGAGACTTGATGTAGGTTTTCTGCGAGGGACTTAAGAATCCTTAGACAATTTTTCTGTTATGTGAGGTTTAGAACCTGGTTGCCAAGAATAATTGTGATTTTGACCCTCCCTTGTGCCAAAAAAAAAGGCTAGAATTAGGATTGCCGTAGAACTATGGGCAGTTTGTTTGCTTGCAACATCTCTGATGCAATGATACCAAATGCTTATGTAGAAATGGAAAGAAAACACACTTTATAATATCATATAAATGAATGTAGATAACGTATATTAGAGAAAAAGACAACAACATAGCAACGCCGCTCGATCGCATTGTTGACTTCATCGACACAAGTAATCTTTACCAATGACGTCGCCAAAAAATATTTACATAATAAATATATATTATTAATAGATTACGCCTTAAATTATAAACAATATTATTGTTTATGAACTCTATGCGTTTTTTTTAACGTACTTCATTAGAGTAAAGGTACTTATCTAATAAAAAGCATTTTTATGGAAATTAAATATTTTATAATTATTATGGATTTCTTAACAAGTTTTTATTATTCTACGTTTATGACAACGTTGTCCCTTCATATGTTGTTATGACAATAGATATATGTTATAAATTGCCTTTTTCCCATGGTGTGGCACAAAATTGTGCACAAAATATATGGTAATAAACAGTTCATTGAATTCAAGTAATTTTGTGTGGATGAAATTGGTGTTGGGATACTAAACGAAAATAATTTGTATTTCCAATCCAATAAAATGGAGCCCTCGCGCTACGCTTTGACAGTTCGAGAGTGGCTTAATAAATAGTTTGCAGGAATGTGGATTGCCAGGCGTGTTGCAATTGAATGGCCCGCACAGTCGCCATATTTAATACCACTAGATTTTTTTTCTTTGGGGTTTACAAAGCAAAGTTTATAACACACTACCTGAGAATATTAATATTTTAAAGGATCGAGTTACTAATAATAACGTTAAAACAATAAGTTTTATAAAGTAGATTAACTATATTATTTACATTTTTGATTGTTTTTTTTTATCTTTATATCTAACGTCTCTTATTTTTTGACATTCGAGTATTATTTTTTACTTCCCTCTATAAGCTAATTTTTAGAATAATATTTATGATATAGACATAGAAAAACTATAACTATGCATCATTACCTAGCACAAAATTAAGTTATTGAATAAAAAACTTCAATAAAACTATTAAAAACAAGTTCAGCATCTGATATTAAAATGAGATTTACACATTTTTGACCGTCGAAAAACAGAAATTAGGAATTAGACTGGGTGTCAATAATATTTAAAATAAAAAATTTTTAGTTTTGGAATATATCCGTATTCCAAAAATTTCTTTATCTCGGACGGATAATTTTATTATATTTCATTGCATTGAATATTAGTATGTTATTTATTATTTCTTAAAGGAAGTTGAATAAATTACCTCTTTAATCAGAAAGTTTTTTCTGGTTTAAATTCAAAAGTATTTAAAACAATAATTGTCCTTGAACCTGACAAATATTATTCGTGATTTTAAAAACGTTTATCCATTTGCTAAATTCAGGTATTTAACTGTCTCCATACTTACTTGTTCCTCT
This sequence comes from Anthonomus grandis grandis, assembly GCF_022605725.1. Lineage (NCBI taxonomy): Eukaryota > Metazoa > Arthropoda > Insecta > Coleoptera > Curculionidae > Anthonomus > Anthonomus grandis. The sequence goes on from NC_065567.1 coordinate 46,672,121, forward strand.
ACAGTCATATTTTTTATTGAAAATGAACATGTTGTTTTCACAGTATAATTTATAAAGAAAACTATTATTTTTGTCATTAAAAATTCCACATATTTACGCTTAGCCTTTATATTTTGAAATTTTGTTTATAAAATTTTGGACTGCTCTATACGACAGCCCTATAAATAATACCATAATGATCATCAGATGAATTAAAAGAAATTGCAGTAGCATTACAACGGGTTGAATAGCATCGTCTAAGAGAATAATCTATGCGTTTTCCTACAACAAACTTAAAAACTCTGGAATTGTAGTGGTCCGCCAAATTATTATTTATATTTAAAATAAGCTGGATGTATTTGTTACGACTCGTTCAAGAAAAATCTCAATACCCTAAAATAAACCGCATTTCTTGATTTTAGCAATAAAATTCTTTTTTGTACATATGAAATGCGAAATGTAACAATGATATGCACATCTCATGTTCTCTAAATACATGAGATGCCACATTTCTTATGTCTTGCATCAGTCTCATGCACTTTTCTTCTAAGGAACCGCCATTTCTTCTGTGTATTACTGCTTTGTATAACTATACGCATTCTGTGTGCATTAGCAGCCAATAACTTTCTAAACATTGACGAAACTCGTAAATTTTTGGAATTGCTTCGTTTTTCTTGTTAAATTCAAAAAATAGGATGATTTTAAGAAAATACTGCTGTATGTATAATTGTAAATCGTATGTTTTGTACAAAATTATAACCACTATTTTCCTAAAAAGGAGTGTTGCCCTCTCGTCATAATTCATATTGTATGAGCATTTCGACCAAACATCGTCAGGTACAACGGTAAGCTTCTAAACATTCCGTATATGTATTTGGCACCTAAGGCTTTGCCATTGGTTATTTGCGGCACGCGGTCATGGTTTAACCAATAGACAGCGAGGTGCCAAATACATATATGGAATGTTATTCGCTGCGAAATTCATAAGCGGAATGTTACATATGCGGGCGATGCTTTCGCTTTATATGCAAATCAGTTACAAGAAGACTGGTTTTAAAATATTTATTAATGCATTATTAAACAAAACTAAAACAATAACGATAGGAAGTAAACCAAATTTAGTCAAATTAATGTTAAAAAAAAAACAAATCTTTTAAATCAGAATAATTAACAATTATGCAAAATTCAATATCCTTCACCATGTTTAGTTGTATTTCTTTGATTTTCTGCAATGTTGGCAGAAATATTGTGGCGCCTTTTTAACCTTTTTTTTTAGAAGGTTCACCCTTAGGTGGGCTCTCAAATGGTAACCTTTTTGACCCTCTAGTAACTCCTAACTTTCTTCGGCTGATTGAAGTTGGTTGAACTCTTATACTGACCTTGTGTCCAAATCGTCTTGCCGAGGAGCTTTCTGCAGTGTTTAAAAAACTTTCCCAAACCGTTTTGACTTAAGTATAGGATAATATGTCGTTCAATAATTTTAACGTTGACGAATCAGTTCCAAATGTAGCATTTTTATCTTGTAGGGTATTAATAAAATCTACAAATAAAATTTCTTGTTGTTCAGCTGTTTCATTGTTATTTATAGATAAAATATCTTCTCCAAAATTATTTTCATCCGTTATGGTATTAAAGTTGTTATTAGTCTCAAGGCCGAGCCGTGCCGGGGGTGCGCCGCGTCCGGGCGGCGCTCATTTGGGGCGTCAAAATATACGAAAAATAAAATAAAAAAGCGCCAAGTAATGAAAAAAAAATATGAATAACAAAAATTTATAAAATTTAAACCTTATAATTAAGGCGCCAACAGAATACAATGTTTACTGAAATCGAGCATTGTTCGCCGAATCGTTGCTATAATAATAATAATCTATATAGATAAATAAATAGGTACCAGGACCAGGTAATAAAAACAATAGCACCGCAATTATGGTGGGTTCAGCCAGGGTGGCGCCGGCGCCGCCGCCGGTGCTGATGTTATAAGGGCGGCGTAATTAAAAGAGCCGCGTAAAGTACCACCAATAGTAATTCCTCGAAATTTATTTCTTGCGGAATTTCAATACTTTTGGGTAATAAATAATATGTATTTTGGAGCTGCAGAAATAAGCGGGGGTGTAATGTTTAGAAATTCCCACCCTTTTGTTTTTAATTTATTTTAATTTGCAAGTTTTAAAGTGACTTGTCGATTAGTGTTTATTTTTAATACATTTTATATAAAAATTGTGTTTGTGTTGTTAACGGTAAGTTTAAAATATTTTATTAATATCTTCTAAATATTTAGAACTTCATGCCTTAAGCAATTTTTCATTGAAAAAAGTAATGTCTGATTTTTGTGCCAATTCTAAAAAAAAAATATTTGTTGATTTAGATGGCTGATGGTTGAAAGAGGCTTTCTGGTTTCCAATACCGAAAAAGGAAGCTAGAAAAGGAGGAAGATGACAGGCGGTTAGCAGGTTCGTTAAAAAAGTTTTTTGCGTCAACGAACCCACAACCGACACAACCTCAACCTTGAACAAGCCAAAGGCCGGATGTTCAACCTTTGACGTCAACTGAAGCCGATGCCGATGTAGAACAACCAAATGATGGACATCAACAACCATCAGGAGATGAACTGAAACAAGATGATCACTCGACGAATACGCCAGCAAATACGCAAACTGAGAACATTGAAGCTATTCAGGTAAATGAAGAACGATTTAAAGATCCAGCATATTGGCCCGAAATATTAACGGATAATATTAGATTATTGATTTTAGGAATAGGACCTGTTCAAATTAAAAATATTAATTATCCCATTAATAATTTAAATAAATGTTTTAGCGCTGCTTACTTTGAAAAAAAATGAACTAACAATGAAAAAGTTCCTAGAACCTGGCTTATTTACTCAAAATCTAAAGATTCAGTGTACTCTTTTCTTTGTAAATTATTTAAAGTTTTTGATAATAGTTTTAATGAGGGGAATGGCTATAGTGACTGGCGACATTTATCTCGGACTTTAGAAAGACACGAAACCAGTAAGGGGCATTTTAAAAATGTTAGGAAATGGCTTGAATTAAAAAAATCAATAGAAAAAGGCTTAACTGTGGACTCTATCAATCAAAATTTATTTCAATTGGAAAAAAAAAGATGTACTTCGATTTTAGAGAGAATAATATCTGTTATCCAGTTTTTAGCTGGACAAAATTTAGCATTTAGGGGTAATAGTCAAAAACTATTTGATAAGGGTAATTTTCTGAAATTAATTGAGACGATTGCAAAATTTGATTCTGTAATGGCCGAACATATTGATAGAGTCCAAAAAGATGGGAACAAAATGCCGCATTATTTGGGAGATAAAATACAAAATGAATTGATTTTTTTAATAGGAGAAAAAGTAAAAAAGTGTATTGTTGAATGTTTAAAATTATGCAAATATTTCTCAATCATTTTTGACTGTACACCTGACGTTAGTCACCAAGAACAAATTACCATTATTGTTAGATTCGTTTTTATTGATGATTGTTCTAAAAGCATAGAAATTCGAGAACATTTTTTAGGATTTTGTAAAGTTACAACAACACTACTGGTCAGGGGTTAACAGATTTTTTATTAAATTATTTAAAGAACTGGATATTGATATTACCGATATGACAACGGAGCAAACAAGAAAGGCAAGCACAATGGCCTACAAACAAATTGTTTAAATATTAATCCTAGAGCCTTTTTTGTACCCTGTGCCGCCCATAGTTTAAATTTAGTAGTTAATAATGCAGCAAAAAGCTCTCTAGAAGTAACTAATTTTTTTAGCATTATTCAGGAAATATATGTCTTTTTTTCGGCCTCAACTTACAGATGGATGCTCTCTTAAAAGAGCTGCCCAGGCTAACACTAAAGCCCTTATCGGATACCCACTGGGAAAGCCGTTTTGAGGCAATAAAAACTCTTAGATTTGAGTTAGAAAAAGTGTATGATGCTCTGTTTACGCTTTTTAATGATGAAAGCAGAGATAATGAAACAAAGAATATTGAAATGTCCCTAATAAATAAAATAAAATCATTTAATTTTATTTGTTCGTTAGTTATTTGGTACAACATTTTGGCAAAAATTAATATAGTAAATAAAACACTGCAAAAGTCTAATGTTATTTTACCAGAAGCTGTACAGATGCTAAAAGAAATCAAATTATTTTTGACACAAATGAGATCGGAAAACGGGTTTTTAGACATGATAAATGAATCTAAGAAAATTGCGGAAGAAGTAGACGCCGAAATTTCCTTTCCAGCCATTCACTCAATAAGACCAAGGAAAAAAAAAACGTTTTTTGATTATGAACACAAGGATAAGCCAATCCAATCTCCAGAAATAAGTTTTAAAGTAAATTTTTTTTTTAATATTCTCGATATTTCAACCTCAAAATTGGATGAGAAATTTCACGATTTACAAAAACATATTGAATTATTTGGTTTTTTAAACAATTTGAAAGCATTTTCCAAACCCGAAATAATGACCTATTGTAAGAATTTAGAAGCTAAATTAACTGACCCTGAAACAAAAAATATGGACATAAATGGATTAGACCCCTATAATGAAATCGACATATTATTAATTTACATTAATGATAGAAATATTTTCTCGGCAAAAGAAATATTAATATATCTAGTTGCTAACGATTTGAAAGGCATATTTTCAAATTTATTTGTAGCTTTAAGAATATTTTTAACAATGCCAGTCACTGTAGCTCATGGGGAACGCTCATTTTCCAAACTAAAATTAATAAAAACTACTTAAGATCCACAATGAGCCAATCAAGACTATCAAATTTATCAATAATAAGTATTGAGGAAGACATTGTTTCTAATTTAGATGTTACCGACCTAATTAGGGAATTTGCATATAAAAAGGCAAGAAAAGTAAATGTTATAAAACATTTAAACCAGGGTTCTAATTACTTTTTTTTAATTTCTTTAAATTAGTATGTAAGTAAAATATATTTTCTTTAGGTGTTTATATCGATGTAATTACATATTAATATAGAAATACTTATATAAGTAGATAATATATGCTTTTATGTATATTTTTTGTATAGATAATAATGATATATTGATTAATATATATGTGTTATATGGAATTTAATTCAATATGATTTTTTTATTACACCCTTTTTTTTAAACGTTGTACTTTGGTAAGAGCATTTTTTTAAACACTTTTTATAAAAATCACTGCAGAAGGGGCGGCAAAATTAGCTCTTGTACCCGGGCGGCAAATATCCTAGGCTCGGCCCTGTTATTAGTATACTTTTCTGTAATACATACACTAGATCCTACAAGCCCGCTAGAAAATGAGAAAGGTTGAACTTTTTCGCCAAAAGCTAATTTAGCTATTTCGTATCGATCTTCAGGATTAGTAGAAGGAATGTTGTAGAAAGATATATTAAAAATGTGTGCAACCGCAGCTTGGTGCTTAAATTCTGATAATTTGATTATATCTTCCTTTTTTAATTTTATTTTTTCTAATTGCCTTTTAAAGAGTAATCTTGGAGCTGCATCTCTACTGTTTAGGAAATTTCGAAGCCGTCTTCTATAATATTCCTCTAAGGCAGTACAGCTGAAGTCTATTAAAGCTATAGCGTTTTAAGCTTTGTTTCTATGTAGAACTATGTCCTTAAAAAGCCTTACTGTTATTTTACTAAAGTTGTTGGTATGGTGGCCATGCGTTGATGCATCTCTATAAGCCAGGCACCAATCTTCCTTTCTTTCCCAAAACTCAGTTATATATTTTTTCCGTTCGTTGGTTTTCAAAAATAATCTTAAATGATTCTGTGGCTTTCTCAATAGTCGATGCTTAAAAGTTGTCGTTCGTCTTGGGGTATTCCATTCCTTTTTTTCACAGAGCCAGCGCCAAATAAATTGGCATATATGGAAACGGCATAAAAGTGTTTGTGATGCTGGCCAAACATTTTTTAAGGCCTGTTCTTTTGCAAATGGGAAATTGTGTGGCCGCTGCATAATGGGTGTGAACAATTATGGTAAACGGGTTTTCGTTATATTTTACTAAAATACCTTCAGCTTCATAAACATTACCTTTTTGTTTTATTTTCTAAAAAAGAAACAAAAAGGTCAGTAATTTTAAAGATTTTTACGAGATTTTTATCCTCTAAAACCCCAATACCATCACGAGGTCCCAAATTTTTAGCTCCCCATATATCATGCCAGTGCTGCACTGTACTATATTTTGGATTAATTTCTGCATTTCCTAGAAGTTTACTGTCAAAGCTAAATTCAAATTCTAAGTTGGACTCATGATAAACTAGAGACTCTTTACTTCCCATTCCAATATTAAAATAAGAAACATATTTGGCTCCGGTTTCAGCGGATGAACGAAGGTATGAAAGGCTTTCACCTGATTTCAAATTATGATTATGATCTCCAATTATATTTATAAAACCTGGTAAACCGTCCATAAAGAATATAAATGAATTAAATTTAATTTACATTTAATTCTAATGATTTAATTTTATTGCCAACAATTTTTTATGATTGAATTTTTATTTCTATTATTCAAGTTTTTTTTATGGTATCGTCTAATGTACATTTTTCCTTCCACTTTTTATATCAGATTTGCAAAAATTTTCCCTGACCCCTTTTTTATAAGGGGACGTCCTTTTATCTATAGCCGTAGAATACAGGGTAGTCCAAAAATAAGATATTGCGTTACACTTAAAATTTTTTAATGGAAGCCCCCATTTTTTTGTAATATTTAGATTCTCCATGACGTAACTTTTGTATAATGAAGTTAAATTCATGGAAAACCTAAAAATAGAAAAAATGGGGGTTTTGATTTAAAAATTTAAAATGTAACGCAATATTTTATTTTTGGACCACCTTGTATTGTACGGCTATAAATGAAAAGAGGTCCCCCTATAAATTGAAATTGACGTGTCCGAGCATTTTTCCCAAAATATACCAGGAGAGTCACAAATCGGGGTGCGACCTTTTCGTTGGGTCACCCTGTATAATAAAGCAGGAAATGTTGAAAACGTCACATGTTCCATAAATTAACCGGATTAGCCGTGGCATTGTGATACTGTAACTTTCATATGATTGTCAAGGTAAAAGTGTTCCTGTCAAGTTATCGCATCATAATTCCAAAGTTATTTCGATCATGATATAAATTGTATTTTATATATTTTGAATTAATTCAATATTTGAAAAACGGCTGAAATAAATTTAGACATATTATATATTTTTGAAAAGAAAGAAATAGGACAATTTGATTGTCTAATTATATACAGGGTGTTCTATTGAAGAAACATATATTGACTGTGCCACGTCATTATGACTTACTGTATATTTGAAATGATATTTTTTATACAGTCCATTTACAAGCCTACAACTTTTATATTTAACATTTTTTTCTTTGCTAATAAACGCACTACAAGCTGTTTAAATATATGGAATGATCCTGTAAATAGATACATATAAATAATTGATCATTTTTTAGTTCTTATCTTAACGAAATTATATTTTTAATAATGTCCTTTGTTATATATTTAATCGAAATTTTTATTTTAGCCATGCAATTTGAATTTTTCGACTTTCCTTTTTTATTAGTGTTTGATGGAACTCTTTGATAGCCTGAATGATGACAAATATAAGTTATACTGGAAAAATATAATACTATTAGAACATACAATTTAAATAAGAGATCATATTCATACTTAATAAAATATTGTACAAGAGCTTACCTGCATACCTTCATTTAGCCATTATATATGTTATATGTTCAAATACAAAACCATACACGTGTGTTATTTCGCAACAGACCAGAGTCAGTAGTTCTAGGAATTGGCAACAATACCATTTCCGTCGATTAGCAAACCGGTGGCATGATTCCTTTACCATGGGAACCGCTGACACCGCTGTACTATTTTGTATAAATACGGCACAAATAATAATTTTATGTTAGTTCGGTAAGATTAATTTTAAGTTGTATATTTAATCCATGTCCATTTGAATTTTGAAGTTTTAATAATTATTTTAATTAAATAATAATTATATTATTAAATTTTTTTTTTTTAAAAAGCGAAATCGAGTTTTAAGGTGATAACATATATGTCTTTTTCAGTTTTAATGTCAACTACTTATTTTTATCGATTAAACTGTAGGTAAAACTTTTTGGCAAATTCATTATGTAAATAATCGCTACTTAGCTCAGCGCCACACAGAACTAAATAGCACACGTAATTCTTTAAAAATGGCGCGAAATAATATGAAAAGAAATAAAGCTCTTGCAAGCTCGCTGGTCAACGCCACATTGGCTTGACGCGTGACCAAAACACGCAATTCTGAAAAAATACCGGAAAATCGAAACAGCATAAAAACAAATTTTGCTCGTTAACATAACAAAATAACATTCCATGCGTGAATTTCGCACCCAATAACATGCCATATACGTATTTGGCACTTCGCTGTCTATTGGTTGAATCATGACCGCGTGCAGCCAATGTTTTATTTTTATAAATCCAAAAGAACAATAACCGATAATAGCTGTAGGATGTATCAAAAGAAAATAAAATTCAGATTATGAACTAAATTAGAATTATCATAAAATTTAAATTGCTTACACAGTATTTTAGTAGCAAAATTTTCTAAAATAAAACTTACACAATACAATTTTAAATACAATACAATAAAAAAGCACACATACACACGACACAATGGCAATTGAGGAACTAAGTATAATATCAATGTGGGTATTTATGCATTCAAGTCAAATTTAAATAGTAGTGATTATCTTTAACAAACAACAAGTGTATGGGGGTGTTAAGATTTTACTTTCTTTAAATTTTTCCCTGCAACTCTCTATCACTGTTAGGCTATATATGTTTCTGATACAGCGTTTCTGAAGAACAAAGATCCCACCTGCCTCCGAGCTGCCACCCCAGAATATGACTCCATATTTTAGACGAAAATTTACATAAGCATGGTATGCTATTTTTGATGTTTCTGCACTGGAAATTATTTGTAATACATAGCAGTACAAGCTGCATAGCAGTAGCAGTAGCAGGCTATTTTGTCTGCAAGAGAGTCAATGTGATGTGTCCAATCCAACCTATGGTCTAACCTTATGCCCAGAAAAGTTACATAATCCAGAGTTTCAATTTGTTTGAGATCTGCTTTATAGGGAGATGAATAAGCATTTTTTTTATAGTTGAATTTAATAAATTGGGATTTATTCACATTAAGCAGTAGGTTATTATTAATAAATCAATTTTCAAGTAGTGATAAGGTGCTGAACATTTTTTGGGACATATTTTCTTCATTCTCAGTGGTGCATTCACATCATCTGCAAGCGGAACAGCGTCGCTTACAACCTCTGGTAACTCATTGGTGTAAATAATATAAAGTAGATGAACAAGTATGGCGCCCTGTGGTCCCCCCATACTCCCTCCTCACGACCCATAGCCTGAATCAGCAATATACTGACCACGCCCAGTCAAGTAAGAGCCAAGCAGTTGCAGAGCAACCCCACGCACTCCACACCCCTTCAATTTTTCCTGCAGAAGGCTGTGATCGACACTGTCAAATGCCTTTGATACTGTTACTCGACATTGATTCAGTGAATTTAATATCTTATATAAAGCCTGATATATCGCCCTTTTTAATTAAAAAAAATTATTAATTTTTTTTCTAAATCCATTTTGAAAATCTGAGATCAAGTTTTCTGTTTCAAAGAAATTTAGTGATCGCTCATACCCTTTTCAAAAATGTTACTAAAATTGTTTAACAAAGCAAAAATTTTACTTTTTAGGTCATGTATTATTGAAATTATTTCATTTGGACATGTTGTGTAACAAAATAAGGACTTTTGTGAATTTTTTACACGTTTTAAAGCCTCGTCCCGATTTATTTGAAGATCTGGACAACATGTTATGTAATGATTGTTTATTTCATCAAAAACTCTAAATTAGTTTTACTTTTACCTCTCTTAATATTTTCAATAACAGACATTTTATTTTTTGCTACCTGCCCTGTGCATTTTTTTATAACATCCCAAATAGCTTTAGAGGGATTTTTTTTACTGTGTTATATGTAGTAGTAGTAGTAGTAGTAATGGTGGGGGCGCTAGAGCTCGGCAAGTAGGCCTGATGAGTCCCTTTTCGCCAACCCCAGAATCACCCACCCCTACGCCTCCACTTCCAATGCGCGGTCTTCACTGAGTCGGGGCCCGTCCTTTTAATAAAAGCTTGCACGTTATCCCAGTCCAGATCTTTAAGATCTTCCCGTTGGAGTGTCGTTGCTCCGAAAGCTTTCCTTCTCAGGCGACTCCACCTATCATAGATACCTAGTATGTGGTATGAAGTTGCCTCCCCTGTACCGCAATTCGGACAGAGTGGGCTTTCTCTTATACCAAGAAGGTGTAGACACCTGTTTAGACTGTTGTGCCCGGTCAGGATTCCCACCAAGTCTTTGATACTTTTTCGGGTCTTTGTTAGCAGTCGCCTTACTTTAGAGCCGTCATTGTCTGGTATAATTTTCTTGGACTTGAACCTATTGTTCGCCGTAATTGCTATATTAGGGCCGTTGCCTTATTTACTGCCTGCTTTACGTGAGTTTTAAACTTGAGCTTGCGGTCTAAAGTGACTCCCAAGTATTTGACCTGCTGCCAAGCAAAGCTAGGCTGCTGCAAAGTTAGGCGAGTCTGATACCTAATGGGAGGTTTAAAGCCTGTCAAATTCCGCCTCTTAGTAAAGAGAATGAGCTCGGTCTTTTCAGGGTTGACCGACAGCCCTGTCTCCCGACTGTGTTATATAGTTATTAAAAGAATTTATTTTTGCTTGTACCAACACCTTTTTGTAAACACAAACATATTTTTTATATTTTATACATTATATTTAAAGCTCTTAAAAAACGTATCCTTAAAGACACCATACCACGTGGTCACCTCTGTGGAATTGAACACATCACATCAATCTTCCTGCATTAAGAATTGAAACTTTGAAACTTTTAGTTTTTGCATCTGAGTACGCTCTCTTTTTTTTACCCTCGCATATGAGGAGGCAGGCCTCAGCTCGGAGACATGTAGAATCTGTCCCTCGTGATCAGATAGGGCTGTTGATTTTACTTCACCTAAAAATGAATTATTAAAATGTATGTAAATATGGTCCAAATGTGTGGCACTGTTGTTTGTTATTCTAGTGGGCTGTGATATTTTTTGTGAGAAATTATAACTTTTCATTAGGTCATGAAGTTGCCTTTCCTTTGTTGAGCTGGTCAATAGTAAACTAACCCAACCCGACCTAACGCAATCCAATCCAACCCAGCCCCCCTCCCCCCTCCATATACTCCCTATTAAATCTGTAGTGACTACGTGTAGTGACTGTGTAGTATTTATTTATTGTGACCCTGTATCATTAAGTAAATATTAAACAATACCTACAATAAAAAGTACAAATTATTTAATACCTACGTAGCTTAATAGCAATTGAGCACGTCTTCTACTCTTTCGCCTTTATGGAGGCATATTTTATCTTGCCACTGCTAACAATTTTCAAATATCTGCCCATATTAATATTTAAATAATTAACAATAAAAATTCCAAAAAAATAACAATGAATCAGCTACTATAATACATAAAAAAATTATAAGAGTCAAAAAAATTCAATAATCACACTAGTAATTCAATTAAATTAACATTCAATAACAGTCACATAAATCAACCCGAATTGCAAAAAGACAATAAAATAATAAAAATCAAACCAAAATTCAAGTACCTATAAATAGTTATAGTTATAGAATTATATAATAATAATAATAATAATAATAAATCATTTTATTGTTCCATAACATTTACATAGTTTATAATATTTACATACATATAATACTGGAACAAAAGGCTTTTTATTCAGCATCCCTCCCAAGGAAGGGGCTGTTAAAGCCCATGCATTGCTATACACTTTTCATTATAGCACTCAAATAACCTTCACAATAATTCCTCAATTTTCGCCAGTAACCCAATTATATATAAAGTAGGCAAACTTACATTAAACCAAACTAACAATGTGGACGAATAATAATATTATTATCTACATCTACCCTAGATCTGCTAAACTCAATGATAAAAATCTAAATTTGCTAAAGGAGTTGCTGCCTGATTTTATTTTTTAAATACACAACAGAAAAATTAAATGTATTAATTTTGAATTTATTAAGGGTGAGGCTATGTTATATGAAAATCCCTTTTTGAAAGACTCTTTATTGTGTCTTGGGATTGTAAAAATATGTTTTCTTCGTATATTAAGATTATGGATATCCGTACGGTATACTACTTTCTTATTAAGATAAATAGGACATTTATATTTAACAATGTTATAAAAAAAAGCAAGCCGAGTGCAATATTCTTCTATTGTACAGTCGGCAAATTTGAAAATGTCCCTCGCATCTGCTCTCGGACTTCGTTGCCTTACAATTTGGCAACATGGCTTTTGACTGAAAGGGGTAGCGTACGGCGGGCGCTAGGGTGTAGAGTATCGATCGAGTTTAGTCGTGTATAAATAGGCAGGGGTGACGGAACTCATTTTTCAGTAGATGGGGTTTTTGCCATGGGACGTTTCGAATATTTTTGTGGCTGTGCAAGCTGATATTAAAAAAATCAATCAGTTTGTTTTTCTTCCTTATGTAAAGTTTTTAGGACAATGCGCTATAGTGTTTTATACGTTGGCTAAATGCGCTCTTCAAAATTCTGTTTGGTTCATCACTTTTGAGAAATTACCTTCAGTTATTTTTTTATTGGGACACTATATTTCTTAACTCCAAATTATTATTTTTTTGCTTGATCTTTCACAACCTATATTTTTGTTGTCAAATGCTGCTTGTTGTCAAAATAAATAGAAAAAAAAATCGTTTTTACTTTTTTATGCATTACATAAAAATCCTAATCGATGTTTTCTTTGATTTTTTTTTATCAAAGTATTACTTTATATTACTCACCCAACATTTGAAAAATAAAATGCAACTTAAATAAAAATACCAATCCAAATTTTAAATTGTTTTTTACTTTTAAAGTGTGCGTTATTGTATAAAATAATATAATTTAAAAAAATACCTATTTGTTTTTTTTATTTTTAAATATATGGTGTGTATTTAAAAATAAGTAGATGTAATTCTATGATAAAATAATAGTTTTTTTAATTCTGGCAGCAACCAGTAAGTGTAAACCAAAATATAGGTAATCATAAAAAAAGGAAACATTATAATAATAGAAACTTTAAGTGATACAGCAGAAACGATAGGTATATGTTGAGATTTTTCTCTTTCATCCTGTGTCTAGGAAATGAAAAACGCGAACTCAAACCTGTTTAAAGCATTAAAGGTTTCATAAAAAATAGCGCGCTATGGTTAGCACCGCCTCCTAGCATTATTAACGTAATACGAGCTGAGATACTACCAAAACTACTTATTTTGGAATACCCTGTCTAGCGCTGTAAAACTAAGTACTTGTACTACGTACTACCATAATATGGGAAAAAAATTAGATTTTTGTTTCTTTTTCCTGACATTTTATTTATAAGTATACCTATATAAAAATACAGGGTGTAGAACTCGTCAAAAGAAGTTGATATACCAAAAATTGCCTATACTCGTATAGTAAAAGTTGCATATTAAGAAAGTTAGTTTGCGTTATTGAAATTTTTTTTACTCATTATCAAGTTAAGTGGACACTGTTTTTACAAAAACTGTTTAAAATTGTCCCCACTTGTTCGATTAACCCAAAATGTTGTTTGGCAAATCCATATTTTAAATTGTTTATGTCTATATTTTCGTAAGAGGTAGAAAAAAATCTATGTGGCTCTCATGAGTAAAGCAAACTTTTTTACTGAAGTGATGAATAAAGTAATATTTCCGTTTATAAATAAGGCACTCTCGTGATTTCTTCTTGAATAAAAAACTATTTTTCATATTTTTTTTATTGAAGCGAAGTTAACTTTAATTACTAAACTTTAATTGTAGTAGTCTCGTATCTTTTTTTATTTACTTTTTTTTTAAACCTTATAAAACGTATAAGTAATGGATCAAAGGTCAGTTTCAAAGCGAAAATTTTATTTCCTATTTAATGACAAATTACAGTTCTTTAAGTATAACATGTTAATAACAATTAATAACATTCAACACTACTCCTAACAAGCTTTAGTAAGTATAATTACAATTTAAATCTACAATAAAAATACTTTTTATTTAAACTTTTAAATAGCCTACGTATTGTGTTTTTTTCGAAACGTATACCTTTTTTTTTTAAATAATAATTATTTAATATCACAGGGTGCATTTGGTATTGGTACGGCTTCTTAATTAATATTTGGTATATATTGGTATATATAATATAAAAACCATTTGCGTCAATGCATTGTTGCAGCCTTTTTCGCATTAATCCCGCGTAATTACTAAAATCGGGTCTCCCTCTGAAAGATTCCCAAACTCTTTGAGCGTGGGCTAGTAACGTTTCCTTCGATCTAATTTGGCCTTGATTAAAAGTATCCTAAGAATTCACCATTTCAGCCCACAAATTTTCGATGGGGTTTAAGTCGGATTTAATTCTGGATGGCCATGGAATGAAATTAAATTCCGGATGTTCCTCAAACCATGTTCTCGCCATACGGGAGGTATGAATTGGACAATTATCGTACATAAAGGATATTGGTCCAGCCGGATATAATATTCTGTATGAAGGCAGAAAAGAATTTTCCAAAATGTCCGCGTAGTCCGCGGAATTCATTTGGGGTGGCGTGGTTACCAGCATTCCGGGTCCATTTTGGGTCATCCAACCCGATAATGACAATGTTATTCTCCCGCTTTTTTCAGTTTCTTGGACATAATGGGAATCATATCTGGTACTTGTAGGTCTCCACACTAATTGATGGGACCTTATGTCCGAAGAAAACGTTTTTTCGGTAAATACCACATTTGACCAGTCTCGGTCAATATTTTCTTGAGCAAACCTAAGCCTTCGCTCTGCGTTGTCGACCGTTAATTTGGCCTTTTTGGCTGGTCGTCTACAATTTATTCCAGCTGAACGAAGAGTATTCCTAATTGTTTGCATACTTTGCATATTCAAGTTCATGGTTTCTTTGACCACCCGGCTATTTGTGAAAGGGTTATTTCTTACTTGGGTAACAATAGCTTCTTTCATATTTTCGGTCAATACAGGTTTCCTTCCAGGATGTTGTCTAGTTTCTACATGCCCTTCTGCTTCTTGACGTTGGATCCAGCGTCTAACTTGTTTGACCTGTTTAAAAGCAAATGCAATAATTAGTATTAATTAATTAAATAGATATCTATTATACTATTAGGTTAGTGACAACAGTTTAGCAAAGGGGTGGCTTATATGTATAGGTATAGATAAAAAATAGCAGTAAATATTTTATTATTAAGAATAAGTTAATAAAGTAGGTACTAAAAAAGCAATAACAGCGTCTCTTAACAATAATATAATTTTATATTATTTATTGGTGTTTTTTTAAAACATTCAGAGCGTTACGTCAAAATATATTTCTATGACAACTTTTTTTAATATATGGTGAAAAGCAAATAAAGTGAAAATATTGACAAAGTGAAAATATTTCAGAATAAAATGTTTGCTATGAGTTTTATAAAACCTTCATATTTAAAAATAACAACCGGCGCGAAGAGACAAAATTATTTTAAGTTATAATAAAAGCAGGCGATAGAATTCTTCTCTTCTTTTTCGTAAATTACCTATGTCAAAGCTCACTTATGTCAATGCATATGTATCATATTACTAAATCGAATAAATATAATTAACGAGGTAAAGCTTAAATTTGGCATAAAAAAAACCCATTCACAGGTATAATAATAAATACAATAATAATACAGATATAAAAATATACTAGATGGATACAAATAATGCGGTAAATACGTAGTGGATTGGCTCACGGTGCGTTTTGGACTAAATATTATTTTAATAAACATTTTTTAATAGGGCCACTCCCCTTAACCCTCAACTGGTGCAGTAGTGAGTCAGATATTAAATTTAAAATTCAAAATATCGCCAATCTATACTACATTCGACTACCGTTTTTGGGAAACCTTTAAACCCATTAATACTTTTTTTAGGGTATGGTACTGCATTAAATTTATTTATTATCTAAAAAAAAATATACCTTCGTTTTTTAAATATTTAGAAAAAACTTGAATGTTTTCAAGATATCGCGTTGCAACACTTTAAAAAACTCACCCTGTATAAGGGTTGCTTGGATTTAAAAAATACTACCTCAAAAAAAACAATCAATTATATCTAAAATGATTTTACTTTAAAAATAAAACAAAAACATTTTTTATTTTGATAGACCCAATAACATGTATATTTTTATTTGTTAAAAAATATAGGTAACTTTTATATCTTTTTTACATATCTATCGATAAATTAAACTTAAGATATGTAATTTTCAGCTATTTTTCTAAATAAAAAATTTAATGAAAAAATTATAAATTACCCTCGAAATCACTCCTATTTGAATAGATTCCCAGGACGATGAGATAATAATTTTCGTTTTTGATCTATTAAATTTATTAGCTTATTTCAGGATATCAAAAAAAGTTGGTTCCGTATAAAAACAAACCTTTTTTTTTTAAATGAAAGTTAAAGAGAATTTTTGAAGATTTTTGACAAATTTCATAGTTTAGTTTAAATAGATTTTACCTAACAAAAAATTTAAACGAAATGCATACAAAAAAAACTTACTGAAAGATCCGTAGCCATTGCTATTTCTCGTAAGGTGGCACCCATCTCATACATAACAAGAATTCTAGTACGAATTTCCATGATACTCTCCCTCTGTCCAGGCAATCTTGGCATTATGAAAAAATATTACATAAAACACTTTAAAAAATAAAAAAAATTAAACACGTAAATAGACTCGAGGCACTTATAAACACAAAAGACAGTACAATTCTACTTACCATCAAATTTATTTATAATTACCACCTTAAATATTTTACCTGCATCCCCGTGCCGCCAATTAATAGGGAAAAACCCTCCTTAAAAATAGATCTTAAAATTTACAATGGTACCTTATACACAATGTTATAATGGGATCGATCGCATAAGCTGCCCCCGCATCAGTCCCCGTTACTTATTTTCGAAAAATGCCGCTATACTTTCTTCATTCATACAGTTTAGCCAAATTGTGCTTAAATTACGTGTAAATGGGTAAAGAGCCACGGAGCGAGGGACATTTTCAATTTTGTTGACTGTACATAGAAAGCCAATTAAGTTCCCTGAGCTTATGTGATACACGCTGCCTTCGTCTAATGCCGCATATAAATCGTATACAAGAGTTTTGTACTTTCTGCACTCTTTTAGCCTGAGTTGTGTCCAAATAGGGCCCATAAACGCTATCAGCAAAATTAAAATGTGACAACACAAGTGCTTTACACAATTCTATTTTTGTTTTCCTTTCTAAAGAATGTCGGTGGAGAAAAACGGATTTCAGGGCTGAGTAAGATTTTTTAATACATGAAGTTATATGTTCATCAAATTTAAGTTTATTATCAATTATTAAACTTAGGTTCCTTGAAGAGTTCTTAAAAGAGATATTACACTGCCCAATAGTGAGTCTTAATCTATTATAAATTATTTCTCGAAGTCTTTCACTGCAGAAAAGTAAAGCCACTGACTTTTGTGGATTTAATTTTAATAAATGATCTTCCGATAGTGCGTTAAGAGTTTTAAGATCTATGCTTAGTCTAAAATTTGCCTCTACAGCATCCTCCGGCTCAAACGAGTATATTAATTGTGTGTCATCGGCGTAAAAATGATATTTACAAAACTTTAAGGATGCTATAAAATTAGACGTATAAATGGTAAAAAGAAGAGGGCCCAAGACACTTCCCTGAGGAACACCAGCAAAAATAGACATAAGTTTGGAAAATGTACTATCAAGCGTTACTCTTTGCGTCCTTTTACTTAAAAATGACTTAACCAAAGCTTGGGCATTAACACCAAAACCACAATAAGATAATATGGCTAGTAAAATATCATAATTTAGCATATCAAAAGCACGAGAATAATCCAGGAGCACCAATACGCTTGCCTTACTCTCGTCTTGTGCACCAGTAAGTTGATCCGTAACATCCGCAAGTGCTGTCGTACAGCTGTTACATATAGTTATAGAATTATACTTATAGTTATAGAATTACATAAATTGGTCAGCCAAGAAGATGGAACGCCTGACGATTCGCACCGTCAATCGTCTATCAAGAAAATTGCTCGCTCCGCCACTTATTTTACGGAAAACGATCACTGCTTATGAAGCGAGATGGCATAGAGGTAAATAGCTCCGCACGGATATATTATGTATATGGATATATGTAAATAGCTCCGTGCGGAGCTATCCGAGCTATTTACATCTGTGGAACAAACTCGTCTAACAAATAGAACATTTTTTTTCTAAAATTTTTAATTTTTTAATAAAATATTGACTTTCCAATATTCTTTAGATAATTTAAAACAACTTTTCTTAATAAAATACAGCCTTTTCTTCAACAATAAGTCTTCTGTGAACTGATTAAATTGTTTATTTTTTAAGCACCTTTTTACACCCTTACTATTTTGAGTCTATAAACTTTTTTATATACGTTTTATATAACATTTTTTATACAGGTTGGGTGATAGATTGTATGCCCTTTAAAATGATGTATCACATTATAGGATAGGATAGATAGTATAGGAAGTGTGACTTCATTAAATATTCATTATTATCAGACATTTTAGCTAATTTTTTCACTGTTGAATAGACATTTTAATGCTTCTTAAAATGATGTGCCACACGATGAGGATTTGACATATCAAAGTGAGTTTAGCTGAAGGTGAGAGGTGATTGACAGAATGTATATCTACATTGACATGTTTTTTTTGTTTGTTTAAGAAGTTATTAAGGGTGGTTCGTTTTGAAATGAAGGCACTGTATATGTAAGCGTTTTTAAAAGACAACCTAAAAATTACTCAAATTACAATATTTTAAAATAATAATAATGGCCCACAGTGATCCGCGCAAGTTGATAAGAATGTTGCTAATGTAACGCTTATAAGTCTAGTTGCTGACATATACATAGTCTTTCTTCTTAAGGGAACTTATAGCGAAATTCATTGGGAAAAAAATGTGGCACTAGGGCGGCACCGACACTGCTTCGGGTCAGGTCTTTGAATAAAGAAAACAATTGTTTTCGGTATTCAAAGGTTGAGGTAAAAAACCGCAGTGTTGCATTCCCAATGCTTTTTGGATTTAGCCTTGAGGGGAAAATTCAAAAATTGGCTGTTGTTAGTTGAGGTTATGCTTTACGTTGCCTTTCTTTAAAATTTAGTTTTGCTTACATGCAATTATTTATCAAATTCCCTAAATAATAACCGCCATGCTTTCTACTTATGGGATAGGAACTAGAGCAGCATCACCTCCCATAACTCGTGCGGAACTCACTCACTCAGTGCACCTCACAAACTTGCACTAATTACACTAACGGTTTGTAAATTTTTTCCCTGGTTCTGCACTCGTGCGACATTTTTTCCCCAATAGATTTCACTATTAGTTTGATTTTAACCTTAAGGTAGGTATTGACTTGACCTTAAGCCAAACAAAAAATGTTGTAACAAATTTGTCTAGCGCCGAACAGAACAGAACGCGCAAAACATTTTCGGAGATTTGTCGGTAAATAGAATTTGCTCTAAGAAAATTTGAAGGTGTTCAGTGGATACAGTGCCAAACACTGATTCCTAATCGGAACGCAGCGAACATCGCAAACAGCCGGCACGCTCCGCGCAAAATTTTTTGCTGCAGATTCTTTGGAGTGCGCTGCGTGTTTGGTTTGTCCGAAGTGTTTTGTTGCAAGTTAATACTCACCATTATATTTGTTTTTCTATACAAAGAGAAAGTATTACGCCTAGTTGCCGGTTCACCACCGCCTAATCTGTTTTCGTGACTGGTTACTTTTTGGATCTTAGAAAAATATAAGAAAAAACCTCACATCGGATTGAGTTAAAAAGTATTTTTTATTTGATTCCGCTCATACCTCCTATTTTGTTTGACAATCCAATATATTTTACTTTTTGGTAGTCAAAAAATATTTTTGAACAACCCTTATTGTAATTAGAATTAATATTGAAGTAGTCTCTAGCCAGCAAATAGACTGGGATAGGTTGTTTCATTTGTTCCTGCTGGCTTATCGATCGGCGGTCCATGAAAACTCGGGAGAGTCTCCAGCTCAAATAGTGATAGGAAGAGAACCCTCCGTCTTCAGGAACCGAGATTGCCGTGTGGCGTGTGTGTGTGGGCTGCGTAAAAGAATAGATGTCATTTATAGTCTACTTATATTTTGCTGCTTTCAACAGAAATTTCGGAAAAGATTCGTGAGCTGGGTCACTCTAAATCCAGAGTTGGGCAAACAGTCAAGATAATCGATAAAGTGACTGGTAGTTCTACCTTGTTACCAGAGAGGCGTTACATCAGAAGCCAACTGGATGTAAAGATGTTTGAAACGCTTTTTGTTTTTTAAAAGGGGAGTGTCTTGCCGAGGATCTGAGAACCCTGGCGATTCCTAAATTTGCATGCGTCGATTGTTATTTCTACGAGAGACATGACCATGTAAGAGGTTAACATTATGCCGATATTGACATCCACTATCTTTGATATCATTTCGGGAACAAATAAGCTTAGGGAGAGGGCAGTGTCAATATCGATTTGACGGGCAATATCGATTGACAACGCCGTGATTATATCATCTGTTTTCCTTCATTCCGGACATCTCTAGAAACCATAGAAATATTATAAAGGTAGAAAATGCGCAGACCACTGTGCATCAAATTTTAGGTGGATACATAGGGAGCCGCCATTTGTATAGTCTTCCCCTTCTGTTACAGCTTATCAGCTGTTTTTGGTAATTAATTTTGTTTGTTTTGAATTAGAGCAGTTGAGTTATTTATTTTGTTCTGTCTATTTACAAATCGAAATTTCATTTTATTTTTTATATTGAGTGTATGTTAGTTTTTTTAACATGGACTCAATATAAAAAAAATATATTTGATGGGAAAAACACATGCAATGCAGCTATATTCTCGTGAAAAAAGATCATACTAGTGCTGGGCGATGTTTTTAAAACATCGATCTTCTTGATCGATGTTTTTGCCATCGATGTTTTATTTCTATGCACTGTCTAGATCTAGACTACGTTTCAATTTATAAGTAAAGTGTAAAGTTTTTATTAAGTCGATCTTCGATGTTTTCCTGACATGATGTTACTTTCGATGTCACCATCGATGTTTCATTGCATGTCCCATGGTCAGCGAATTTTCGGGACCTATAATCTAGCTAGTATAGAAGGAGCCTTGACTGCTAGGAGGCCAGTTGAAGTCGGATATTGGGGCGACTTTTAAATAAACAGGCTACAATATTATTAATAAAATTATACAACACTTGTCACATAAAAAGAGATGTTAAGGATTCAAAATGATCCCTGTTTTGCAAAATCCAAGTGTTCCACAGTGGATTGGTGACTGGTATTGTACTGTAGATTGTACACGCCATCAACAAAATTAAAGAGAACAAGGCTATTGATCCAAATGGCATTCCACCTTATGTGTTGAAGGGTTGCCGTGACCATTTGCTGAAGCCGCTAGGATTTCTTTTTAATATTCTCCAAATTTCAAGTTATCCAGATAGGTGAAAAATTAACAAAATAATTCCTATATACAAATCTGGCTCTAGAGATAAAATTATGAACTACCGCCCAATTACTATTATGAGCTCTATTTCTAAAGTCTTGGCATTGATTATTTTTGAGCGCCTATTTTGTGAAATAGTTGATCGCATCACTTCATGTCAACATGGCTGCTTGCCCAAAAAGTCACTATGTCCATGAAGCTATTAATGGAAAATCCCACGTTGATGTTACCTATACAGATATGGAGAAAGAATTTGATAGAGTGAGACACTGTACAATCCTGAAATCTTTATCAGATGTGTCTCCTTCTATTACGTGCCTAATTCAGTCATACCTCATTTGTAGGTTTTAATATGTTGAAATTAAAGGTTCCAAGTCGTATCTTTAAAAGTACTTCTGGTGTTCCACAGGGCTCCAATCTTGGACCACTCTTGTTTTTGGCTGCTATCAACGGTCTGACTTGCAATATTAAAAATGTGATTGTTTATAATGAATTATTGTTTGCCGACGATTTCAAGTGTTTCCTTCAGATTCAATTTATGAATGAGTGTCAGGCTTTGCAAGGTGAATTTTGGGATGTAACGAGCTAGTGCGAATTAAATAGATGTAGATTGAATGTCAGTAAGTGTGCTTGTATGTCATTCACCCCATATAGTAGTCCCATATTTTTTAATTACACCTTTAATAGTAAACAACTTCAAAGAGTACCCCAGCAGAAGGATCTAGGAGTGATTTTTGACCCTACTCGTTCATCTCTAGACACATTTTATCAAAAGTAGAAAATGCCCAAAAAATTTCTGGATTTATTGTTAAACCACCAAGGAGCTAAGTGTTGAAGTGAGTCTACATCTTTTTGATAGCTTAGTTTTGTCAATCTTGGAATATGGGTCCATTATTTGGTCCCCCATCAACCATAGCTACCCAGATACTGTACTGGGTAGCTATGGTTGAAGGCGTTCAGAGAAAGTTCTTGAAGTGCATGTATTTTAGGAAATTTGGTATATATCCCCACAGAGGCTGTGATAATGATCATTTGTTACAGGTTTTTGATAGACTGTCTCTGAGTAAGAGAAGAATTAGAAGATTTGTGTGCACTCTTTTCAAAATACTGAAAAACAAAATAGATTGTCCTGAAATTCTTAGTCAGTTACCTTTTCCTTTAAACAAAATTAACACTCGCTATCCATTAGTTTTTATATCTGGCTTATCCACGAACCAACCTTTATAAGAATTCTCCCATTTCTAAAGTTTGTGAATATTTTAACTTATCTGCTTCCGATATTGATATTGATTCAACTAGTCTAAAAAAATAATACTAAATAAACTAAAACAGAACTGAACTGGTCAGTGATGTGTTGGGTTTTTGTTATTGTATTGTTATTTATTACAGTACTTTTTTATGCTATATTAAGTTATGTAGGTACGTATGTTAAGTTAGTATCTGTAAGTGGCCTTGTAGCTGTTGATACTATACTGTCAATAAATAAATAAATAATTTCTCTTCATCATGTTCTCTTGTAAAATTGCTATATGGCCCGGCTATTTGTGTCGATGGGTATAACCCCATAACGAAAATAAACTACTATTTTTAATCCAACGATTTAGAAACATATCGTATAAAAAGTTTCAAAATTTTTTTTGTCTAATGCGCATCTCCAGAGCTGTTTTTGTAATGAACTTCCGCACCGAATAAAGATTTGTGACCAATAGTGCTTATTATACAGTGCTTTCGTTTCAAAACAATCTACCCTTAAAAACTTTCTAAAAAAAAAAAAAAAAAACAAACAGGTCAAATTAGATATACAGGGGGACGTAATTATGCATTTACTGAAGTTCTGTCAATCACCTCCAGCTAATCTCACTTTAACAAATGGAAACCCCCATCGTGTGATACATCATAGTAAGCAGCGTAAAATTCTCTATTCAACGGTACCAAAAAAAATAAAATCGGTAAATGTGTAAGCAAATAGTTAGCGAAAATGTCTAGAAATAATGAATATTTTATTTACGCCAAACTTTGGTATTGCAAATGAATACTTTTAGTGTGGTACCTACATCATTTTAAAATTCTTACGTTTTTTATAATAGATCATCAAAAAAAAATACAAGCAATTTAAAAGTTAAAATGTGTGGTAAACAGCAAACAGTACATTTACTTCAAGCAAATTAATTATTTTTTTAAGTAAAGAATGTGTACCGTTATTTGCGAGAAAAAAAAGTGTCTTCAAATTTTTTGCAAAAATCTTTGCAGTCTTATAACTTTGTATGTGTATTTATTTCACTAGTTTTCTTTAGGGTTTAAGAAAATTTATTTTTAAAAAGTTTTATTTAGTACAAAGGCAATTACTACTAACAAATGAGCTGCTTTATTTTGTTTTTACCTCTATTTATATTAATAATATGCAACTATGCATATCTAATACTAATTACAAGAGTTAGAGTAAGCAATCTAAAATCGAGGAATTGTGTGCATAATACAATGTAACATTTTTATACAGTGGTATAACTCCTCCCTTGCGAGATGAAAGCATATCCTAAAGGGTATGTTTTCAGAATAATTTTCAATTCCTAGATTAGATTTACAAAATTATAAAAAGTATACAATAATATAATACTATATTCTAAAAGCGATTAGACAAATATAAAATAAGCTATACCTAATATAACCATAATAAAAATAGTAAAATAAATTGATTAAATAATGTTTTCAAAAATAGTCTTATTTTGTGAAGTTTCTCTATTAGAGTTTGACTGGTTCACTTTCATGTAGAACTTTTTGAAAAGTAAAAAAAGATAACCATCGCAATTAAAATGTAAATGAAAATTGTCCAAAAACTGGTTTTGTTTAAGTACACGGGTGACGTCATTTCTCGAAGACTTCTCGCTTGGATTTTTAATTCATGCTGGATGTCATCGGCTGCTTTAAGATTGACAAGCTTCAAATCGATCGAAGGAGGGTTGAAGACAGGCCTATGTTGTATCACCTTGGTCCAATTTAGGGTTTGAAGATTAACCTGTTCCTAGTTTAAGTCAGTGGGTTCGTATGATTCAAAAACCATTGACTCAATTTGAACCATACAATTTTGGGGAATTTTCATGAGGTAGGATCCTTCTAGTAATTGGCTGTATTCAGAGTTGCCACATTTGACTTTGGCAACAGTACTGTTAGGGGTAGTTATTGCCCATTGGCCATCAATGATTTGGGTAACATGTATGTCATGCAGATGAATTGTAAAGGGATGGCAGGTGGTAGGGGTCGACCTTAGGGTCAGAAGCTCTTCAGCACATGGTGGATGATCCTCTATAATCTTGCTATGTGTATTCTGGCATAAATACTAGTTGTTTTGGACTTCTAGACATTGTCTCTCTTGGTAGAAGTATTTTGAGTCACTCAGCGCAAGCTACTGTTTATAAGGTAAATTAACAAGAAAGGATTCATTGTTTGGTAACTGGTAATGCAAATAAATTATAGTACTGAAACGTATTCTCATCAACCAGTGGAATTTCAAAGATAAATGTTATTTGAAAATCTTTAACAAAGCTTTTAACTTTAATAAGTCTTTCTAAGGATTTTAATAGATTTTCTTTATTATTAATAAGGGGTAAATTATCATGACCCTTTAGATGTTTACTTTACTTCTTTTATTTTTAAGAATAATTCATCGGGGTTTATTATTGAATTATGAAGAATATTTGTCTTAGAGAATGTTAAGGCTACTTCGATTTTATCTAGTGTATTATAAATTGATTGATAAATTAAAGTGATTTGGTTTGCAATAGTAAAGATTTGTAGGTATTCATGTAGTTGAATGTTATGAATATCGTGGGTTTCAATTGATTGTTCAATTTGAAGAATTCTTGCTTTCAGAATTTGCTCGTTATAAGTGATATTCATAATTGTATTTTTGAAGTGATCTATTGTTTTATCTAAAAGAGAAATTCGATTAATTGCATAAATTTTTAATTGATTTTGACTCGATTGTAAGGTTTGAATACTATCATATATGTGTTCTGGGTCAGTTTGGTCCAAGTTTCCCGTGATACTTATAATAAATGATCCTAAAGGATTAAATAAACCTCGTTTTTGTCTGTTATGAAACTCATAGGAAAATATTTGATTAATGAGAGTTTCAATGCGTTTTTCCATAGCATGTAATGAAGTTAAGGAATTAAAATATTCACTATGATAATCGCTGTTATTCTTTAAGTTAGTGGAGAAAACTTTAAAGTGATTTTTTAAAGACGTAAATTCTTTATCATCAGTGGTCGTAAATTTATAATCTGTACAAATGACCAATGATTGGTGACTAATTGTGCTGTGCCTAGTCTGAAGGGTAGAATTCCGGGGTTGTTGTTAAGGTCGTTGAATTTGACACTGGTTCCGTAGACGGTGCAAGTCCATCTGGAAGAATAGAGACTAATTTAGTCTCATTGATATGTACAATTTCCTTTTTTTTATTTTTTGAATTTTCAATTTCCAATTTACTATTTTCTAAGATCTGCGTAACTGTAAAAGGTCCTAGATATCGATTTTTAATTTTTCCAGATCGTTTGTCCGATTTTTTATAAATGATGTTACCTATTTGTGGGTTTATTTGTCTTTTTGTCTGATTAACTTTATCAATAATTCTTTGTTTTAATGCAGTGGAATTGTCTGTAATTTCGTCATACAATATTTGGGTTTTATTTTTATGATTATGAATATATTCGGTATATACATGTGAAGCTACTAAATTCATGGGATCTCTGCTGTCTGTATGTCCATGTACTAACTCGAAAGGAGTAAAGTTAGTACTCGAATGGATGGCACTATTATAAGCTATAATAGCATATGGCATTAAGTTTGAAACATCGCTATTAGGGTCTGCTTGACGTAATAAGCGAATATGTTCTATTAATGTAGAGTGTAACTGCTCTATTGGTGAGTTAGATTCGTGATGATTAGGGGTTGTGAAGTGAATGTTAATATTGTGTGCTTTAAGTAGCTCTTTAACGACTTCATTTTTAAATTCGGAGCCATTATCAGAAATTATAAGTTTTCGTACGCCTATAAAGGAGAAAAACTTTATAAGTTGTTCACTACAGGATATTGCATTTCCATGATATGGCAGTGTTTTGAAACTATGGGCGTATTTTGAAAATTTATCTATAAAGGTTAGAAATTTAATATTCCCTATAATAAATGGATTGAAACTTGTTTTGAAACTATGTGTCTATATGGATTATTTCGAAGGGTTTACTTGGGGTTTCAGTTAATACTAGAGGTTGATCAGGGGGTTATCTATTATATTTTGCACGTTGGCAATATGCACATCTATTCATATAATCGGTTACGTCCCTTTTTAATGATTTCCAATAATAATTGGCTTTTAAAAACTTTAACGTTTCGTCGATACCTCTATGATTTGTCTTTCCTTCGTGTTTATATTTTATTAATAAGGTTCTCTCATCCTCTCTTACATTATTTACAAGCTTTGTACATTCTATTAATTTAAAAGTTTGAAAATGATTAATTAGGGCTTGATGAAAATATTGTCTGTATTGTATGTAATTCTTGGGAATAAAAATAAATATAAGAGGGTAAATGGCTTAAATATTCCTTTAAGAAATTAATAATTTGTGCCATGTCTGTTGGAAGGGTGGCAAGAATAACCTTATTTCCATCAAAATTTTCTCGATCTACTTTCTTATAAGTTGGATATGGTGATTTTTTGATTATAAATTGGTTTAATTTATTATTAATGATTTGATCTAACAGAGTCATAGAGACATAATTTTGATCAGAGTTGGTCGTATGTACTGTGTGCATTATCTCGTCGTGAATTAAATTGCCTTGCATATTATTTTGTGTAACTGTAGTAGGGTTTGGGGGTCGAATTTGAATGTTTGATAAAATTTTTATTTTAGGGGATCTTGGATTTTCTCCTTAAGTCCTTTAGTGTATTAGATACTAATTCAGGATTAAGTAATTAGGATTATATTGATTTGCATTATCAAAAAATTGTGCTATATCAATGTTTATATCGCCTGGACTATTTAAGGTGGACTCGGTTTCTATAGCGTTTAACTGTATGCGAGAAAGTGCATCCGCATTTGTATTTAAAAGCCCCTTTTTATAAATGATATCAAAATTATATTCTTGTAATTTACATTTCCAGCGCATTAATTTACTATTTGGTTCCCTTAAATTTGCAAGCCAAACTAACGGTCTATGATCCGTATATATCGTGAATTTTTGACCGTATAAATAGGGTCGGAAATATTTACAGGCCCATACGATTCCTAAAAGTTCTTTTTCGATGGTACTATAACGTTGTTCAGTTTTGTTTAAAGTCCGTGAAGCATACGCTATTGGAAGGTCGTTGGGTACCGTCCCTTGAGATAATACAGCGCCTAAAGCTACATTTGAAGCGTCTATGGTTAAAATGAAGGTCTTCGTGAAGTCTGGGTATTTAAGAATAGGTGCATTTATAAGAAGTTCTTTTAAGTGATTAAAAGCATTTATCAATTTAGGGGAATATTCTACTTTCGAATTTTTCATTTAGACAAGCTGTAAGGGGTTTGCAAATTTTCGCAAAATCTTTAATAAAACGTCTGTAATATCCAGCTAAACCTAAAAATGATTTAATGTCCTTTTGGGTCTTAGGTAAGGGAAAGTTTTTAACTGCGTGTATTTTTTCCGGATTAGGTTTTACTCCGTCACTTGTGATTTGATGGCCTAAGTATGCTACTTCTTTATGCAAAAATTCGCTTTTGTCTAATTGGATCTTAAAATTGTCTTTCAAAAACGGCTTTTAATCTATCGATATGTTCTTGTAAAGATGTTGAACAAATAATAATATCGTCGAGATAAACAAGGCGTATTTCGTTTTGAAATCCGCGTAAAACATTATTCATTGCATGTTGAAAAGTTAAGGATGCATTTTTTAAACCAAACGGCATTCGTTTAAATTCCTAATGTCCCGTATCTGTTGAGAAAGCAGTTTTTTAGGTGTCATTTGGGTCCATCTCTATCTGGTGGAAGCCACTAGCTAGATCAAGAGTGGTGAAATATTGCGATTTTCCTAGTTTATCTAAAATATCTGAGATATTTGGTAAAGGGTATTTTTTGTCCACAGTTTTTTTTTATTTAAACGTCGATAATCAATAACTAGACGCCATTTGCGTTTTCCGGATGCGTCCATTTTTTTTGGAACTATCCAAATAGGACTGCTCCAGGGTGATAACGATTCTTGAATTATCCTGTTTTTTAGCATTTGTGAAATTTGAGAATTTACTTCGGCTTTATGTACATGAGGATATCTATAAGTTTTAGTGAAAATAGGAGTCTCATCCGTTACGTTAATTTTATGTTTTATTTGGTTGGTAAAAGTTAAGGGAGTATTTTCACAGTAGAAAATCTCTCTATATGCGTAACACAAATTACGAATAGCCTTATATTCTTCTGAATTACAATGATTGAGACGTAAATTTTTTAAATTTTCTTTTTGTAAATTGTCTATATGTTCGTTTAGTTCGTAGTCCGTTTCCATTTTTTCAGTGAAATGAAAATCTGGTTCTTCTATAGGTTCTATTTTTACGGGTTTTAACAGCGTAAGCTTTATTGTGCTTTCCGAAGAATTTGGTGTGTTATCGGGTTCGCGAGAAGTACGTTTTTCGAAATGTAAGGGTAAAGTTATATTCTGGGATTCTAAATTAGAATTTTTTAGGTTGATATTTGCTTTTATTTGTGTGAGAAAATCTATTCCCAACAATCCGTCGAATTTCGGCGAAAAATCGAATAGATAGAATTTATGATTTTCCTCGGACTTGAATGAGGGAAATATGGGCATATTTACAATTTCGTTATGTGAGGAAGTCGCATGTGCGGTTCTTACAGAAAATGGTTCGTGAACTATAGAGTTAGGATAAATTTCGTAGGCTAATTGGGGTTTTATGAAACTTTTTCCGCTACCGGTATCTATCAAAAATTTTGCGTTAATTTCAGGTAGATAAATAATAGGTAGATCAGAATTGGTGTGATTATTTAAAAGAATTATGTCTTGTTGTCTGGGTCTGAGACTTCTTAAAAATTTTCCTCGTGGGGAAAATTATTATAAAATTCTTCAGGTTCGTCTAAGGGTTGATTATAATGAAAATTATCAAAATTATTTTCTTCAGGGTAATATTCTAGGTTATCATAGCTCTGCTCATTATGACAAATAAGGGGTCGATTAATATTTGAATATATATTATTCGAATTAATTTGGTAGTTTGGGTTACAATGGCAACCTAGTGTTTGAGTTTGTCTACATGAGGGTTCAGAATTTTGCATATTATACACATCTTCAATGAGATAATCGGATTTTTATGTTTGTATGGGATGAACATGTATGACAGTGTTACCGGACGATGTGTCCATTGGTTCACCTCTATTTTGAGTATACTGCCTGAAGAGGTACTGCCTGAATAACTGAAGAGGTCGCAGGTCGTTTATTATTTTGGTTAAAATTACCATAATTACGGTTGTAGTTGTAATTATTATGTGGCTGTGGTTGATTATTATGTTGAGGTGGTCTAAATGGAAAGCCAGGGTTAAACCTTGGTTGATTATTATTAAAAATGTTCGGGTTTTGTTCAAATCTATTTTGCCGATAAGATGGGTGTGGTGTAGCAATATAGCGTTGTTGATGGTTAAATTGTGGTCGCCTAAATATATTATTGTTGGAATTGTGTTGGGATGGTCTCCACGCATATTATGTTGTTGTTGTGGGGGTTTTAAATCAAAATTTCTTTTTGAATAACTCATGAAGTTTTCTTCTTCTTGAGCTAAACACATTGCTTCTTCAAGTGTCTTGGAGTCTTTTAGACATACTACCAACTGTATATGATAGTTGAGACCACTAATAAACGTTTTTAGAACCAAATTCGAATATTCATTAATTTTTAATACTTTAAGACTTTTCTCATCTAAACTAACGTTTATTTCAGAGAACAAAAGACTTCTTATATCTTGGAGCATTAAACTGTTGTGGTGACTCATCTTTTTTTGGTCTACACGCAATTATGTCTGATGTTTAATTGATGCAATCAATTGAACGTTGATCCGCGAATGTACTAATGATAGATTGTTTAATGTGTTCCCAAGTAGTTAACTCAACTCTGGAAGCTACTAAATTAGCGGCTCTACCAGTAAGCTTTGTTAAAATTGTATCAAATAAACAAGTATTTATTGTTGCATTCACATCAATATTATTTCTATGGGTATTTATGAAATTTTCGCATGCAGAAATAAATCTATTAATTTGCCTAGGGTTACCATCAAATGATGGGATATTATCGGCTTGGAACCTAATTAACGCATAATTGGGTTCAGGCATTTTGAATATTTATTTATTTATATATATATATTTTTTTTTATAAATAAAAATAAAATAAAACAGAAAGTATTTGGATTTTCCACTAGTCAAATTAAATCGTTCAATACTCAAAATTATACCTTCTTGTCAATATATCAAATAAACAATAATCAATGTACTTACAATAATAACAAAATCTTCATTTCTCCAATAGGACGAGCGATTCTGTCTCTTCCTTGGATTCTATACGTTATGAGGGTTGGACGATGCTGTTCCTTGCCTCGCACCAATAGGACGAATCTTCCCTGGTTCACGGGGAGGGAAGATTCGTTTCGAGGGAAGATTCAAGGGGCTCACGCCCTTTGGTTCGCACTACCGAATCTCTAATATAACTTTTATTGGTATACACCATAAATCGTTAAAACGAACGCGGTTTATGATTTCTGTATATAACCCGCTTGGTGTATCCTACCGACTACGCCAGTTTTCTTTAGGGTTTAAGAAAATTTATTTTTAAAAAGTTTTATTTAGTACAACGGCAATTACTGCTAACAAATGAGCTGCTTTATTTTGTTTTTACCTCTATTTATATTAATAATATGCAACTATGCATATCTAATACTAATTACAAGAATTAGAGTAAGCAATCTAAAATCGAGGAATTGTGTGCATAATACAATGTAATAATTATTATACAGGGGTATAACTCACTTATCTTTTTTGCGAAACCTACCTAATAGGTACAAAAAAACACTGCAATACCTTACATTTTTAAGGCGTTTAAAAAGCAGGCGATTTATTATTGTTAAAACTGTCAGTTTGACGCGTGCAATTTTTCAATTTAAGTTAAAACAGTGAGTTAATAAAATGGTGTATACGCTAGCCGAAAGAATAGAAATAATTTTCCTTTATGGAGCTCAAGATCGGTGTGCTCGCAGAACCGCGAGAGCATTTAATAAAAGGTATCAAGATAAAAACGTGAGCCATAAATACGTATTAGAATTGATACGAAAATTTGAAGAGACGGGATCGATTTACAATAAGAAAAAATATGAAAATAGAGTTGTCGATGAAGCATGCCAAGTTGAAGTACTAGGACAATTTGCTATGGATCCAACTTTGTCTATACCAAAGGCCGCAAAACTAACAAATATTTCCACTGGTTCCGTACATAAAGTTTTAAAAAAAAAAGTTCTTTCCTTATAAAATTCATATTCTTCATGAACTCGGAGAAGATGATTTTGATAGGAGAATCCAATTTTGTGAAGTGATGTGCCAGCGAATTGACGACGATCCCCATTTATTAAAGAACATTTGCTCCAGTGACGAATCGACCTTTTTTTTAAATGGCCTGGTGAACAGACATAACTGTAGATACTGGGATAATGAAAATCCGCAGGTTTTTGGGAAGACCATACCCAACATCCCTAAAAAATTAATGTTTGTGCAGGAATTTATGGGAATTAAATAATCGGGCCATTTTTTTTGGAGGAAAATTTGACTGGCGAAATTTATTTAAACCTTTTAGAAAATGCAATATACCCTTCCATCATACAATCTATGGAAAATCAAGTAGATCAACATGGTGCTATATTATTGAATGAAAATAATATACATTTTCAGCAGGATGGAGCTCCCGCGCACTACACTTTGGTAGTTCGAGAGTGGCTTGATGAAAATTTTCGAGAAAAGTGGATTGGCAGACGTGGTGCAATCGAATTAACTGCGCGGTCTCCGGACCTAACCCCACTAGACTTTTTTCTTTGGGGCTACTTAAAAAGCAAAGTTTATAAAACCCCACCTGAGAGTATTGAGAATTTAAAAAATAGAATATTTCAAGAATGCAGAGAAATTAGCGGGCAGATCCTTGCCAATGTTCGTAAGGAGTTTGAAAATAGGCTTTTTTATTGTCTTGCTAATAACGGCGCTCATTTTGAACATTTAATAAAATAAATTTGTTAAATTAATTAAATTTGTTTTTCTACCCTACCGATTTACACTTTAATTGCTTCTTGGTCAATCAATTTTGTTTTTTTTACAACCATTGATAGCATAATAAATGCCCTTTAAAATAATGTATACACACCATGGGGTAGCCATTTGACATTCCAAAGTTTGGCGTAAATAAAATATTCATTATTTCTAGACATTTTCGCTAACTATTTGTTCGCTAATTATTCGCTACTTTTTTTTACCTCTTTCATTTTTTTTGGTACCGTTGAATAGAGAATTTTACGCTCCTTACCATAGTAAGGCATACATCATATCATAATGTATCACATGATGGGAGTTCCCATTTGACATATTAAAGTGAGGTTAGCTGGAGGTGAGGAGGTGATTAACAGAACTTCAGTAAATGCATAATTAAACGTCCCCCTGTATATCTAATTTGACGTGTTTTTTTTTTTTTTTTTTTTAAGAAAATTATTAAGGGTGGATCGTTGATCGTTTTGAAATGAAAGCACTGTATACCAATAAAATCAGTCATAAAATCATAGTAAGAAACTGAAGATTTTTGTTACTTTTAATTAATAATACGTCTGGACAAGGCCCAATGGACAGTAGTAGTTACCGATGCTGCGAGATAGAAAGCTCTCAAAAAAGACCCATGTCGGAAAATAGGCGAGCTACATGGGGAGGATGACACACTTTCTGCCAACCTCCAAGAAAGCACAGAACTAGTATTTACTACACATTTTCCTGACTCCGCTTCTAGTATTACGTAGGATACAGATTCCTAGTCGCATGGTAAGTATACGGGATGTGATATGGATTGGCTACATGCTGATTGGATAATACACGAGGGCAAAATAAATTGGAAACCCTTCGGATTCTCTCCCTTTAAATCCCCAGGATCTAACGGCATCAAACCAGCACTTTAGTGGGGCCTGGAACAGTTATTGCCACACCTGATGAGGAAGCGTTTCTGATGCTAAGATACATTCCTTAGGTACGGAGAGAAGTCAGAGTTGTGTTTCTTCTGAAATCAGGGAGGCTGAACTATATAGCTCCCAAAGCTTATAGCCCTAATAGCTTATCATTCTTTTACCTCAAATCTTTGAAATGCCTACGGGATGAAATCCTGGTAACTAATCCATGCAGCACAAATGTGTCCTATGGACATCCAAAGGACATCCAGTTTCTTCTTTTTGGAAATAAAAAGGTGTAACGGACCTCCATTCTTCAAAAAATCCAGTGTATGTCCATAGGATGATACAAATGTCACAAAATTAGTCTTGCATAGGATTACTGATTAAAATTGTCCACTGAACGAATAATTTGTCAATGATGACGGATGTATGAGTTAGCAGGTCCAATGATCTTCTAGATGAAGTCAGCCAATGGATGAGGAAAACTTTATCTCATCCATATAATACAAGGCGTTAAAACATATTCTGAATATCCAAATACAAATTTATGAAGCAAAAAATCAATGGAGATACCTTAGTGAGCACAGAGATACCTTTACAAAGTCTTACTATTACAAAAGACATCTTATTTACAATATTAATATCTTAAAGACTTTTTTGCAATAAAATACATTATTGAAGTATCAAAGCAAGTATTTATTTTAATATTACAATTTTTACTGTTTATACAAAAAAATATATAATAAGCAATTATCCTTTGTTTGCCATAGTTACGGAAAACAGAAAGACAAATAAGGAATTACAGCAATATGTCATTAATGTGTTAGAAGCCGCGTCCTTCGAAGCAACATTTTTAGGTTTCCAAAATTCTTAAATGAAATTGCACTTATAAAAAAATTATTAACGCCAGGATATGGTAATCTATATTTCAAATTTTGTCGCGCGGAAATCTCCTTTAAATAATTTAAAATTCTTTTCATGAATGACTTAAGCTTGCGCACTAACGAACGCAAGTCCGGAGGAGAGCGTTTGCGTGCCGACCTGTCTGTGTTGTAAATATGGCGTCTCAGGACGATGAAAAAGAAAAACTAGATAGCACTAACAATGTAAACAATGATCAAGAATATTACAACTTAAATGTATATAAGGTGAAAAATTAAGTTTTACGTGCTTTTAGTGATTTAGTAGTTTATCATTCTTCGCATGTTTATTGTGTATATCGAGTGTGTAGTTCCATTTTCCTATGGCGGCCATATTCGGTCTTAGCCGAATCAGTAAATAAAAATCGAGAAAGTTTTGGCCTGAAGAAATGGAAAATGTTTATGTGATTACTGTCCAGTTTTTTCAAGAAATGAGTGGCTTTAGTGTTTTGGATAAAGAAATCACTCCGCCTTACCAAACTTTGTTATAGTTTCCAGCTTGTTTTTTATTCTCTTACCTACCAAGATGAGCTCTGAGTATGATGTTACCTTTTGTTATACTCCTTTCAAAGCACGTACACCTTTTAATTTTTTTCTTATTTTTATTTTT
Source organism: Anthonomus grandis grandis (assembly GCF_022605725.1). Taxonomy (NCBI): domain Eukaryota; kingdom Metazoa; phylum Arthropoda; class Insecta; order Coleoptera; family Curculionidae; genus Anthonomus; species Anthonomus grandis. Next base: position 46,707,542 of record NC_065567.1, read on the forward strand.
TTTTATAAGGCAAAAGTGATATCATTAGCTTATGACATACTCAATTACAAATTTTTTTACTCTTATGTCATAATTTTCAAAGATTCACATTTTCTCGGTTGTGTTTTATTTTTTTAAAAACACTATTTTCAAATAGGTTAATCATGAATGAATATAATGCATGTACAAAAAAGCATAAGTAATTCTAGAAAGTCCTTTTGCCTTAGTTTAAAATGGCCTTTTTTATATAGGCTAAACTATACAGTCATTGGTAATTCAGACCTTTTCTTATTTAAAGCTCTTAATGTAGGCTAGAATTCTATGTATTGCTCCATGTTTTTATTGCCTTATCAGTACCTATTTTATTTTTAAACTAGATCAAAAATAACATAAAAGCAAAAGCAAGCATAAAAGTCAAAAATTGAAGATAGCTCACCTATTTATGACTGTATTGCATATATATATACTGATTGTTTATATATATATATTTGCCCTAGTAATAAACTATTTTTGGATTTTTGTTGCTTAAGTTCTGGTAACTAAATAAGCTCTTATACTGCATTGTTTGTTATATTATGAATTGGTGGAGATATTAGCTGTTAGGTCTTAACAGGTATGGCCAATGTCATAGATTTACAGAATATTCTGTAAATCTGTGCCAATGTTATTAAATTTAGTAGTCTTCTCTAGAGATTATTTTGATATTTTTTAAAGGCTCTGTTCTGCTATGTTCTCATACAATACATTTGGTAAAGAAATGTTAAATTATATTATATGACTTTCTTAAATTATATTATTTATATATTGCATAATTTTCTAACAAGAAGACTTGGCTACCAGCTATGTTTTATTAATTATAATTAAAATATATTTTCAAGATCACAGAATTTGAAAATTTAAATAGCGTATTATTGTATCTCAGTGGCGAAATATAGCAAAATATATAAGTAATTAAATAGATAATAATTGGCTGTGTTCTTTGAGGTAATATTCAGAAAATTCTAATTTTAATTTGTAATTTGAAGAACCAACAAAAAAAAATGAATAAAGTTTAAGCCATCATCAGTGCTAATTGTCAATTGCACACATTAAGCTAACAAAACTTTTGGAAATAATTGTCTCATCTCTAAAATTAACATTTTGAACGAACATAAAACCATTACAACCATAAAAAACCACTTTGGTGGATATGCATTTCATTTTATCTTTATGAAGTAGACATGTTTATTTTATTTATGTATGAGTTATTAAGAAGTAATAAAAAAAAATTATATCTGACTGGGGTAGTATATAGAGAAACACAAAAATAAAGCTAAATGATATTAACTGCATGTGTTGGACATTTAATTAATAAAATCTACATTATTATCTCTAGTAAATTTACCTTCCATTTATCAATCTGCTTAATATTTTGTACAAAGTATGCATATGTTTCTCTATCCTTAAAGGTATCAAAATAATAACTAATGCAGTTCATTATAGAAAAATTTTTTACTTTGTATACACATTTTAAATTCAACAAACATGATAAATATCTTTTCTTCTTTCTTCTCCTTCAACATATAAATTGCTTTTCTGATTTTTGATGAAATTTTTTTATGTCAGGTTTTTTTTCTTGTGATGCTTAATGACATTATAAAATATAATTTCAGAAGCTTTGAATACATTAAATTGTTTATATTTAACATGCATTTAGAACATATAATTAAACTCAATATTAAAAAAAAAAAATACTGATAATTTAATCATAATTTTTTATACCAATGCTTTATGAATTGATTAGGTAATATATCTATTAAGGTAGATGGTTAAAATACTTATTAATATAAACATATAACTATATCTCACTATTTAAAACAATAAAGCATATTTCCATTTGTTATAAACATGATTGACAGATTAGTAATTTTTTATTTTAACTTTTTTGACAGACTAGTTTTGGAATGTTGTTAAAAATATCTTTAACTATTTTTCTGCATATTTTTAATCAAAAACTCATAACATACATATGAAAAAATCGTATATTGATTAATTTAAGCTATTGGTAGATGGTTTGCATCGGCTGTGGCTCCAATAATCTTCATCCCAATGTATCCCACAGATGTTTGATAGGATTGAGATCTGGACTGTTGGCTGGCCACTCTATAACTCCAATATTATGGTCATTTAAAAAAAATGTTGTTATCCGAGCTAATAACATAATATACCCTCCGCCAAACCAAACAGGTTCTTGCACAGGTCAGTCCAAATACAGCTCACCTGTTTGTTGCCATATCCGAACTCATCCATCATTGTGATGTAAGCAGGATCTGGACTCATCTATAAACACAACATTACTCCATTGTGGTATTGTCCAATGACCATGTATTCTGCCAGAAATTCTTCGAGCTCTTTGATGCTCTGCTGTCAAAAGAGGCACTCTAACCGACTTCCTAGCATGCAATTAAGACTGATGAAGTCTCAATTGCATGCTGATCAAGTCATTTTAAAACTCTCGTGCAGTATTGGTTCATTCCCTAGACGTCCACACACTTAATAAACAGTCTTCTCGGCGAGAAGAGGTTCTTTGATGTTGAGTATAGGGCCTTCTTTTGATAATGCCATAAATTAAATACCGATTCCATGGTCTATTTATAGCAGCTGGACTTTGAGAATTTCTGTGACTCTTCTTCTGGAATAACCTTCCTCAATTAATGTTACGGCCCTAGCTATGTCAACTTCATTTAGGTACACTCTATGGCATATTCTTCTACCTACCACATCAATATTCATGTTTTCGTTGTAAAATTTTAACTAAGACTGATAAAAACAGGCGAAAATTTAATATGCGCTGATAATAAATTCCTAACATTAAAATGTCTACATTTTTTCTGAGGATATCCAGACAAAAAAAATTTGTTTAGAACTCTACAGGCTAAGTCTGAACTAAGGCTGAAGTAGTCTGATCTAAAGCTAAGTCTGATCTAAGCTGACTCTAAGGCTGAAGTTTATATATCATGATTGTAAAATAATATTTTCATTTAATTACAAAATATATGAAATATGTGGGTTTATGGAGTAGTGGCTCCTTTTTTGTTTTGAGTAAAATTTTTCTTTTTCTTTTTCTTGTACTCTCCAGGTTTATTACCATTTGTTTCTAGGTACTCTAACTACCAATCTCATTCTTATTGTATATGGGTTTGGTTTTAGTTTTTTTTTTAAATAAAGGTTAAGAGTTTAAAAGTAGCTTGTATCTATGTCTTGTGGTACTTTTTCTTTTATCTGGTTTCTGGTCAAAGTCCAAGAGCTCTTAATTATCATAACATAGTTGTTGTTGACAAAGCTTTTAGGTAAAATAAGAATTTTATATTTAGATTTAAAAATATAAACAATAATACTTAAGTAGGAAAAAAAGTAATACAAAAAACATGAGAAAATATAAATCATTAAAAAACACAATAAAGTACATAACCTAGCATATATGTAGCCTAGATGTAATAAAAATTTAAATTTAATGAACAATAATAAAAACAATACACCAGAAAGAAGCATCAGACCAAACTCATAACTATAATATTTACCATATACTTCAAATTTTTCTAAGCTATGAAATGGTTTATTTGCCAAAAGCTTTTGCTTTTTCAAATTGTGCTGTTTTTTTTTATCTTTTTGTGGACTTCTTTATATTTAGGGGTAGGTAGTTAAAAATATTTCTACCATCATATACAAATAAATTTGAACAAGCTCAGTATGTGGAATGTGTAACCTAAAGAAAACTATTCAACAGGTCAAAAAGTGACAAAGGATGACTTTTCTTTGATTCTCATTTTGCATTGAATGCATTTTGCAATTGAATTGCAGACTTTACCTGGAGAACAAAGAAGCTGTTAAAAAAAATACTGAGGATGTGCTTCCATTAGTGCATTATATATATTTTTGGCAATTGCACGTTCAAATTATTTGCCTTTACCCTAAGAGCATAACAGATGAAACATTATTGAAAGATGTGTTTGCCACAATTGACAAACTATCAATGTTTAAAACTAAAAATTTGTATTAAGCTGTTGGGCTGCAACAAGAATAGATTTCATAGGAATATTATCAATGTAATATTTAAAATTATTAATATTAGTAATAACTTTATAAAAAATATAGGAGTTAATTAAAACTTATAATACTAGTCATGCCAGGCTTTTACTTTAGGCATTGTTGTTTTGTACTGCATTTTGGTTATTGGAAAGTTTTCTTGAATATATTTGTATTATATTGTTTTTTTTATTGAGAGCTTGAGCCTACTAATATATTGGTCTCACAAGATGCATACTTGAGGCCCACATAACTATTCAAATGCTTCATAAATGACATTGATGAGGTTAAAGGTTTTTACTGGGCTAGCCATGCATGGCTTTGTAGGCTGACAAGACAATTTTACTGTAGAGTGAGAGTAATTTTATGCAACTCTTTTATCAAAATGTTAAACATCTTTAGAATGAGATACACTCTAGATAATTTAATAATGCATTGTCATTGTTTATTGACATTTACTGCTTTTAAAAGTGATCTATCCTTCAATGTAATGAAGGATCATCTTTAACCTTACACTTATTATCAACTAGACATGTCTGGACTAGTTCTTTTCTATAAAATAATAAATTCATTTATAGATGGCTTTAAACAGGGCTCATAATCTTTTTTGAAAAGTGATTTATGTATATGATTTACATTTTTAATTAAAAGGGCTGCATATACATCATTTTGTTTGTTTATTTTTATATATTATGAACCAGAAGATATTGTGTAGTAGTAGTATCATTTATTTGGAAAAATACCAATACAAAATTTGATAAGAAAAATCTTAACCTTTAAATCATTATTATTAATCAAAAAAATAACTAAAGGTTACTACCCCAAATCAATTTTAATTTCAGTAATATAATATAATATAATAAGGCCAAGATAAATTGTTATACAGTATGGATTTTAAATAATTTCAATTCTCAATCATAATAAATTTTACGTAAATCTAATAGGTAATAATAGACTTAGCGCAACAAAGCGACAGGAACGACAGAATCTTAATCATTATACCATCATTAAGAGTCCACAAAAAAGTCCACAGTTTTTTTTGTAAGTTAAAAATTTGTGGGTGTGGACAGACTAATACTTCTTTATAAATGTTGAAGGAGGAAAACTGTCAAAAGAAATCATAAGACCTTAAAACTCAATATTATAAATATTGCATCCTAAATAAACATCAAATGCTGAATTTTTAAAAACATTAAACAACTTAATAAACATTAAAATAAAATAAAAGATTTACACACCCTATCCTAAAAGCTAAGCATTTTAAGGCCTTAAGCTTTTAAACAGACATTAAATTAGAAGAAAAAAACACTAAAATTGTTTATTATTTCCAAGAGCGTTAGATAGATGAAAACCATCTGCCATGTATAAATTGGATATTTTTAATAGAATAGAAAACCCAAGTTTCATATATAATACAGCACCAGGTTGTTTGAGGATGTCAAAGCTTTGCCGAATTTTCTTAATCCCTAAAGAAAATTTTGGCAATCTTTATAATTATATTCTAAAAACCCAATAATTTTCTGGTTATATGCTACTTTCCCTAATAATTTCCGGTTTATTGTCATTAATAATTCTATAAAGAGTTCTGACCACCTGTCACAAAATAAAAATATTTCCATGTTTTGTTTGAAATCATTCTTTCCGCCGGCCTTTTCTTTAGTTGTGATTTTTTTCATTAAAAGAATGCATTTCTTTGGAAATTTTTAATTTTAATTTTTTGGTACTTGTACTATTGGTGGAATACTGAACTTAATGTTTTTTGCAAAACTAAGTCGCGACCCGCATCGCAATTATGTAACAAGCTGACGTAAATAATAGTGAATATGCAAACATCTGGATTATGTACAATAATCTATTTTGGATTGGGAATAGATTGCCGACTGTTACCCTCATACAAAACTTGCAGAAATACTTATTTAAATAACAGACATTTACACTACTGGACAGCATGCTGACTAGTGGTCAATGCAATGACAACAGCACCTCGAGCCACACACAAAAGGCTACACTATAACTTTTGAGATTACATTAAGTTTAGAAAATGTTAATAATAATTGGTTTGCTTTCCTAGAGACTCTTGACATCATTCACCAAAATATCAGTGCAGACTTCTGCTTGGTTAGGTTAAGAAGAATTTATAGTAGACACCAATCAAATTATTTTTAAAGATTTGTGTTTAATATTGTTTAAATGCATTGCTCAATATATTCTGAGATAAATAAACAAAATTGTGATAATTCTCCTTGTTTCAGATATGAAATCACTTTTGCCTTTAAAATATGTAGTTGATCTCTAATAGGTGGAAGTTGGTTCCACAGTTACAATGTTTAGTTCATAATAATAATTTTTAATGCTTTTTAGTTTCTATTTACCTAATTTTATATTTTGATGCTCTTAAAATTTATGTTAATTCCATCTTTTGAAAATTTGTATTATTAATAGTCCTTTGGTTGCAACTTTTGGGGTGACACGACACTCATGTGAACATAGTTTGCAAAACATGTGTCGAGAATAAAAAAGAGTTTTGTTTTGTGGTAAAACTGTTTTGTGATTTGTATTATTAAATTTAATTCATATTTTTTGTGAGATGATAATTGGCAATTTTTCATATTTTGAATGTGTTGTGCAATTTGTAATCTGTCTTATTGTATAATTTATTTCTGTTTATCAGGGTATTGAGTTAAAAATTTTATAAGGTGGACTTGTTTATTTCTGTTCTTCATGTACTGTTTTCTTTCTTATTATGTATGTTTTGTCTCTTTGGCTTTATCTTTTGTCTTCCTTAAATTCTTTACATTGCATATATGAAACTGATGTTCCAGTTTAAAAATTGTGCAGGAGGAATAGAAGTAAGTTGAAAACACAAAATGTTAACAATGTCAAAATACCTAAATTTTCCAGAAGAAAAGTGAGCAAATCTCAACATTCCAATTAACCTGAAATCTGTCTATAAAATGTTCTGAGAAAATTTTTCTCAAGGAGATCTGAATTTGATTTATAATTTACATCGGTCATAAAAAAACAAAAGGGAGAAGGACGCAGTATTGTAAATATATAATTAGTTTGATTTCTGCTTGGAATTTACCTAACCTAATTTCCGTCAAAAACTAATTAGGATTCTATTATTTGGTGACAGCAGATAGAGTGCTTCTGAAAATGCTAGGCCTTCGTACTACTTTTGTCAGGTTATATTAAAATGTGTTAGACATGAATGACAATTTTCTTCTGAGTGTGGTATCATCTCCCAGGAGCTTTAAAAAATTTGTAGCCTGTTCCGCTCGAGGAAAAACTAGTTTTTTGTTTTTGAATTTTGAACAATGTTTTCAGTGTACTTGCACCACTTTACTTGGGTGGGTAGTTGGCTTTTCTTGGAGTCCTTCCTACATCACTTTATCTTTTTAAATATAATAAACCCATATCTATATAATATTATATTATCATTTTTCTTTTATTTTTATCTTTAGTAGCAAGCCTGTATTTAATTGACCTATTCCATATTTGCGGAGGAAAATATGCTATTCTTACATGTTCTTACCTATTATACTTTATTATCTGGTCTTACTATGCTATAAAACAGGAAAAATTAATGAAATAATTAATAAAAATAAATTTAAGTTCTTCAATATTTTATTAAGATCAATTTAAGTTAGGTTAGTTCTAGTTACATATTTTTCTATATTTTGTGTTTTTTTTTTACTATTTAGAATGTGGGTTAATTTATATGTCATTTTGTGAAATCAGCCACAGTTTATTTTAAAATGGGTTACGTACATTTTTTTATGTAGTTTATTATAGTTTTTGTAAATAATAAATTTAATAACCTATGGTAGATCTATTTCACTTTTTTTCGAAGCATACATCATCTTTTATATACCCATTGTTACAGAAATATGATGCAATACTAAATGATAAATCATCTGCATTCGAATCAAAAGTAACATCCTTGATTGAAGTTTGGAAAAGCATTTCAGGGTTGAAGCATGCCCACTTTGATATTAAGTATCTTATACAGATTATTGATTGGGCTAAATTACATGCTCTCAATATTGTTTTAACTGGAGAGTGGCGCAATATTAAAGGTAAGTTAACAAAGATTTTTTATTATATATATCTTTTAGTTCCAAAATTAAAAGTTCTAATTTTTGTGGTTAATCTATTTTTAAGCATAACTTTTTTTAAATTTACAAATAGATAATAGTAAAAATTATCTCAAAAGATCAAAATGAATAGTTGGTTATCTAGTAAATGTAAGTGGTAAATAATAAATAATAATTGAAAATGGATTTATAGTTAATTTAAACAATTATATACATAGTTTTAATTATAAAATATTTAAGCAGAATTTCAAAAAGTCAATAAATATATTTAAAAAGCTAGGTGACAGCAGTAAATCGTTAAATTATTGCCTTAATATTAATTATATATGTGTGGCAGAAACATGAGACAAATTAAACATGATGCCAATACAATTTTTAGAGCCAGTACGGAATGAATTTGTAACATTATTGGAGTTCGCACAGAAAAGCCTATCAAATGTAAATGACGCTTTTTCTGCCAGATGTCAGAAACTGGTAGATGTGGTAAGGCAACCTTGGGAAGATCCAATTTTAAAAACGTTAATTCAGGATAAACATGCTGTAATAGGGCCCACAGGTAACTTTCCTAAATTCATTTCATTGAAGAGTATTAACACTACGTTTTTTTAGAAATAGATTTTTTTTGCGTTGAGACTGCCTATTTGGTATCAGTAAGGCTGAAGAAACTTTGCGAAAACCATTGCGAGGACCTTGCATTAAATTTGGTTATTAATTTTTTAAAATACAAAAAAATAGCAGTCACTCAACACCTCAACCTGAATGCAACAGAAACTCAGTTATGGTTTATATTCGATATTTACATCGCGCTGCTTTTTAAATTTGATGAGAAAGCGAGGATAATTGAAGAGGTAGAGTAGTATAAAAAATAAATACATTTTTAAAACATAACTTTTTTTTTGCAGTTTAATGGACTGCCACTCTATGAAGGTGTGCAACTTACTAAACGCTTTACTAAAAAACGAGTCAAAATTTCGAAAATATGGCGTAAGGCAGTTAGAGTGGCAGTTTTTGGGTTGAAATTTTATATCTCCAAAGTCTTAATGAACTTTGGCGAAAAAACTGATGACAATAAAGTTTTTCTTACACAGCTAATTCAAACATACCTAAATATAGCCACTGACAAAGATATGCTTGAAGAATTTATTGAGAACATCAGAGACTGCACTAATAAGGCTGCAGATGCAGAGGGTTTGTGCCATTTGGTTGAAATTATACATAGAGAGGTAAGTCACATTACATTTTTTTGAAGCTTAATTGACTGTATGTAAGATACATAATTCCAATCTTCTAGCATATGTTATAAAATTTTATATGATATATCTTTTCTTTAGTTTTCATTATAATAGTTTTGTTTAGGCATAGTTCACATTAATAAGTATAAGTTGCAGCTTTATGATATGTAATTAATTAATATGGTCCATTTAATTATCATATGTTTTTAGAAATGAACGATTGTCACTTATTGACTTACTTCACAACTTTATAGGTGAAGTTATATGGCATCAATGCACTGTAGGGTTAATTCTATAGAACAACTAATTCTAGTTGTAAAAAATATTTTTATTGGGAAATTCTCTATAAGCAACAATTTCTAATTACTAATTATTGTTACCGGTTTTTACTACTTCTTACTTAATAATAGTAGTCTTGGAACTTTTGTTTGATTGAAAGTTCCTGGTTATTATTATATTATATATATCTGCGGGGTTAATTTTTATCGTTGGACATAAACTAAGCAAGTTAATACATTGATTTCGGTACTTAACACCTTTAGTCGAGCTGCTATATTTTAAATATGTCAAGGATCTTAGTTATTCCTTACTTTATTATATTGTTATCTACTGCAACAATTTTACTAATAGATTGGATTTTTTTTCAGTCAGTTATACTTGTTGAATGTTTTTCTTCATATAAAAGTTATAATGAATATAAGCTGGATCTAATATTTCCTTTTGTTTCGACTAACGTTTTACATTCATGCCATGTTCACGGAGATATGAATTTAATTACAGATTTTAAGATACATCATATTTTGTTCTGATTTTAATCTATTGTTTATTTTGAAAACGATTCAAAGGTAGACCGTCAACACCAGTAAGACGAAAATACTGAGGAAATTAATAATAAATGTGTACCTCACCAGAGTTTTCTTGAGCTCATTTCAGTTATAATTTTTTTTTTGGCGCAGAAATTTTTTATGACCACTGGTGGTTCTTGAACCTTCGGTAGTGTGGAACTTCATGATTGCAATACAGGGTACCAGTTGGGTCCCTGCAGTGCGGTCTGCTTTATTGTAGTCCCATAGATTTACTCACACACAGTTTCTATTGCTTCTAGGAAGTCCAATATTTTGCCCAGTGGTGTTACTGATCTTTTCTGGTGAGCATTTGGCTACGCCCAGGCTGTCGCCCTGGTCTGATTGAATGCTTCGCAGAAGCATAGAATATACAGAGTGGTTTCTTGCTCTTCCTCACAAACTCTACATAGTGGCGTATCTTCCTTCACGTCTGTCTAGGTGTTTCCTGCAGGGCGTATGGCCTGTGAGCAACTCCGCTACCTTTCGCAGTTGTTTTCGGAGTGGTCCAGTATATTCTGCTTCCTGAAGCGCGGGGTGCTCAAAAGTTGTTTGGAGAATTATTCTACTTGCAGCAGTCGTACGAGACGGTCGTGTTTTCGTTCTTTGGCTCTGTTAGTATTGAATGTTTGTTTTGTTTTGATTTGACCGCGTGTTTTAAAAATTTTTTGTTTAAAAATTACAACAGTGTGTTTTCCGCTATACATACGCTTCCTGATAAATTCTAGTTCCTATTATACTGTTTACGTTCCGCTAAGTATAAACTTTTCCGGTGTAACTTAACGTGACCTTGTATAGCTTTTGACTTTTTGGATATTTATTGAACTTTTAATATTGAACATTATTTGCTGTGCGTGCTTTCTAGTTAAAAAATATTTCCCGCTAACTATTTAGTTCCTGTGTAACTCTGTTTGTTGAACTATTTTTGAGTTTTTCCTGTATAAACATCTACCGTCCACTTGAGAATAATGGCTGAGTTCAAGTGCGATTCCTGCCAAAAAATCGTCTCGGATAAGGAGAAATACAAACTTCGTTGCAGTGGGGAATGCCGCCGTAATTTCTGTATGGGCTGCACAGGTCTGGACAAGGTAACTACAAAGGTCCTTCATCAGCAGAAATACAACATTAGATTTTTCTGCAGTGTTTGCGATTCACCAACATTAAAATATCTTCATGATAAAGTTTCGCAGCTGCAAAACTCTCAGATATCTCCAGAAAGTGTCGATGCTCTGGGTACTTGTCTAAAGAAGAATAACGACCTTCTTCCAGTGTTTTCAGAGATGTACGACATTTTAAATTCTCGCGACTCCAAATGGAAGAATCTCTATGACAAAATTGATGACATTCATCGCCTCCATACTGTCTCTGAAAATGGACAAGAATCTCTTTTCCATTCAATCAAAGATATGAAACACGAAATTTTCAACCTGTCATCAATTCTTATGGACAACCATGGTGAGGCGGTAAAGGTACAGGTCCATGATTCTTCCAATGAAGAGTTAAAAAGTGAAGTAGAGAATCTGAGGAAAGATGTTAAACAAATGGCCCGCACTATAGAATAATTAGGTTTATTTAGGTATTTTCCCGGATAAAAATTTTTCACATTTTAGGCACCTTTATCAATCAACTGACTGGAATATTCTCTCTGACGACGTTGATTCAGAATTCTCTAGATTTGCAAAAACGCTATCTAGTCTTTCTCACAAATCCTTTCCTTTCAGACCTCTTAAAAAGAAGCAACATAACCCCTGGTCTACCCAAGGCTTGCGTACATCTGCTAAGAACATGCGCTTATTATCTCATCTTAAGAAATTTTCAGACAGCGCTTTTTCTCATGAATACGTAAGACTTTACAAAAAAATTTATCAGAGAACTTTAAAAGCCGCCAAGGATATTTACTATAATAGGAGACTGGCTAAATCTAAAAATGTGGCTAAGGAAACATGGTCGATTGTTAATGCTTTAAGAAATAAGCCTTCGTTGTCGAATACTATCTCCACTTCATCTGAGAACCTTAATGATTATTTTGTAAATGTGGCAAATAATTTAATGAGTACCATAACTCCCATGATCCACTTTCATATTTTCCCATTGCAAATGAGAATTTCCACAGTTTTTTCTTTACGCCCGTAGTGGTACCAGAGCTTTGCAGTTCAATTAGGGAAATCAAAAACAAAGGCTCTTCTGGAATTGATGGGCTTACTCTCAAAATGTTTTCAAATCTGCCCGAATGTACATTATGTCATCTTATTACTCTAATCAATCAGTCTTTTCAAAAAGGTGTTTTTCCTAACTGCCTTAAGTTGGCGATAATAATTCCACTACATAAAGGAGGAGACAAAGATCAGTCTTCCAACTATCGCCCTATTGCTCTTCTTCCCACACTTTCAAAAATTATTGAAAGATTGGTTAAAAAAAGACTTCAATCATTTTTGCTAAAATATAAAATACTTACTTCCCATCAATTTGGATTTTTAAATAACAAATGCACAAATGATGCTATGTTTTCTCTTTTTAATAATGTATACTCTAGCTTAAACAACCAACAGCAACAATTTTCTGTGATTTTTTTAAAGCCTTTGATTGTGTTAATCATGACATCTTATTAAAAAAGTTGCAATATTACGGGTTCAGAGGAGCGCCTTTTGAATGGTTTAAGTCGTATCTCAGTAACAGAAGTCAAGCTGTGAGAATTGATTCGACTATGTCTTCTTGCAAGCCAATACAAAATGGAGTGCCTCAAGGTTCCGTACTTGGCCCTATTTTGTTTCTTATTTTCATCAATGACATTGCTAATCTATTAACGGTAAAGTCTGTCTATTTGCTGATGATACTAGTTTTACCTGGAGTAATCCGGATATTTCTACACTTCATAGAACCGTATCAAGTGATTTAATTACTATCAAATCATGGTGCGACTCTAATCTCCTTTGTCTCAACATTTCCAAAACTAAAATGTTGTCCTATAAAAATACCTTGCAATCTTTTGCACTTGGTAACGCAACAATTGACGAAGTTGATTCTGTAAAGTTTTTAGGGCTAACTGTTGACAACCCGTTAAAATGGGTCACACATATTGACTCTTTATCAAGAAAATTCAGTTCCGCTTGTTTTGCGTTAAGATCAATTTCTAAGGAGCTTAGCCTGTCTACTTCTAGAACAGTTTATTTTGCCCTTTTTGAATCGCAGCTTCCATACGCCCTTCCATTCTGGGGTACATGTAGTGCAACTCAATTTGACCGTATTTTTAGACTACAAAAGAGAGCTTTACGTTATACACTGAGACTTAAATACAGAAGTCATTGCCAGCATTTCTTCAAAAAATTTCAAATATTAACTCTTCCATCTTTATTCATATTTGAGTCCGTTTGTCTAATACGCAAACACGGTTCAGCATCTGATAGGCCTTCCCATAGTTATCCACTTAGATACACGGAACATGATCTATACCTGCCTACCCCACATTCAGAGTTGGTCAAAAGTTCCATATTATATAATGCAAAAAAAAATGCACAATCATCTGCCATTGGAAATTAAATCCATCACATCTTTTTTTTCATTTCGTAAAGCATTAAAAGCATTCTTACTGGAGAGAGCTTTTTACGCAGTTAACGATTTTTTTTTGTAATCATTGATTTGAAATTTCGCACTAGCTGATTATGTATTTTTACTATCTGTACATGTTTAGGTATACTGCTTTGTGTAGCTATTTTAGGATTTTTTATAATTTTTTACTTTTTTAAAAATTTTTTACATTTTTTTTTTAACATAGAGAGATTTTTTAATGATTTTTTTTTGACATTGTATACATTAAATTGTATATTTTATAATAATATTTTTGACTACTTACAATATTTCAATTGTATTAATCTGTATATATTGTAGATATTCTGTTCTATTCTATTTAATTATTTAATTATTTTTTTCTTAATTTTGTTTTATTTTTCTTTTCTTTAATTGTGTTTTGTTTGTATTTTTGTGTCTTTTTTGTTTTACAGCTTTGTCTACAAATTGTAACAATTTCTTGACAATAAAGCATTGATTGATTGATTGATTGAGAGTTCCAGCTTTGGCAGTTGATCCCAGTATTTTTGATGCTCCAGTTCCAACCAGTGCCTGATATTTTCCACGTTTGATCGCTGACGCAGCATGTTGCTTATATTCTGTGATAGGATTATCTCTGGCCTGTTCTGATTTTTGACTAGGTCCGCGAGGTCCTTCCAGCAGTTTGGTACAGTCTTTGATCTGGTCTCAAACTACCAATTATTTTTCCTATTATGTTTGCATGTAAGTCTGTTCCTTCCAGTCCCACGTTCAGGGTGCGTGGCCTGCCCTGTTGTGAATTCTCTAGCACGCCCACAGCTACCTCGAATCTTCGATCGTAGTGTTCCATACTTGGTCCATTTCCTTTCTTCCTTTATAATTACAAAACGTTTGTCTGGTGGCTGTGTGACCTTGGTTTTGTCCGTTCTTAGTGCTATACGCCCAAGGTTCTGTACCTTGTTGAATAGGGCATAGGAGGACAAAGGGTACCAATAAAACGGCCATTTATGGTGGATCCTCCTAATTTTACGCAGGATGAAATGGATGAAAATGATGAAATCTTTCCCAGTGTGTAATTATTATAGCTTAATATCTTATCTTTATTTTTAATTTAAATATATTTACTATAAAATTTATATTTTAATGTTAGTATTATAATATAAAATTAATATAATACTATTATTATTAATTTCTTGAATTTTGCCTTAGAAACAATTGAATTAAGAATAAAAAGAATAATAAAACCCGTTTTGTTCCCTTCAGAGGAGTCGCTGGGAATTTTCCAATTTCAGGGCGTCTATAAGCGTGGATCAACTATATGACCTTATAACCTTAATGATCCGTTTAAACCTCAAAAAGAGTAGTTAACAAGTTACGAGAATTTATCGATTTTCGAATCTGCTACAAAAACGTGCCATCCTGACAAAAAAGATAAATATATCTTTGTTTTAATGTACTAAAAAGATACGAACGTAGTAGCAAATCCATACAACCTCTTTCTATATTCCTATTCCGAAGACTGGTTGGCAACCCGAACTTTACCCGATTGGAACGGAGGTGAGATAGAGAATAGGGTTTAGAATTTTTTTTTTTTCTAGAAAGGAAAATTTCTTTCTATTGAGTTACAGAGTTCGTTCGCTGTTTTTCAACGTTCTATTAGCTTTGTTGCTGCATAAATGGGGAATACTTTGTCAGAATTTGTCAAAGAATATTCGTTTTATACCTTTAAGAAATATATTAAAACAATGTTTTTGCAAGAACAATCTGTTTGATCATTTATTCTCCGTTTGAGGATTTTGATTTTTTTGAATATACCAACTAACTATAAATTTACCATTTGAAATTAAAAAAAATCTTATGTCTATTAATAACTTATGCAATAATTATATACGGTTCTAATATTAATATTGTTGTCCCCTCCCCTCGCGTTTTGCGGTTAGCCAATGCCTGTATTGCCTACTCTTATATTTGTTTTCTTTTTTTTCAATTATATTTTTTTCTTTTTTATGTGAATTATTGTATTACATGTATTTCGCAAGAAGTCATTTTAAGGATGCATCACACGGTATGAAACGGTTTTCTTATAATCGAGATGCACACTCCTATTTGCCTCTTTTATTAAATTAAAATATGTCGAATATTGTAATCTGTAACTTTTCTTCTTTGACAATTAAACGTTTTCTCTTTTTTTCTTCTTCCATATCTTTTTGGTATACTTTTTGTTAGAATGTGAAATTACGGTAGGGAAGGAGGGAATTTTATGAATTTGGCAATTTATTTCAGAAAGAGAGATCTAATAGTGAAAAGAAAATAATATTACATCAAATTAAAAGAATACGTTAAAACACTAGTTTATTTTATTTTTTTAGCTTACCTCTAAAACACCTCTAAAAAAGAAACTAAATTAATTTAAATCTATGTATTAAATGTACTTTTATTGATTATTGGAATACATAAATTATAATATTAATGACCTGGCAGTTAAATACTGCTTATAATTTTTTAATATTGCTTTACCTTTTTATAGGCCGCTGATCGAATGCCGCATTTCATTATCGAAATGTACATAAGGGCGTTGACCACTGATATGAATCACTTGGAGCGTTACAAGCTGCAGAAAGATGAACTTAAGGTGAAATCAACAACTTCAAGACTATCCGGCGCATATGATAATATGGCTGAGTTGCTCACGGACCATATCAAAGTTTCAAGAGAATGCGCTCTTACAGCATTCAGTATCGAACCAACCAAAGAGAGGCTAGAAAAACTTGAAGAGTTGGCTAAAAGAAGTGGATACTCTGTTGTGAATAATGGTATGTACTCAAACCTGTTTAGCTGCATTAGATTCAGATTTTATTAATGCGTTTTATTTTATGTTGAAATAAATAATGTTTGCCATATTAGGCAATGGATATCTTAAATTGGGTTTTTTATATCAAGCAGGTATATGGAGT
This sequence comes from Anthonomus grandis grandis, assembly GCF_022605725.1. Taxonomy (NCBI): domain Eukaryota; kingdom Metazoa; phylum Arthropoda; class Insecta; order Coleoptera; family Curculionidae; genus Anthonomus; species Anthonomus grandis. The sequence goes on from NC_065567.1 coordinate 46,724,254, forward strand.
TGTGTATGTGAAATCTTTCTATATAAATTATTTATTTTCCTTCAGGTTAAAATGGAACAGTAGCGATACCTTACAGTAAATTTAATAAGAAAATTAGTATTATACAGTTTGATTAAAAAAATACTATAATTATAACACAATTTACATGATTTTTTTTTATGGTAAACACAAGCATTTAGGCTATTATTTCCAAATTTAGTTATTGGTGTTTTTTTAAGGCACTATTAAATCATTCAAATATTTAATACAAATGTAATAATGCAACCGGCTATTTTATTATATACAGCATTGGCAAATTAACATTACGGATAGGAGATTAATGTAATAGAAACGGAAGTACATAACTGTGAGCAAAGAAAAGACTGTATCCTCACCGGATATCGTCGCCAATGGTCCAATTTTTTGGGAAGGTATAGTTTGTGCAATATTGCAATATTGTTCTATTTAATAATTACTCTTCAAAGAAATGAGAAGCAATATTAATTTTATATTAAAAAAGAGAAGTCTCTTTAAGAAGGAAATGTGAAGCTAGATAAAGATTTAACCATTTATTATTATTATTATTTTTAAGTTATTATTTAATACACCAATTTATCTTGCGTAAACTATAGCTTTTACGGGGCCAACTAGGATGGTCACGACAAAATAGCGCACAGAAGAGTGTATAGCTCGCAGTCGGACGCGCCTCATGTGTGAGAGCGCTATATGAAAGTGTATATCACATGCGCTATGGCACATCTCAGTCTTTTCTTTACCAAATCTTAGTAGTTTTGTATACACTGTTATGTACTTCCTTTTCGAATGCATTAATGCCTTGATGTTAAAATAAAGGTAATAAAATTTTACCTTTGGCGTTCGATGAAACAAAAAGTTACCACATGTTCCCTGGAACTGACTTTTTAAATGGGAATGTGCATCAATTAGATAAATAAATTTAGAATAATAATAGAAAATAAATTGAGCTATTACAGTAGCAGTCACCTTGACCATAGATAAGAAAGCTTAGTCTCAGGTAAGCTAACTAGACCGGTTGGCCGTTTAGATCAGTACTGTAAAATGTGTTTTACTAAAAATCCACCCTAAAGGCAGATTCATCAGAACTCAAAAAATGACAATTTAAATAAATAATAACAAATCTCAAGAAAAAATAAGTGACAAGAATTACGCGGAATCTCCCACCTAGTAGTAAAACGCATCCAGTTCAATGAAAGGACTACTATTTTAAGAAAGAAAATATTCATTGTTGAATTTAAAGGAAAATATTTACAATGAGAAATCATAACATAATTAAATAAGTCAGGCTAATCTACATTTGGTGCGAACACAATGTTAATTAAAAATTAAAAAAACGTAATTCTGACTCATCTTTTGATATCTGACAAAAGTCAGTAGCCATGGTCATCCGCCGCCGCCGTTCCGCTTCCCGCTCGTCATGTCAATTCTAAAATATAGCTATCTCCTCACAGATTTTCAGGCACAGTTCAACTATGGACAAACGAAAAGGAGAGTATTCTTAATGTTTTCAATAATTATCACCTATGTAAGTCATTAAGATTGGAATTTTTTTTTTGTCAAAAATTCAGAAAAGACGCAATTTTTTACATATTGGTTCTGATGATGGATCTGTTGAAGACGGCTTGCTTCTCTTTCAAATGAAAAAAAACATGAGGAATGAATGGTCAGAAGAGAATTGTGTTATAATAATAAAGAACATTATACCATTCAAGAATAATTGACAAAGGAAAAAGCAGAAGAAAAATGACAATTTTGGCACCCTTTTTCATACCCGCAAAAACAAGGCTAAGGGGAATAGGTACAGAAATAGGCACAGCTTGCAACGGAAGAGTCTAAAACTGAGTTCATATGGCCACAAATCAAAGAAGCGGCTGGGGTTTGTTTTTAACGAAACGGTCCACAACGTTAGTTTTGAACACCGAAGAATGCTGTCGACCATGTACTTATTTTATATGTGTTATATTGTGTAACCAATGTTTTGCTTCTTCTATTATGTTTGTTTCAAGAAGTTTAAAAGTCGTAAATAAGTATGAACTTTTATGCATTTATTTCTTTACAAAAGTATAGTATTTTTGATAATTGCATACATCAGATATTTCTGAATACTTTTTATTCAATTGAAAATAATGTAATATCTAATACCAATGTTTCGTATTTTAATATTTAACAAAATCGTTCCAAATGCCATTAACGACATTTATTATACACATATGTTAGTTTGGAAAGTTTTATTGCGAATGTAAAAAGACATCTGAAACCGCAAATTTTTGTTTGTGCCCCCAACAACACATTTTAATTCAAATGACAACACGTTTGTCACCTTAAATTGAAGATTTCATAGAATATCTGCACCAGAAAAGTTTTTCCACTTAAGAGCAATCATCAGCACGTGACTTTGCCCGAAATGGATTTAACGCGCTTTATCGGGAGGGTGAGCATTTGGCAACAACCCATCTCTAAAGCGAAGCAGAACGCTGTTCGTCTCACAGCAGATTGGTCAATGTCGCTCGAGATTCGTCATGAGGAACCGATTCGTGGATTTTTTAGTTTGCAGGCGGTTGGACTTCTTTGCGTTTCCTTACTTACAAGTCGCATGTGTATTTTGATATTTCACGAAGTTTGATTCAGTAAATAAAATAACATTTTTGTATTAGTTCAATCAAAATATCCTCTTGTTCTTATGGTAATTTTAAAGTTTATTGACTATTCAAATTGACGGATTTAATTTATTCATAAAAAATAGGAGGTTATTAGTATCACAAATATATGTATTTAAAAATGCTTTTAGTAATCAATATATAAATAATACATTAGAGACATGTGAGTGACTCCCGTCAAAAAAAGGGTAGAAGCAACCCTATAGATCGAAAAAAAAATTGTTTCACTTCCAAATATGCCAGTAAAACGCAGTTAGTTAGCAATCAAAATACAAAAAATAAGTTATGATAGTAATGTACTTTAATTACCAGCACTACATTAATATTACAAATTAATTTATTATGTACAGCCTAAAAATAAAAATTACAAAATAAAGATAATAAAACACAAAATAAATTAATCATAACAAAAATCAAGTATATGAGAAAAAAATACACTCACACTACACAACATTGATATAAAATTAGAATTATTACAGATTAATTAAACCAGTGTGTTTGCCAAGCGTTGTAACGCAGTAATAAAAAAGACAAAACGATGTTTGTTATAATTTTTCAATCATATATTTCAATCACCTCGGGGCTAAACGAAACGGCGGCCATGTCGGGCTCATAGAGATTTCAATTTAATACTGGAGATTTCATTTTTGGTTTTAGTTTATCAAGGGGAAACATTTATTAATTAATTTATATAATTCATTTCTTTTAAAAATGTTAATCAACTTTAAATATGCTTTAAACAGTTCTTAGCAATCATAATAAAAAAAATAAATTATAGACACACTTTGAACTTCATCAAAGGGGCATAAAATAAACCGCAAAGTTCAATTAATTTGAAAAAAATATGTGTCTCACTTTCAAACATGCTATAACTTGAAAATTGATGTGTAGAGAGAAAATCATAAACAAAATAACATGTCTCAGAGACACTGGTTTTTTTTTAGACTAAGAGGATGCAAAATCACTCATATTCTCCACCGCGTAGATAATAATAATAATAATAATAATAATAATTTTGAATTCCTTGCATTAGATAGAGGTGGTTGCCGCAGGGACACTTATTTATTTTTTAGTTTTCTGCGGGATTAATAAATTTTAAGTTATAGGGCTAATACAAGGGGTTAATATCTGGGGATTTATGGTGTACACTCTAAAGGATTTACGGGATTTATTAAGGAATTATAAAAATGTTTGGGGATTTATCGCAATTTTTGAGGATTTACGGGGATTTATGAAGATTTATGGGGATTTATAAAGAATTATTAAGGACTTATAAGGGATTTAAATCATCTGTTTATGTTTGACGCATGCGCATAACATATTTGACGTGTGGCAACATGTCTGAAACAGCAGGCGCCGGCGTCGCTAGCTGTCGAGTTACACCGAGAGTTACACGTGAAAATGCATAGCATTGTTAAATACACCTTCGCACCAAGAGAAGTTAGCAATTATACTAAGAATATTATCGAACGAAAAGATGACATGGGATTGCAACTACAAACTGTTCTGGACAATTTTGAGGCAAATTTAAGCAATTAAGAACCCAGATGTCCAGATCATACCAACTTGCCAAGCCAACTGTTGACCTGGTTGTTTGACTTATCTGTAAAAAATTCAAGCCAGTCAAAATATCGGAATGCATATAATGACTCAATAGAGTACTTCTCGTTATATTTATTTTATGTAGGTGGACGGTTACTTTATGAAACGCTTTACGAAAATATGAAAGGCAGTTTACCATCCATAAGCTGTTTAAATAAATTTATTGACAAAAATTCTTTAAGCATAGAGGAAGGATTTTTTGACTATGATGGCATTTGTATGTTTATGAAGCAAAGAAATTTACCTAACGTTTTATGGATCAGCGAGGATGCAACTAGAGTAATCAGCAAAATTAAATATGATTTGAGGACTAATAAGTTGGTTGGTTTTACTATGCCATTGGTAAATGGAATACCTGCAAGAGACTCGTTTTTAGCAACACCTGCAAAAGCAATACAGGACCACTTTAAAAACGCTACCAGGTCAAATTATGCATATGTATGGCCCAACCCACATCACAAAACGCGCCAGGATACTGTCTTGCAGTGTTTGGCACAGATAATAGATTTACAGCAGCCGATGTTACAAAAAGATATATAAAAGCATATAAAATTAAATTTTAAAGAGAGAGGTGTTATTGTATTGGGTTTTGGCTCAGATGGGGATACACGTCTTTTAAAGGCAATGAGACAAGGCGCTAAATTGTGCTGTACCGCAGTCCTGCTACGATCCAAATGGAGGTGGTTTCAAGCAAATTATAGTACAGAAGATGGTACTTCTTATATTCAAGACACGGTACATATAGCAACCAAGTTACGGACTAGACTGCTTAACCCTAAAATCAAGTTAAAGTTCGGTAATGTTTATGCAAGTTCTAAACAATTGAAACAATTAATTGCAGAGCACTCCAAAGACAAGCACCTGTTGACATATTCTGATTTAAAATTAGAAGATAAAATGAATTTTAAAGCAGCAGAGAAAATATGTTCAAATAACGTTATTAGCTTATTAGAGCAAGATTCAGAGAATTCAGGTACTGTTGCCTATTTGAAATTGATGCGCTTAGGTACTAGTTCGTTTTTAGATCACAAAATGGATGTCAGAAGTAGAATCTATTCAATTTGGTACTGCGTTTTTTTACTTAGAATTTGGCGTCAGTGGCTTGTAAAAAACAAATACAAAATTGAAGAACATTTTATCTCATCAAACTGCTATGCTTGTATAGATTTAAATGCCCACTCACTAATTAATATTTTATTAAACATCCGTGAAAATCCACTTTTGTGAAGCGACATGTTCCTAACAGTACTTTTTGGAAGCCAGAATTGTGAGCAAACTTTCAGAACTACCAGGTCTATGATCTCCACATATTCTACAGTGGTTAATTTCAGTGGTAAAGATATTTTGGGGCGTTTAGATAGAATCAAGACAGTAAATCATATTATACATGATCTCAAAGATGTCATTGTATTTCCAAGGGAAAAGAAACATCAAGAGAAAATTAATATTGTCACCGAGAGTGAAACAAATTTGCTAGGAGTTACAGATCTAAAAAACTTTACAGATACTATGATAGCTGATGCAGTAGATCGTGCAATGCAAGACGCTCTAATATGTGCGCAAGAACTGGGCATTTCTGTCGAAGGAAATAATTTGTATTATTCCGCAATTCCACCAATAACAGACATTGTAAAAGATGGAAGTCCAGACGACGAGGAGGAGATGCAGATAGATGATAATATAATTGACATTAAAGATGATAATTCATGCAATGTTTCACTCGAGATTTCACCTAATGAGCTTCAACACTACAATTTTACTTCTCTACCAGTAGAAACTGAAGATTTTAATGGCGATGACTTAAACAATCCAAATAGCCAATTATTTAAGGATTTATGCGATATATCTCGTATTGGAGTTATGGATAACCTTATTTTGAGAAATTATGATCAAAAATTAATGGATGAAAAGATTGAAGAGGGTCCATATATCAGAGTCACTATTGCTGATAAATCAAAAATTATTAGAAAGTCATCGCTCTGTTGGTTGCTGGAGGAAACTAAAAATAGGGTTAGTACAGACAGACTTAATCGTTTTGTCGTAAGAACTACAGGAAGACATGAAAGGACTAAAAAAGAAGGAAGCAAAAGAAAATTTTTATCAAAATCTCCATCAAAATATAAAAAAAAATACAGAAAGAGAAGTGAGATACCTCGATCATAAAATACGATGACAGTCCTGATACAGAAACATTTTCTGAAGATGATATCGATATGGAAACTAATGTAAATGAAAAGAAAAACCTAAAAGCAAACGCACAAAAAGATTTCCCCTACAAAAATTCTAGTTTATCCCTCGGTTTATCCGTAATTTTAACTTCAGTAGAGATTGATAAATTTTATGCAGTATATTACGACGAAGGTTGGTATGTTGGAAAAATATTAAGAAATATTGATGGCAATCCAGATAATTCCATGGTAGAAATGACATTTTTAAGACAAATGAAACGAAAACGATATGAGTTTAAATGGCCTGGGAAACAAGACATATTAAATGTAGAAATACAATATATTTTTTTCGGACCTATATTCATAGAGGAAAATGAACTGAATATTTTCCACATTGGTGAAGATGTCTTAAAGCAGATTAATATTAGTTACAAAAAGAAACAGCAAAACTGTTTAGATATTAGTTAGTTTCAAATGTTTGTTTACCTGTTATATCTCTACCTCGTAAGGGCACTATTTAAAAATAAAAAAAAAAATAGTTTTTCGAATGCGTCTTATTGTATGAAAATCCATCCCAAATCATAAAGGTATTGCTAAATAAGTAGTGTTTATGCCAAATATCTAGTTAAAAACTAAATAAAAAACAGACTATATTAAACAAAATTATCAATTACTAAGGTTTTATTTTGGATTTATGGGGATTTATCGGGATTTATGGAATTTTTAGAAGGATTTACAAGAATCTATGGTGATTTAATGGGATTTAATAGCCAAAAAGGAATTATGGTGTACAACATTCTGGGCAGATATTTACCCCTCGGGCTAATATGTTGGAATAATTTTGAAATGAAAACACATATTGTCAAAATTTTTAATGACGGTTATACCCGTCATTTGCATATCAAAGAAAACCAATATCCATATGCAAATGACGGTTATAACCGTATACGAAAATAGAACAAAAACATAAAATATTCTTACATAGAAAATATAAAAGAAAACTTAATAATACCTAAATAACAACGAAAAAAAAAATAAAAAATTAAGTATTATTATGATAGCTTTCAAAGCACATGGGACATAGAGCTGGTTTGTCAGTACATCCCTTACACCTGAAGTTTCTTTTCGAATATTATTTTTTGAACATAGTCTACAACGTAGAAAATAGGGTTTTCTTTTAAATCCATCTGGTGCAGGGATTTTTTCGGGAAAATGTTGAAACATTTGTTGATTATTTAATTGTTGTGATGGACCAGGTTCAGCAGTTTGAGCTCCACCAGTCCTCGGCGTGCTTTTTTGTTTGGAATGTATTGCCGAAAACTTAACCGGCCTCTAAATAATAAGAGTAACTCATCTAAAGAAAGTTTTTCATAAGGTCTGTAGGATTTCTGGAAATTTTTTACTTCCAAATCAACCATACCAGAAACTTTTTGCAACTTTTTTTTTCTAAATTCTTATCTGCATTAGCTTATGGTCTTTCATAGCAGCTAATACATCGTAGTAACTGCTCAAAGCAACGGCCAGACATACAATATGGAAATATTGGAGGGTAGTATAAACAGTTGTTGCTGAATAAATGTCTTACACTTGGTTCCTTTACTTGTGCCTGAAGTAAACATATTCCCAAAAACTTGCTAATTTCCGCCTTATCAGTTTCCCGAAATTTAAGCATACGCCTATTTCTAAGAGAAGGTCTATTAGATTTGTACAGCTTATTTCCATAAATGTTGGTAGACGTTCCCAACATATCAAAAATTTCATCAGAAAAAATGTCTTTGAAAATATCAAAAGCCTATCCATTAGCCTATCTTAAATAAAACAATCAAAAAATAATTAATAATACTCACTAAATTTTTTTTTTTTTTTAACACCACACAAATAATTAATTATGGAGATGCTTGCACAACGACAGTTTTTCGACGACTAACAGAAATCAAATGCAATTTCGGACGGTCATGACCGTCACTACCATACAGGAACCGACGCGCAAAAAATTATACACGTGTTGAAATATACGTCTTCTATGGGACGTTTTTAATGTTTTGGCGGTATATGATAGGACACTTTCTCTGAGGACCCATAATACCACATGCACACTGTGACGGGTTAGGCCGTCATTTACTTATTAACAAGAATATGCATGACTGTTATAACCGTCATGTCCAAAACAAGGGCCAATAATATGACGGCTATAGCCGCATTGTCCACGAACGTGTTAAAATTGGAACACCTTCGCAATAAAATACTTCTAAGTGAACTCCCTATCAATTACTCTCAATATAAAAATTCAATATTTCAATTTTACATAATATTGAATTGCTGTTGACCAGTAGTCGATACCGCCGTTTACGCAGATCGGGCCGAACAAGCGTCGTGCGTTTCTTGATTTGATTCACGGTAGCCCGCCGGTGCGTTGTTGCCAAATGATACTAAACTTATCGAGGGTTCAAAAAATTGTAAGAAAAATGCCTCAATTTTGTATTTCCATTCTCAAAGGCTTATTATTATTTTTTTTTTATTTTTAATAATAATTATTTTAGTTTTTTAATATAATGTTTCTAAAATCGATGTATCTAGAGACGTATGAAAGAATTTTTTTATTTGTCTTTTTTGTTTTGAAATAAAAAATCAATATTTTAGAAATTAAAAAAACTAGCACCTATCAACTCAAAAAAATATGTACGTTTCATTAAAAAATATTGTAAAATAGAAAAGTTATCCCGGAAACAGGAATTTTTAGGTGAATAATACTCTTAATACGTATTTGTTTGAATTGTTCAGAGAACACGTGCCCACCGTGTGCTAATTAAGTAAACGCAAAATTTAATGGTAATTTTTCTTATTAGACTTGTATTAGGTCAGATAACTTATTTCGTGTACTGTTTGGTTAAAAAAACCTACATTGTAGAAAATTAAAGTAACCAATTTTAGTATTAAAATAGATGATTAATATTAACGGCTATAACCAAATCGTTAAAAGTGCACTTTTTTTTATTTTTCATTTTGGTACATTTGATTTTGGTACATGCCGATATTCTATTTTAGGTTTAGAATGGAAATGCAGGTTACATCCGCCTGTATTGCCAACGGACGAAGTTGCTTGGATTTGTCCTGAGTGTGGTGACTGGATGTGTAAACCCGAACTTTCAACTCGACGTCAAGTAAACACACCCTTACAAGAGGCTTTACAGGAATCTATTTTGGGTATTTCAGAGGCACTCTGTGACGACCTAGTCGTCTGTCTTTCAAATCCTAGGTATCAAATTTTAAGCTGGTCGCTTTCTTGGCAAGATCTATACCGTCTTTGCATTCTCTATCTTAACGACCCTGAGAGAACTAAAAATTTTGTTACTGAACTGAAATTTGTAGATCTTGATTACTCTATGTTTGATCACATTAAAAAGGAGCCGATGGAGGAATATACAGGCATCGAGAAGGGGTACGAACAATACTTAGATGCTGAATTTCAATCTGATGAAGAAGATACTTCATGTTCAACAGCTTCGCATGGCGAAGATTCTGCCTCTCTTGCTTGCATTGGTGGATTAGGGAGCGATGGTTCTGGTGAATCAAGCCAGGCTTTACCACAAGCCAAATCGGATCCTAAAACTCTAAAAAGTTTAAGAATGTTTCGACCAAGCCAAAAGAGAAAGCAGGAAGACAAAGATGAATTCGAAAGAGATCAAAATGAAATGTTGTTCAAGCTTGCAAATGTTTCATCTCACTTGCGTGGAAACCAACATGCTTCTCATAATATACTTCCTGAATTGGCCACATCTTCCGAAATAAATGATCATCTACTAAATGGTACTACTTCACCCGGTACATCACACACTTCAATGGTACAATTTAATGCACAGTCTGGAACTGATCTAACTGCGGCAACTTCCACCCGGTTTGTTTCCAAATTAATAAAAAAATCCTTAACATTTGGTGTTCCTAAGATGCTTGATAGTAAAGAGTTAATAGTAGAAAAAATACCTACTGTGCAAACTTCCAATTTAAATGCAATTGCGTCAGTTAACCCTCGTAAAACAACCCAATCTTGTGCCAATTATTCTCATAATTCCAAGAAAATATCAGTACAAAATATTCAATATACTCAGAAACCTATTACACATGTCGATTATTCTGGCCAAATGCCTTCTAAACAATCCTCAAGCGAATTGGATGCAATCCTCTCCGAAGTAGTAGACGATATTGAAAAAGATTCTGACACATCAACATCATCTGAGTCAAAAAACGGACTGGCTGCCACTTCGCTTCTTCTTGGGGAGCAAGTGGCGGACCAACACAATCAAGTAGACCAAGTAACTTTAAACAACAGCAACAACCTGACCCAGACGAAATTACCGCAAGAAATGTCCTCGCACAGTGGTATCACGAAAGATTGCAAGAAGAAGCTACCAAGCATCCAGTGCAAAATGTTGCCCAGCAGCAGTGGCATACAGCCGCATATTTACCCTACGAGAAAAAGGAAAGTTACAACAGCAACTGCTGGAAAGGAAATTTTCAAAAAAAAACTCATTGTAAAAATACCAAGACTGGACATAATGAAGTATCTATCAGTAAAGAAAACCTCAGAGTCTCCGAATATGGATGCGACTCGGTTGCATCAAGAAGAGAAAAAAATAAGAGACATGATTATTGCGGATATGCGCAAAAGAGTGCTATCGATAGTAGTTCAGCGATACCCCCTGCCACTCAAAAACTTGGAAAAAACCCTTGTTCCGAAATGTGCTCGAGAATTGCATATAGCGTTATATCGGGATCCGCCAATATTTGCACTGCAAAAAATGAATTCATTGGCGGTAAAAAGTTCTCCAGCGTCAACCTCAAAGAAGAATATGCAGTTAAGTTTTCAAACGAATCCAACCATTCTGAAAAATATGAAAACAAGGTCCCCATCGCCCTTAGTTCGGAAGGCAAAACACACATTAGTACTTTCCCAGGTGGGCCGAAACCCTCCATTTCTAAAAGCGGTCAGTCAACCTCATTTAACTTTCGAGGAAAACAGTCAAACTCCTCTATGTGCAAAGATAAATTCTACAGTCTCACTCGTTCAAGGAGTTACGAGCCATGTTCCCTGGATTCCGGAATTGGGCGACCAATGCATGTTAGTTCCAGAGGTACACAAATTACAGATGGCACAACCGTTTCTAGAAAAGTGCTTAAACTTGCAACCTATGGAGAAAAATCAAACGGCGCACCCGTTAACCAACGGACAGTTGACTCGATCAAAACCGGAACATTTAATACACCATCTGGGCAAATTACAATTACGAACATTATATCTAAGTCCGGAGATAACATATTTAATCAAAATAAAACTTTCGGTAGATCTACCGCCAATCATTTGCCCAATGAAACGAGGAGCTTTAACACAAAACTTTCAGCGGAGCTTACAAGAACTTTACCAAAAGCTAATGACCCCTTTCCGCAAACACTTGTTACTACTAATGCAGTTGAATCAGGTAACGAAACAAGTCGAAAAGAGTCTATTCGAGATATTGCCTTGTCAAATGATGCTTCTTCAACCAACGCACCAGACAAACTTCACACATTTGTTGCATCAACCTCTACTTCCTGTGATAAATCGGACGAACCCAACATCCGGTTGCCCTTGCATACAAATTATGGATGTGGAAACTTCTTATGGTAGTAATTTTGGAGAGGATACTAAAAAGACTGATATACAATTGACTGAACCAGCACACCTTGATGAATCAGAATCATTAAGTTTAGAGGAACTCGCTTCAAGTCCACTCTGTAATGTTGAATTTAGCGATTTTGAAAGCAGTATTATGGTTGTGTTGCCTGGTGTTAATGTGGATAGTGATCAGCCAGAAATTTTTAGCACAACAATTAATAAAATAGGAACTGTAAATATTATACCCTTAAACTGTGATACTCTTGACAAAGATTGCTCCGTCGAGCTATTCGGTAGTGACAGTAAAGATCTTAATGATCATTTAGGTCTTGTAAGTTTTCCTCAAATGGCAACTTCTAATGAGGTCTTTAATAGACAAATCATTAATACCAACTTAGATCAAAACACTGCGACTTATCAGTTAAGTACCCCTTCAAATAATGACTCGGAATATGATTATCTAGATAGCATTGCATTTGAACACAATTATGCATTGCCTCCCGGACTGTCTCCTAAAAAACATTGTGAGGAACCCATGGTTCTAGATAACCAGTATTTTTGTCATGATGATATTTACGGACTTTCAGATCCTGAGGGTTTGTTTCCAACAGTAGATTCATCAGAAATATTGGGTGAGGATAGTGTGGAAAATAGGCCTGAACTATTAACCAACTATGAAAAATGTGAAATACCCATTACTTTTACTGAATCACTAGATATACAAATAAATGAGATGGAGAACTTAGAGCCTGCGACTCATGACGATATCTTTTCTACAACAAATACACCTTCAACACTGCAACACGAAGAATCAGATAATTATTTAAGACGTGAAGATTTTTCTATACAAACAACATCAAAAACCAATAAAAAGGCGATTATTATTAGTAATATTTTACTTCGGCCTAATGACAGAATCAAAAGTCGGGCTAGTATTTGCCCCGTCGAAGAGAGAGACAACTTTTTAAGAGAAAAAGAAACAGAGGCTTTTTCTGATAAGATAGAGACCGCAATCTATTCACAGGATTATCTGAATACTGAGAGTTTTAGTCATAGTGAGGCTTGTTATGATTTTGGTGTAGTTTCAGATATATCAAATAAACCAAAATATGAGGATGTCGGCAAATCTCACTTAGATAACACACTTTTAGATCAACCAAGTAATTATACAACGCCATTATTTGTTGACCTCGAATACTATGATGATGAACGAGAAGATTCGCTTAACTCTAGTCTAGATGCGTCCGGGAAATATTGTGTTAACACTCAACTTTGTGATGACATTACCTTACATTCCGATATCAATAAATTGGATGTAACTCTTAAATGTAATATTCCCAATGAATATAAAGATTGTTCTTTTAAAATTAAACACATTTACAAGAATAAACGTAGGAAAATCTCATTTGAGGCTTCTGAAGATAAATCTGGTGCAACTAAAATTGGCAAGGATCCTGTGGCTTCTATAGGATATAATTTACAGTCAAATTTCTCTAAAGACACATTTAAGAGAAGAAATGTGGCCACTTACAGTAAGAAACGGTGCAAAAATTTTAAGCGGGATACATCTAATGAGATATTTTCCCTTGATAAATGCGCTTCAAATATCATGAATAATGGAGATTTGGATGTTCCGGCAGGAATTAAAAGTTGCTATTGCATTTCTTGTGACGACATTAGTCGGGAAAGCGAAAAATTCAAGCAAGAATTAGAAAAAATGAATACAACTCGTTTAGATGATACATTAGCTTTAAATTTTGAGAATGAAGCGTCTACAAAAATAGGTCACAATGCTTGTGAAAGTTGTTCTAATTTATTCGATCTAGTCAATGTTAAATTATTTAAACGTTTACATTCTAATTCATCCAATTTAAATGGTAATAACCTCTTTTTAAAAGAAATAGAACCAATATTAAATTTGAATCTTTCGACTGTCAAAGATTCTACACATATAACTGAAAGATTTGATACTAAAAATAATTCCGATGAATCTTCTATACATCAAACGGCAATGGTACAAGGGGAATGTTCTACAGATTTACAGAATTTAACGCATGCTAAAGTAATAGAAATTATTAAAACTAAATCACAACTTAATTCTGAGACCACATATGAGGGTCCCACACATGAACCAAGTTATAATAAAGGCAAAGATTTACATCAAGAAAAAAATACATGCACATCTTCAGAAAACGTAGAAATTATAGAATTAAACGATGATATCGAATCAGATGTTGAATTTATCCAAAGCAATGATAAGGAATTTAACAATAGTGACAAAGTGATTGATGAAGTTATTGTAGTAGAGGATGATGTAATTTTTAAAGAAGTTAAGTCGGTTAGCAACGAACGTACGGTAAACCGTAAGAGAAAAAGGAAGAACAGAAAAGAAGGAATTATTGGCGTAGGAAAGAAAAAAACTTTAGCAACCGAAAAAAATTATCAGCATAACAGCACCGCCTCTCAAAATGTCAAACAGGCAGATGTGCTTCTCGCTAATAAAAAAAGGTCGGACACACGTAATTTAGTAGATGTTATTGTAATTGATGATAATGATGAAGGTCTTATTAAAGAATCAAAAGACCAACAGGAAACTAGCTTACAAAATATTGAACATAATAGAAGGGAAGCTTTAATGGGTGCCGTAGAACCGGCCAGCGAAAAAAGCAGACTGCAACAGAATAAAAATCCATTATATGAACAAGAGCTTTTGTTATTAAATACTACGGCTGTTAATAATGATGCAAAAAAAACTGAAAAAAACGGAAAAGCGAGTGAAAGACCTCGAAATAAAAGGAAAATGGCAGACTACGCAGCACTGAATGTTAATGAGAACGTTATATGTAAAGAGAAAAGAATGAAGGTAACCAATGAATTGATTAGCAAAAAAAAATTTGTTCAGTTCAAAACAAGTTCAGAATCGAATGAGATTAATAACAATCCTTCTATTAAAAGTCGCGAAGCTCGAATTTTAGGCTCCAAAATTGATGCTGAAAATGAAGATCAGAAACCGGATATTTCTAAGATAGATTTAAGTGAAGGATGGAGCTCTGTTCTTGATTCTTCTGAGGAATCAGAATTTACTGATTATTGGGAAACGGATTCTTCAGGCAATTTTTCTGACGAAGACCAAAACCCTAAGAAAAAATATAAGTTAGTTCGAAAGGCGTTTAATTGGTCATTTTCCGAAAATCATTCTCTCTCACCCACTCCTAAAATATCAAACCGTAGACGGGGACGCCGATTAAAATTGACCAATCAGGAAAAGCCAATCAAAAAAAAAGTTCTCCGTGAGTCAGTTGTGCATTATAAATTAGAACAAAAATTCAAGAGAAGACGGTTCTCAAGAGGTAGAACGATGCTCCCAGATTTAGTCATTAATCTTCATCGATTGCCCGAATTTGTAACGAGGAAGAATGTAAAAGTAATTTTGATGAATCCCTTACATAGTAATATTAGAATTTTCGAAACAATAAATAAACCCAAACACACACCTTTACAGTATTCGAACAGGTTCAATGTTGATGATTTTCATACCCAAACGCGAAAGAAAATTGGATTTCTTCGATTTTATGAAGATGATTATTATAGTATGATCACAAAGGTTAAATTACGAAGCCTATGTCGTAGCAATCTGAATCAAAGTCGTATAGATGTTCCCGGGCTATATGATTATTCGCTCTTACTACCTGCAAAAGTTAACCACATTGTTAATGTTGTGCAACATTCTGTTCCGCGTTCACCATCTACAGGGGATCAGAATGTTCAAACTAGTACTCAAATTACTCCTCATATCCAAAGAATTGGTCAACCCAAGGCCAGCAAGTCGGATGAATCACCCGCGGAAAAAACATCTAATTCGCTTGTCGTGAGTTCTTCTGGTATTAATCAGTCGAGTTTTGTAAATCATAATTCAAATGGCCCAAGACCTCACAAAACTCCAGACCAAGTATCCAGGCAGGCTTCCAATGTGAATATACTATCACAACAAGTTATTAGGCCTGGAACTTCCCAAAATCACCCAGAAAAGATGCCATCTCAAATTGGGGAACCGAAGGTATGTAGTAAGGTGTTGAATATTTATAGCTGTAGTAACCCCGTTCCCTTTTGGTAAATGGTTTTTTTAGTTTTTTGTTTAAAAAAAAAAAATGGGTTCTGGTTTGTAGTACTACCATTTTTAAAATACATTTTGGTTCAGTTTTGGTTTGCCTTTATTTTGTTTAATGAATCGTTCTGATTTATCCATTCTACCTGGCATGTTGTATTCCAAGCATGTGTTCATATCATTTGCACAGCTTTATTATCGTAATCCATTGCTTAGCTAGTTTGGCAACAAGAGTGAAGAGCCGATTAGATGCTACATGTACCTGTTTATTTTTTAGACCGCTACTTTATTAAAAGTCGATTCAGAAGACCGACCAGACTTGCAAGTCACTAAAACTGTTAGTACTAACGTAAGGATTGTGACAACTACTACACAGGCTGGTAGCACAAGTACTACTCCAAGTGCTGCTTCAGGCAGTACTATTTTGCAATTTATTTGTAAAAGCTCTACTTTACCCCAATTTCAACAAGCTTTTGGAAAAACTGTTTATCAAGTCCCTGTAACTAGCTCACCTACTGGGCCTGTAGTTTCTTCTAGTGAAAGTTGCCTGCAAATGCAGACTGCAACAGTAGAAAGTAAAAAGTTTGCTACCAAAAGTTTACCAGTAAGTGTACAACCCATTGCTGGCAATGTAATTTTTAGAGGACAAGTTCCTCTTGGACAAACTGTTAGCTTAATACCTCCAGGATCGAACACAAGGCAGCTGTTTAGAATAACAGGATCCACCCACGAACAGATTAGCCTCGTAAAGGAGACAGTTATACAAAATAAAATGAGCGCTTTACTAGCCGCTGCTTTACAGGGAAAGCCAAAAATATCTGAACAGAATGGCGAAGTAGTAGAGGAATATTCTGCTACTAGAATTACCTTATGCCGACCTGGAACCGTGTCAAGTTCCAGAATCGTTGCGCCTGTTCAGTTGCAAATTCCAGCTAATGTAAGAGCTCCACAACCAAATGTGAGCTCTACTACTCTCGAACAATTAAGAGAGTTCGATATGGTTTACAATCAAGTCAAGGAGAGAAGCAATAATTTCGTCCAGCCAGATACAAATTCCAAAAATTCTCAGGAACAACAAAGAATAAGCTTTACCTATGTTAATCAGGTTCAGAAATATACCCAAATATCGCCCGTTGTTGTTGTTAGCAGCTATAATCCTTTGCAGCCATCTTTGTCCTCTGCTAGTGTTACTTCACAAGCAGGCTCTTGTATAACTCAAGTGAGTACATTGACAGTGCCAAAAGTAGCAGTAAAGTCTTCTAAGGGTAAAAGTATTAAAAATACTATAGTCAAAACTTCTCCTCCCACCGTAACTACAATTCCCAAACCACAACAAAAGCCTCAAGAGGATGAGCATACTACTCAAAGAATTTTTGATATTTTGGCTGAATATGCTGAACAGCTCAGGAACTCTCCTGATCTTAACAACAAGCCTGCCCCCCGAAGGAGGTCAAATCCACCAACTAATCCCTGCTCAAATTCTTGCACAATTTCTCCTACTAAAAAGAAAAAGAAGAAAAGTAGTAATTCTAGTGCAAGTCCGAATATTATTGAAACCGATAATGACGAATTAACAATAGGTAGTGAGGATAGCTCTGGATGTAACACCGCACCTCCTTCTACGACAGACGAAGAACAATCTCAGTCTGCAATTAGTGCTACAGCTGAATCGAATTTAGAGTCCACTAATGCCAGCAGTCCCATGTCAACGACTGCATCAACAGCTCGACCTATAATTGTTTCAGACGCAACAGGTCAGTCTAGAAACGTCATTATAACTGATTCGAACATCAGTGAAGCCTTGAAAATGCCCAATACAGCTTTATTAATGCCTGGCAATTATATCATGCCGGTTTCTGTGGTTAAAGGAGGACAGCATATTGCTGTTGTTTCGGGAGGAAATAAAATTCTCACTACACTTCCTGCACGATCCGGTCAAAACATGCTCCTCTTTCAAAGTTTTTTAAATCAAAATAAAAAGTGTGGCATTTCAGCGGTTAAATGTGCTTCGCTACAACCATTTTCCGGATTATCCTCTCAAAATGTCGCAACGGTTAGATCTCAGCCTTCTGTCATTCTGCCTTCTAATTCTATTGCTACTGTTGCACTTAGCCAACCAATCGCCATTAAAAAGATTGATAATTCTGAAAAAGGAAGCAACAGTGAAGTATTTTTTACAATATCCCAAGCCAAAGAAGTAATTAAATTGGAAAAAACAACAGATGTAGATAGACCTGACAGTACAAATATATCTCACGATTCTAAAGCGGAAGAAAATTTTCATAGCACTAAAGGAGTATATAGCATACAGAAGACAAACAGTGTGGCAACTTCCGTCATAGCCAGTGCTATCAAAAGAGATGAAGCGCGCGAACAGACTTCATTTGCTGTTTCTGAAGCTATTAAAGGTAACATATTTGTTGTTCATTTTACTGATGTTCAACAGACTTTATCTTAAGTCAATCATACATCGAAAACTTTACATTTTAAAATGTAAATTAAATTAGGGCATGTATTATCATGGTTTGTGCTATATTAACAAGGTGATGGTATTTTACTGTCAGCTGAATACTAATCAACACTAACAATTAACCCTATTAAAAACGTATCCATTTCCAAAACTTGTATATTGATCATTTTTCAGAAGCTTTTTTTATTAAAACTTTTTTTTATTAAAAAAGTATGTATGAATATAGTGAGAAAGTGACGGAACTGCTAATGGAAGTAAGATTTTTTTTGTATTGATTAGGTATATGCACATTTTATGAAGTTAAATTATACAATCATACTGTTAACACAGGCTTTAACATGTATTTGATTTAAACATTTATGCAACTTTAAACTATGTAGTTTTAAAAAGGAAAGTTCTGATATATTATTTTTCTACGCACGTTTAATAATTGCAAGTTAGATGCTGTTGAAGCGTTGCTTGACAACTTAAAAATGAAATAATTGAGTACCAAATAGGACTCGTCACAAGGAGATGATACCAAAAAATCATCTATATAAAAGTTGCATAATAAAAGAGATAGTAAAACATAAAAAATTTCAAAATGTGGAAAGGTTTCCTTTAAGAAATCATCAACTATTTGCAAAATTTCGTAGAAAATTCGCATTCTGTAAAAAGATCTCATGTTCAACATAAATTTTCACAAAATGTTTGGGCTTGCGTGAAAAATTAGATACTTATTGAAGCTTTCTTTTCTGCACCTCGACTGATCGCTGAAATTTATTTAGATTTTCTTCGACACAATCTGCCAGATTCATTAGAAGATATTCCTCTAAATGTGAGACAGAATCTGTAGTACAGAATATGAGGGGCTCCACAACATTTTCGAGAGGTTCATGATCTAAACATCTAAATAATGAGCTGCCGAATAGATGGATAGGGCGCAATGGACGCATTTCTTGGTCTTGAAAGAGTTGGTGTATCATATGCAGTAAATACTCCGAAGGAACTTCAAGAGCCCATTAAAAATTTCTGTGATTTAATTCGTGGACATCTTAGTTTTTTTTTCAAGGCTTGTAAGGAGTCGTGGATTCGCTGAGCAAGATTGTATGTTCATTGAACAAATAGGGACAATTTTGAAAATTTTTTTCTAAAACCGGAAACCTTTTGACTTCATTATAGGGATTAAATAAATAATGTGATTCTGTTATTATGCTACTTTTATATGACACATCTTTGAAAACACCCTGTTTATTTTTTTAATGTCATAATTTTAAATTAAATTTGAATTAAGGCTTCTAATAATCGTAAAATAATAAAATAAATAATAATAGTAAAATTGCAGTTCCATTCAAGGGTTTTACAGTGCATTTATTATTTGGTTGCTATGTTATATCTTTAATTTGTATAATTTTGAATAGTTTTTAAAACTATTGCTTATGTTAAATTCCTATATTCTTTTTAGAGGCTTGAATTGAAATCATTAAGATATATTTTTTAAAATTTTAAGTTTAATAATGGATAATCTGAAACACGCTTAAAACCTGTATTCTTCATCAGATAACAAAAAGAAGTACGTATAGTTAATTTATTCGAAAATGCCATATACAGTCAATGTCTAATGTACTTTAACTTAATGTGCGTAAACTATCCTAGAAAGGTTATTCATATTACTTGATTTAGCAAGTAAATTTACGTTGGTTCCTAATGTAAGGCTTCTTAAAAATGATTAATAAAATTACCTGTTACGTTTGTTTTTTGAGATATAAATTCACCGATTACCAAAGCTCAAAAATCAAAGGTAACAAAAAAACTATCATGGAAAAAACAGGACAAGCCAAGATAATGTTATTATTGGTTAGTCATTAACTACACAGAGAATAAAAAGCTTTAAAATATGTGCGTATTTTTTTAAATATCTAGGGATCCTTTCTGCCTGTAGTGCGTAATATATCTTGCCTATATGGTACTTGCATAATATGTCTTTTGGTTGCATCATTCAATGAAATGAAATACACACTATAAGATATTAAAAGGTCACCAATATATTTTACTTAAAAGTGTCCAGAAATATATTTTGTATTTAAATTGCTGGATCCTTCGTGAAAATTGAAAAATTTAACAAATATACGAAAATATACGAAAAACATATATTTTCCAACAGTTCATCCTATTTAATAGATCTGAAATAATGCACTTGAAATGTACCACTTGTGCAGTGTATTAACTCTAATGCACGTTCTAGGAGTATTATACTAATACAAAAGAAAAGTCTTTAAAAAAATATGATTACACATATTATTAGTTTATAAATTGAGTAACTTCAATGAATTATAGTTTTTATTAACCAGACAGAAATAATATTTATCCAGTATAGTTGATAAAATTTGAAAAAAAAAATTAAATAATTCAGCCTTTAATAAATAAAAAGCTTTTTATTCTATTTGTTAGTTAAAGATTAAGTTAGTCTTATGATAAACTGGTTAACAAAATTACGTGACACATCGTTTTAAGAATTAATAATGAACATTATGGAATATCTAGCAAAATATCTTAATGGCTGTCACTTAATATATAGTAGGTACTATTTCTGATGTGCCATAAACTAGTCCTGAAAATAAAAGTTGTAGTATATGATTAACACTAGAAAAGATATTTTTCCAGAAGGCACTTCTGCCTTCTTCGCAGAAACCTTCTAGGGAAATATCTTCTTTTATCCAGGAATATTGCTGAATGATTTGTCACGCGCATTAGTCGTACTCATGTCACGTAATTTTATTACACAGCTCTGTTTCATGCTTTTTGCATATATTTTTTGTAAAACGTTAACATTTTTAGCCAATGATGAACCAAAACAAAGTGACCGAAATAGTTCAGTATTGGTCAATCCTCCTACCTCCAATGGACCTATGTTATCATATACCTACGCCAAACATAAAAAGTCTGCAGAAGTCGTAGAATCCACAACTCCCCCTATAAAGGATTTTAGCCGCAACACAGGAAAGGTAAGAAAAGACTTGTGACCAATGTGTTTTTGTGGTATTTTATATACGTAGCAAAATTTGAATTGACATGAAAATTGACTCCACAATTGACAATTGATTAATTTTTGTTTCTAATTTCTAGTTTTTAATTTTTTTTTCTCCGATCATTATAGGCCTGTGATCTGGTCAAAACGGAACCACTAATGTAAAATACCATTAAGTAAAAGGATTAAAAAAAAATCAATTATAGGCGAACCAATAGCGCATTTAGTGATGATCCCTACTATAAATGTTTGTTTTCAAAAAGGCCTAAATTCAAATTATTCAGATTTTACACCTTAGTAAAATTAAACACTATTAATAACAACTGTTACTATTAATAAGTATTAAACACTAAATTTATAATCTTTTTACCCAATAGAAATAATTTTTTAATAATATTTTTATTTTTTTTTTAATTAGTTTAAAGCTGCAATACATATTGAATTCTTGAAGTCTATTAATTCTTGAATAAGGGTGTTTTTTAGAATAGAACATTAACTTGGCAACACTGTTTGATATGTGAGCTATTGTAACAGTTGTTACTTCATTGTGTTTAGTTTGTTTTTTTTTTTTACAAAAATACGGTTCAGTTCGAGAAGCTATCGCAGCTCCTCGTCCATCAATAACTAACCGAAAACAAAAAAAGAAGAAAAAAAACTGTTACCTTAGTGTAGCAAATAGGAGGCAGGAAAGGAGGGGGGACCAGGGCCACATATTTACCAAGGACGTCAGTATTAACAGTGAATAACATAAATTGTTTTTTTGATAAGTGCATTGAATATATAGTTCGCCCAGAGAATAGACGTTGACGGAAAGAATTTAAAGAATTCAGAAAACAAATATCTGTGGCATTTGCGAGATTGTCATACTTCATTTACGAATTTCGTTGTCTATTATTGATGAATTTTTGTATTAAAAATTTCTTTCAAATAGGACTAATTTCGCTAAAAATGTCTAGATGTTATTGTTAGTTTCCTAGTTTTATACTCTATCAATAGTCTATTTGTTAAATTGAAGTTTTAATTAAAATACCCGAGGAATTTTACTTTTCCAAATTACTAAGAAAAGGCAACAACGGCTTAAACGACGCAATTTCGAGGTCAAAGTGGGTGGGACCTTAACGGCACGCCACGTGCGCGATTTTATAATTGGTCAGCAATCAAATATTTAATTATGACATCTTGCTCCTCCACTTTTTCTTCCATCTATTTTGAGAATTTCACAACAGGTGTGGGATTCCTATTTGAATCTGGTTTTGATCATAGGCTTACAATATAATTTAGAGTTTGTGTGTATAATTTTCGATATTTGTGTTGTGTTGTCGAATTATTTGGAATTTTTTTAAATTAATATTATAAAGTTGATGTTGGGAAGTATTAATAAATTATTATATCTACATACAAATATTCTTAATAATGTTTAGTGCATCAGATATTTCATATACAGGGTGATTGATTTATACAGGGTTGATGGTACCTTAGACGTTTACGGAGAACGGAAAATGGATTTTTTTGAAAATTTGGATCATTTTTTCATAATGGATTTTAGCTGGTGATCTAACGATTACAAATATTTTTAGCAATACAGCGTTGCCGCTTATACCAAAAAATAGTAGCAACTTTGTTATTTTAAATGGAATAACCTGTATATTATTTTATTTTCCGATCCGCTATCACTTTATGATTGTTTTTGTATAAGTTGTTCTTATATCTATCTTTAGTGGTTTTCGAGGAATTAATTATTTTCTTTATTTTTTTACCAAAACAGAGCTTTAAATAAATTTTTATTACTACGGCACTGGAACGCGCAGAAAATTGAAATTCTAAACGTAATTTACGGAATTACAACATTAATGAAATAAAAGCAATTTTCTGTAAAAATCTGATTATTTTGACATATGTAGGTGGCCATGAAAGGTCATGACGCAACAATGCTATGCTATTGATGCGTCATGTTGATGTTGATGAAATTTGTGCAAAGAAAGAGAACTAGAAAGTAAAGAAGGAGAAATTTTAGAGAAGGTATTTTTAATAGAAGAAATCCACATTTTTGGGCTAATCAAAATCCACATGCGGTTAAGGAAATAGGATTTCAAGAAAAATTTAGTTTTAATGTTTTTTGTTTACTAAAAGGCAATCAAATAGATTTTTTCATTTACGACGGGTCATTAAACTCCCATAAATACCTTTAGATTTTGCGCTCAGTAGTACAAGATTTTCTGGAAAATTTAACGCTTGAAGACTATCGCACTTGCTAGTTCCAATTGGATGGGGCCCCGCTTATTGCACTGAGGAGGTGACACGTGAGTTATTTGAGAAATTCGATGACCGCTAGTTTAGGCGTTTGGGACCATGGGATTGGCTTGCGAGATCACCTGATCTTACAACACTTGATTTTTACTTTTGGAGTAATTTGAAGTAAATGGTATACAAGACACCGGCAAACAGTAAACAGGAATTATGTACGTCAACGACTTATCAATTGCATTGGTCACCAAGATCCTTCTGAAATAGAAGCAGTGACAACACATGCTGCACAACGCAGGATTTTGAAGTGCGTAGAAGTCAATGGCAATCATTTTGAAAATTTATTGTAAATTACTTATAATGTTAGGATAACTAATTAAATCATTCTTAAGTTATGAAAGAAATTGTATAAAGTTATTTTGTATTCGCACAAATTTTCTTTTATCCATTTTTTGTAAATTAGGTACATTTCGTTGAACTTTCGGCATGTTCTTGCTACAATTTTGTCACATTGTCCATGAATAATAAATAGATTTATCAACACTTTTGAATAACTATTTCTTTCAATTTCAATTAAGTTTTAAGTAACTATTTTAAAGAAACACCCACGTGTATTACTATTATTGATCTAAATGTAACTATATTGTTCGGTCATGACCTATAATATACAGGGTGTTCCATTTAAAAAAATGCATTTTTCACATAAATTTTTATAGTGAAGACTAATGTACAATACTTTACATTTAAAATAACAAAGTTATCGCTAAAAATATTTTTAATCGTTAGATCACTAGCTAAAACCCATGATGCTAAATTTAAAAAAATATATATTTTCCGTTCTCCGTAAACGTCTAAGGCACCATCAACTATCAAGCACCCCGTATTTTATAGTATTTACTTGTATGTGCAGGGTGCCTAAATTCGAACACTGTTAGGTTACTGGATTGCTATATAGGAGATGCTATAACAGAGCCTTGCGGTTTTTGCATTGCTACACTTTTTTATGAAACGAAGTTTGCTATTGTCAAAAATTTGACAGCTGTCAACGTTATTATTCTACAAAGTGATTTTATTTAGAATTTAATCTTGTTATTATATTTAATTGTATCTCGATTAATATATAACATATTTAAAAAGTGAAACTTATCTTTTTTTGGTAGAACACGATTATGTTATCTGTTTTATTGTAGAGATATAGGATTTTGAGATAAAAAAATATACTTGTTATTTTTTAATATAAAACTCTGTATATTTTAGCACTAGTAGATAGACTAGTTAATGCTTTGTTTAACGATATATGTCACACAAGCATATACTGATAGATTGCCAGATATGGCCAGGTTTCGTGTACTTCCCATAAGAACCTATGAAAGGAAGAGAGATGATCTCCTTATAAATGAGATTATTTTCCTCTCATATAATTCTAACAGAAAGTATTGAACATCAGATAAGTGGGTCCTGGATAGTATACTGGACTCATTTACCTGATGTGCAAGTGTTTTACATTGCTCAAAAGGGAATTCAAAGTTTTTTATTTCTCAAAATTCTAAAACAGACACACAAGTAATAAAACATATCCGTGTTCTGTAGAGAAAAACCCAATAAAAACTGTTTTTTACTCTTTCGAAATTTTAAATAATAACAGAGATACAAAAAAAGAGAAAATATAGATCTCAAAATCATAGATTTTCAAAATTACGCTGTAGATTAGTAACTAGGACAGCTTTCACATTTTTAACAACAGCATATTTTGGATTATAAAAAAGTAGCATCGCAAACGACAAGGCTCATCTCTCATAGCAACTGAGATAACCTACAAGTGTCATAATTTGGACAGCCTTTACAATTTACATAATATCTATAAGTACACTGTGTCCCATTTTGGATGAGACTGCAGGGTATCTCTGTCATTTTTTAAGATAGAGCTTTGCGGTTTTCGCGACCCTGTATCACTTTTTTGTAAAACTTTTAAAGCCACAAACAGAAATATTCTAACTACTTTTGTTCCTGAAATACAGGGCGAAAACGAAAATGTTCACTTTTGGAGATGTTATTAGTTCTCAGGCCCTGTATAAGATAGAATAAAAATGAAAACTGCTTATAATAGATATTTTTACATAAAAGTCAGTGGCGTATTTAATTTTTTTTCCCAATGCACTGTTTTTAAGATTGGGCACAAACTTGGTATTTTTTAAATGGAACACCTTGTATATTTTAACGTCAAATTTTTGCATTTTTTTTTCTGAATACATTGATGTATCACAACCTATTCTTTAGTAAATTTTAGCTTCAAAAATCAGAAAAATCCATATTTATTTTTGTTTTTAATAGTAGGCCATGAATTCTTACACACATGCATTTAATTATTACTTTTTTAAAACGCCATGTGATTTAAACCTGTTTATTTAACTATATTTTAAACATTCACTTAAAATATTAATATAAACATAAAAATGTTAAAAACAAAACAAATATATCGGACCAGGTTTAACATTAAAAACTAATTAGTAATTACAAGAATCAAATTAGAAAATTAATTACAAAAACCAAAAAAAAAACAACAAATATAAATTTAATAAAACTGTTCAAACTGCTGTCCATTTTGTCTTATACAAAAACTACATACAGTCTGTATTCGTCTTAAGGCATTTAAAATTATAAAGGGTTGCCTTTGTAAGTTTATGAATGCTTCTTCAGTTGTCGCTAGGAGTTCATTTATATTATTATGCCGATTTGCATACATTTTATTTTTTTAGTACGACCATACAAAAAAGTCCAAAACACTTAAGTCCGGTGACCTCGGGGGCCATCTGATTGGCCCGTATGTGCCAATCCAACGTCTATCAAAATGGGCACTTAAATATTCTCTAACTACCCTTGAATTATGAGCGGGCGCTCCATCTTGCTGGAAATATATTTGATGTCGCTGGGCTAAAGGTATGTCCTCCAGCAACTCTGGCAAATTATTTTGCAATATATTTAGATATCGTTGGGCAGTTAAGCTACCCTCAAAAATTGTATATACAATTTTAGTGCCCAATACAAAACAGGAAACACTAAAACCAAATCGGCCTTGTTGCTGTCGTTCAAAAGTAATATGTTGGTTTTCTTGATACCAATGTCTCGTATTTTGCCTATTAAATATGCCACTACTGCTTATATGGGATTCGTCAGACCATATTACCTTTTTTACAAAATCCGGATCTTCATTAGTTTTGGTTTGTAAACCAATTAGAAAATTCCAGTCGTTTAAACGGATCGTCAGGATGCAATTCTTGAATAATATTTATCTTATACGGTTTACATTTATGCTTTTTTAAATTTTTTTGCACTTTTGTTTTGGAAACTCCTATCTCTTCCTCTATCTTTCTACAGGAAATTTGGGGTCTTGCTTCCACACACGCTAAAACATTAATTTCGCCAGCTTCATTTCTATCAACATGGGGTTGCCTAGGTTTTGAATAGCAGCCATAATTTAAAAGATTAGATTTTAACCGGAATACCGTAGCCCGAGATGGCTGACGTCTTTCTGGAAACCTAATAAGATCTTTTTTATTTTTTGAATTTTGTAACAAAATTAAATAAGCTAGAGCTTTACCTATTTAAATATAATTGCTGCGCCGCTTCGACATTTTCGTTAGAAAGGTTTAAACATTTTATAATATCATACTTTTCAAAATTTTGGAATTCCACATTTTCACCGTCAGCCATCATTATTGATATGTATTGATTCTGTTTGTGACTTAGTTTCCATGAATGTAATAAACAAAACATTTTTTTATGCATGTGTCAAAGAATTCATGGCCTACTATTAAAAACAAAAATAAATATGGATTTTTCTGATTTTTGAAGCTAAAATTTACTAAAGAATAGGTTGTAATACATCAATGTATTCAGAAAAAAAAATGCAAAAATTTGACGTTAAAATATACAGGGTGTTCCATTTAAAAAATACCAAGTTTGTGCCCAATCTTAAAAACAGTGCATTGGGAAAAAAAATTAAATACGCCACTGACTTTTATGTAAAAATATAATATCTATTATAAGCAGTTTTCATTTTTATTCTATCTTATACAGGGCCTGAGAAATAATAACATCTCCAAAAGTGAACATTTTCGTTTTCACCCTGTATTTCAGGAACAAAAGTAGTTAGAATATTTCTGTTTGTGGCTTTAAAAGTTTTACAAAAAAGTGATACAGGGTCGCGAAAACCGCAAAGCTCTATCGTAAAAAATGACAGAGATACCCTGCAGTCTCATCCAAAATGAGACACAGTGTACATCATATTGTACTTCATGGACTGCTATAATAATATTTGAGTTCTAAATTGCAAAACACGCTGAAACAAGGTCAAGAAAATGATATCATATAAGAATAAAATCTATTTAGCTTTCTAAATAAAAAAATGTTTTTTTTTTTAATTCTATAAAATAATGACATTGCATTTTATATCAATAAAAGTTCTAAGTTTTTATTTATTTGGTCAAAATCTTAATTTATTCGCAAAAAGGAAAGTAAATTATTTAAAAAAATATGTAAAAAAAAATTAAAAATATGTTAATAAATTAATTTTTGTTTAATTTCTTTTTTTCATTTTATACAGGTTTTATACAGGTCTGTTGTATAAACATATATATTTTGCTATATATTTTAATTAAGTAATATTTAATAATATTGTAAGAAAATTAGTTAAAGAAACACTATGTAAAGATACAGACAAAAGATCATGTCTGCGAATATTTATATTATGAATGTCAGTAAGATATTTTAAGTTTATTTTAGAAATATGGTGGTGCTTTAAATTTCATTATTCTGTAAAAAAACACATCGAATGCATCTCTCGGCTATTAAACATATTAAGCCACTTAAGGTCAACTAATTTATGCGATACCCTTTCCCTACGTCTAATTCCACAAATAAACCTTATGCAAGAGCTCTGTAATCTTTGAATTCTTCTAGTTAGCGCAGTCTAAAAACGGTTTATACACTGTATCTGCATACTTAGAATAGGATAGAATTAGTGAGTCGCATAACGTTTTCTTTTGTTTATGAAATAAGATCTATGTTGATAAAGTTTTTTTGGCGTTGAGAAGGTTTGGCTTTCTTAAGCCATTTTGTAATGTTATCGGTGAACCTTAACTTAACGTCTGTCATAGGCCTTGATTTTTAATTGAGTTTTAGAAAGGGGTAAGTTCTGCATTAAGAACTAGTTGCACACGATCCAAAGCGCCCTTCTGCTATTATCATTACAAAATAACATTGCCAAACTATATTTATAATATGGGGGAATAAATGGCATTATAATTGCATAAAAAAGAATTATTAATGTTGTGTTTATCAGCCCCAAACGCTAGATTTAAGTTTGATAATTAAATTTGATAATACATTTTTATCGACTAGTGTAAAAGAAAATAATATTGAAAAACCTCTGATTAAATTCGGGTTCGTTTGTCGGAGGAGTAATATTAGATGTTAAATGACTAAACCAGTCGATAAGTTTATCGACTTTCTTTAGATGTTCGAGAATTTGTTTAACTTTGTAATTTATTATATTCAATAGCAAGAGGTGCGTGAACATCTAGATATTCAATAGATATTACAGTTTAGTTAAGGATAGAAACTTTTTCGTCAATATTTTGACGTTCATAAATTTGGTGTCAGGGTTCATTTTCTAGATCAGTCTGAAAACTATCTAAATTTAATCAAGTTATTTTTTCTTAAAGATCTGTGAGAAAACGGTTTTCGTTATTTAATTTATTTAGTTGTGAATTACAGTACCGTAAAATATGACTTTGGCGGTCTATAAATGACTCCAAATATCATTATTTTATTCTCAATCTTTACTTTAACCCATAAATGCTTGATTGCATCAACAGACATCAAAAGATTCGCGCTGTATAATTGAATAATACGTGTTCTGGATATATAAATCAACTCCACCACCTCTAGTGGGTCTTGTCTTACAAAGTTATAATATTCAATAAAAGTAGCCTGATCGTGAAAGCCCTGAGACAGCCAGCTCTCTGTTTTGCTAACAATACTGTTGTCTAGGTTTACTATATAATTCGTAAGAGTATCAACATTATTATGAACTGATCTCACAATGACATGAGCATACAACATAAAATCAACAAGTTATGATATAACAATTATAAGGCGAAGGTAAGAAAAGGAGAGGATGGGATATATAATATCTTAAAGGGAAAGCCTCCTAGCATAAAAAAAAATCTGAACCACTGTAGTGTAATAAACGTTATTCCTACTTAAGTGTATGAAAACCAAACACTGACCTATCACATTAAACTAAACAATATCTTAATAATCTCTAGCCCAATTTATACTTTTTGCAATTGTGGCTATTTTAATTTTTTTAAGGCTTTTATATAAAACAGGGTTTATTTAGTTAAATACAAAAATAAGCTTGTAGTAACAAAAAAAAAGAAGAAAAACTTTTTTATTTGCTCACATTACAAAAAGAAAAAAATATAGTAGACACTCAATACCGTGAACTCAAAAAAACAAAGGCTGTTCACATTATCGATTTATTCACGTTAACGAAGGTTACACTTTATGTGTACTAAACATTTATAATTACCAAAAGTAACAGAAACAAAACGTAATTAACATAACATAAAGTTCTTATTCTTACTTAAAAATATTATTTACTGTAAAGAAAAAAAGATACAACAAATTTCAAACTTTAAGAAATTAGTTTTTCTTAAAGAAGTCTGAAATTTTTGTTTGTTTTTTAGGTTGTTTTCCTTTTAACATCACAAATTTCTCTCTTAATTTTTTTAAGACTACAAGGTCATTTATGTCAATTTCATTTTCCTCTGCTGCCCACAGAATCGCTATATTAAAGGCATTAATTGCCCTATCTATTGAAATTTTATTTGAGGGTTCCTGCTCAACCTCATTTAATACTTTTGCTTTATCCGATTGACATTCTTCAATGTCATCCTCTGTCACACTGATTCCACTCTACAATGTCAGAATCTTCAAAAGTTCCCTAAAAAAAATTGTAATCCAAATTAACACTTAATATTCAAATATAAAATGACAAAATTTACCTGAGGTGTCAATGTGTGTAAAAGACCAAGAGATTCAGATATGGGTTTCTGAGCAGTGCTGTCCCATTGGTGTTTTAGGAGAGAAAGAGGTACATTTTTATTATCACTGTCTACATCATGTGTAGAGGGCACCACATTTAAAATGTTTTTCCAACATTTTTTGATAACAAGCAGACATTAAATTGATCACTGCATCTTTTATTGTCCGGTTTTTTAGGGCATCAATGACATTCGTATTGTTGGCCACTATGGATGATAGAAGACCTTTTCTGCAGTACAATTTTGTTAGCCTATTAACATTTTGATCCATAAGCTGTATGAGTGGGGTGACATTAGGTGGCAGGTACATGGTTATAATTTGTCCATTTTTAAATCCACTTTTTAATTCTTCTTCGGTTGGATGCGATGGTGCATTATCCAGAAGAAGTAGAGCTTTCAATGGCAGACCTTTATTTTTTAAGAACCTCTTAACCTTCAAAAAAATTAATATGGTTGTACTAATCATAAAACAAAACAATAGATAAGGAAAACTTACCTGCGGTACAAAAGAATAATGAAACCATTTTTTAAAAATTGCGGCAGTCATCCAAGCTGATTTAGAATGTTCATAGTCAACAGGACACTCGAAATTTTTAAACGATCTTTGTTTTGCCGCTTTACCAATCACCAATGGTTTAATTTTATGGAGCCCAGTAGCATTAGTGCAAGCCAAAAATATTATTCTTTGTTTCTTCAATTTTCTACCAGGAGCTGTTTTTTCTGTTGACAAGACAAATGTTTTTTCTGGTAATAATTTCCAGTAAAGTCCTGTCTCATCAGCATTGTAAACTTGATCCAATAAGATTCCAAGCTCTGCTGTTTTATTTTTTAGAGCCATTTTAAATGGGTCTACAAGCTCTGGTTGAGATGAAAGTTTTTTCCCAGAAATTTTTAAAAAACGAATTTCAAATATTTTTTTGAGTCTCTGTAACCATCTCTCACTAGCGGTAAATGATTTATCCCTTTCATTGAGCCGTGAATAAATGGATTTTGCTTTTTCTTTAATCATGTCGCCACTTACCATTAAATGTTTATTTCGTTGGTCAAGAAACCACTTGTACAGTCTTTTTACCATTCTTGGAAACTGGGAACCCTTTAGGGTTTGTCTTTTACCTGGTCCAACATACGTGTTTCTAACAGCACTAGAAATCAGTTCCTTTTTCTTTTTTATTTTGCAAATTGTAGATTTTGCCACACCATACTTTTCGCTAAATATGTAACACCTTGTCCATTATTTAAGTCTTGAATTACAAGAGATTTTTCATAGAGGGTTAAACACTTTGGTTTTTTAAGCGACATTTTGTTTAATTTATAAACGATCTAACACCAACACAATTTAAGTCACACTAATAAAAATCACTAAACTTTATAACCACTAAACTTCAAAACCACACTAACAGACAACGTAAACAAACGATAACAACCTGCCTTGCTTAACACACAATAAATTCACGGCGCCTATCGATTCGAAGAACGCCAAAAACAGCATATCGGGGAAGCACCGGCTGCTTTCGCCTACGTTACTGGCGAACTTTCGATCCAATTACATTTTTTTCCTTTAACGGGGGATCGTTTGTTCACGGTATACGGTGGTCAATGCATAAAATAGTGCTGTTTCCGTTATGCGGGGTTTCCGCTATCCGATATTCACACTATCGAGTGTCTACTGTAGCTTTCTTTGAAAAAAGGGTTATAGTATAGTATAGTAATAGACTATAGAGCAATACTTAAAAAGCAAATAACAAATAAATCAATAAGTGACTATTTATAAATAACAAATGAAGGCAGAATAATAAAACTTATTTACATAATAAAATGTTATTTATGATTTATGGTTAATTTATATCGACTTCCTTAAGTGTTACCAGTTAAGCATAATAACAAAATGCTACTGTTAACAATAAAAAAAAATGTACAAAACTTAAGTAATTACTACTTTTGCAAATGAACCAAAAAGAAAAAAAAAGATTTTGAATAAGAACATAAAAGTCACCTACTTGCATTGCTCACTTATTGTTATTTATTACCAGCCTTCACATACACAATTTCAAAATGACCCTTTTATGCCCAAACTTAGAAATTGCCGCACTTAAGCCAGTCTTGCCTTATTTAAATCCGCTTTCACCAAAACTCCTGAGTTTCATTTACATTTTCGCCGTTATAAGATTTGCAGCCGTTGCTTCGTACCGGTGAATGAGACTAGTATTGTCGGAGGCTGATTCGCTCGCAATCAATTTTTGGCAAAAACTCTGTAGGAAATGTTGGACGGAGCAACGTTTATATTTATGTTTTTGGTAAAGAAATCAGAAACGTACGTATTAATATTTTCGCCTTCTATGATCTTTTTTTAATGCGGGAAAACCTTGCCTTGCGCAGGCGATTGTTTTCTTCTTTTTTTTATAAAAAGAATCTATGTGATTGTCGAAAATCGTTGCATTCTGAAAAGGGCAGTGTTTGTAATTTATGAGGTATATTTTAGTGTAATTTATGAGGCGCTGCAATCATTGGTCTTTCGCATTTCTTCCAACACAATAATGGCGAGAACATTATAGTTACAAGGCAGCAAGCTCACAGACTTTTTTCACTAAAAATTCCTGACCAATGCTAGTTATTAAGTCACAACTGATATGTCGAATCGATTTATTATCAATATCAAGAACTTGTTTTTTTAAAAACATCTTATATGATAGATTATATAAAAAACAGTTTCTCGATAAATAAGAACTCTTCATCTCGGTGCTTGAGCAATTTAAGACCCAACGATTTTCTAAAGAAATTTTTGTGTAATAGAAAGGATACAGTCTATAGAACATAAAAGAAATTTGGATGAACCATATTTTGAACTAAAAAAATAAAAAAAACTTCTTACTAATGACGACATTTTCAAAACATTGCTATGCGAAAACTCTCCAAAATGTCAATTTTTCACAAGGATGTTCGGCAGTGTTGCCATACCATACCATACCATATAGTTACCATTTATAAAGTTTAGGTAAAAGTCGGCAGTTATTAATAAAGCTAATGATAAATTCTAGTTTTCACTTGGAAGAATTTTTTTTAAGTGAATTTCCGAGTTCAATCTTATTTTAATCGTATTACTAATAAATAATTTTAACAAGCACTAACTGATCTCTTTTGTTCGTTCTCAATATTTCGTCCTATATTTTAGTGACTTCTTCAGGAGAAACTACAAGAGAGAAAAAAAGTATGTAAAATATATATATATTTAAATATATATATATATATGTAATATATATATATATATATATATATAATTATATTAATATATAAAAGAATTGAACCAACAAAATGATGAAACGGCGAATGAAAAATTATTTTCCATGGTAGTTAAACTGCAAACAAAAGGACAATAAGTATAACTTACAACACAGAGTCAATTTAACATCTCACACATAAACAAACGTAAACAAAAAACATTTTTTTTATATTATAATTATTATTATATTCATATAGACACTGAGCAATACGACTGTACCGGTAATAACAAACATGACTAGTGATTTCGCTACTAAAAAATTTAAGAAAATTTCGTTGGGTCTCGGGATTCACAGTTAAGAAAATATTTACTATACCGAGTGTAAACTATTGTATTTTATCTTTGTGTATTCCTTCCTCTATTTTTCTCTCCATTTTATTGTTTTTTTTTAATTTATTATTTTCTATATATAACTTTCTTTGAAATGCAATGTTTAGGTAAGGTTTAAAATATTACTATAGATGTTACTTAGTTGGTTTGTGTCAGATTTATAGTTTAAAGAGGGTTTTGTTTTATTTATGTAATACATTTCCAAAAAAAGGCGGCTCTTATAGTTATTTTCTTGCTTTAAAATTTTAACTGAATTTTATATAATATATATATATAGATATATTATCTTAAATGTTACATAATAGATGAGGGATACTAGTATGTGTTCAACACAACCAAACCAAACCTAACTAAACCAAAAGCAACGAACTCGTACCTTATTCATCAAGATTATCGACATAATTTCAATATGTTTGTCACATTCGCCTACGCCTCATGAAACAAAATGTTAGATAACAGACATAATTTACTATTAGTAGTATATAAGTACTTGGGCAAAAAAATCGACATTTAAATAAAACTTTAAACAAAAGAAACCTCACCTGACATCTTTATGTAATAAAATAATATATAAAGAATGAAACCTAATAAAATAGTTTCATAATTCGGCAACTCTGTAATGGTTAGTTTGACTCTCCTGAATGGTTATGTGTGTGAGATGTTAATATTCTGATAGTTAATTATAAACGTCAACATTCCTAAATTAAACAAGACAATTTGCTGAACTGATCTTCAAAAAAAGTGTTGAGTTTTTAATCATTATATTTTATTTATTTAATATACGAATAATGTAAAAATATTTTAGATCAATATAAAATATATTAATTCGCGACAATACCATAGTATATTTTCAATATGTGTCCATAAAATTGAGAGATACAAAGTCAATGGTCTCTGACTATGTTTATTTTTTATTTTTTAAAAAACTATTAGGGCGAAACACGTGTAATAGTTAAAAAAATAATAAAAAATAAACATAATCTGAGACCATTGACTTTGGGTCCCCCCAATCTCTGAATTTTTATTATTAAGAGGTCTCTTTGAGAAAAATAAACTACTTTTTTAAATTTGTGTCCATAAGTAAATAGAAGCATAGGAAAATCATCATCCATATTCAACATAAAATTTAGTTTTTTGTGTAAAAAAATAGCTTCAATTTTTTTTTCTTTTAATAAAATAGATTTAAGGTAAGCTTCCTAAACATCCCCAAAAAAAATCTATAAACCATTGAGTCGTAAATTGCGCAATCTCCTTTCAGTTCTGCCAATTATAATAATGGCCATTACAAATTTCATTATTTGTATGTATTCCTCCTGTGTCTCTTATGAATATTTAAACGACTAATAAAAGGGGTAATATAGGATTTAATATATATTTAAAGCTACATTAAGAAAGTAGTTTTAGTAATGTAGTTATAGACATTCAACTGATGTTGTCAACCACTTAATTATTCAAGTGTATACTCAAATTGTTTTGATAAACAAAAAATTGGACAAAAATAGACCTAACATTTCTTTTTTCTTTCAGAAGCAAGCAATAAGGCCGCTTAAGAATAATGCAGTTTATTACGCTATAAAAACAAAAAAACCTCTTATTAAAAAAGACGCCGAGGTTCAGAAACAGGCGGCCATAGAAAGGGAGTTAAGGCTTCAGAAGACACTTTCTGAGGAGTGCGAAGACCTCGGAGTTGATGAGCCAAGTACGAGTGATTTGTTTCCTGAGGCAGATTTGCTTTTTGACACGAATCATTCACCCTCATACTATCAAGCCGGCCAAAAGTTACAAAGCACCGAGGCTAAACCGAAAAGTTCAAGTTCAATGCAATTTAGTGATGATGAAAATTCCGGCTCTTTACGCAATGATCTTTTCGAATACGTCGAGTATCAACACCCCCAAGTAAATGGAAATAATTCAATGATCCAATCATCTGGTTGCTATGATGCGACCTTACTTCCTAATTCTGGAACCATGTCTGAAGTCACGCTTTCCGATCCGATGTCCTCAGAGTATAGTGACACCACCCACCTTCTTAACAAATATAAATATAAATACAGTAATCGAAAGAAGGGAGAAAAAGTCAACCTTAAAGTTCCAAAACCACACCTTGATAATTCCCAAGAAGTAACGAGCACGGAAAGTGTATTAGACGTGGCACCTATTGGTTTGGAAACCGCCCAAGAGTTTCCAAAACATAAGTTGAAAGAAGATATCTTGGATCATAAAGAAGAAAAACTAGAACTTGAAGTCCCCCTTGATCACGAAGAAACTGTGGTGACAGAAACAATTAGAAGTCCTGAACCTGACCTCAAATATAGATGTATGATACATGGAGGCATAGATAGTAATAAAACATCAAGAAAATTTAGTAAAAAATCATGTCACTGCTTCAAAAATGGCTCGAAAAGCCCATGTAATATTGTTTCCCCCTTGAAGAAAAAACCAAACTCTCCAATATCCAGTCAAGAAACTGTAACCATTAAAAAGGTAGTTTCAAATAAAAAAAGATAGTGTAAGGGCAAGCGCAAGAAGCGAAAACATTACTTCTTTTAACACAAATAATTTGTAAACTAGGCCAATATTCAGACATCTGGATTTCAAGATAGGGTTGGAAGATTATTGAAAGATTACAGAAAAAGATTTTGTAATAAAAATATCGCCTCCAGAAAATATAAAGTATGTTGTTGGTGTATTTATGTCTATATAGAAAATCACGTGTATTGACATGAAATGAGAAAAAAAACACTATATTAATAAAAATATATATTATACATACATTTATTGTTTATTAATTACAAGGATCCGTGAAACAAGTGTATAGTATAATAAATATTTAAAAATTATCAATTTTAAGACCATCTTGTGACGTCTAGCGAAAGTTACTTTAAATATCGGCTTTATTTGCGAAAATATATAATGGGCGTATAGACTAAATTGGTTTCTGACGTGTTCGCTTTTTGAAGTCTGAAATTAATATGCAGTGTGTCTAAGATAAAGATGTCTATTATGGGATCTTGAAAAACAAAAGAGAGACGAATATGGTTAAATTAGAGAAAAGTTGTGCATTTTTAAGCCTAACAATAAGCCGTTTAGAAAGTTTCAAATTTCCGAAACGAAACTTCCTACGGATCGTACGGATATTCCTTTAACGCTGTTTTGTAGAGCTTAACAAGTGGCTATGAGAAAGTGTTTTGTTTATCCATATCTTTTTAAATACCGTCAGGACAAAATACTTTTTTTTTAAGGATATCTACCCGGAATTTTAAAACTTTCTAAACTGCATATTGTTAGGCGTGAAAATGCGTAAGTTTTCTTTATTTATGCTTGGTTCTTAAATTGAATCATCTTCGTATCTGTTTTATTTTCCAAGATCCTCATGATCGGTATCTTTAACGTGTACACACTGTATATATTTTTTTATTCATTCACATTTTAAAAAGCAAGGTGCACTCCGCCTTAAAAACCTTTATTCTGATATTGTAAATTAATTTTTTGACTGCGATTCAAATGAATAGTTAAAATAACTTTGTAAGATATTATGTAGTCTAATATATTAGATTTATTGTAATTTTTTAGGTATTGTAAATTAAACTTTGATAATATGATTTACGGCGATTGCTAGAGTTTGTTGCCAGTATTCTTAGGAATTTCTTCAGGATGATAAAGTTTAGGATGGGGGATGCCAAAAAATTTGCCCTTTGTTATTATAATGTTAATGATTTCAATGAAATAACCATTCTTTAAAAATTGTAAAAAATGCGAAATTTAAGTAGTACATTCTTCTGTAAATTTTCGTCAAATGTAAAGATTTTTAATATATAAATGTGAAATTTATCTTTGTAAATAAGTAAAATATAAAGATTTTTAGCGACTATTTCGCTCGTGGCTACGCTACCGGGCGGCTTGTGACATAAAATAGTATTTAAAAAATAGTTTAAAATAGTGTTTTTATATGGGGTGGATCTGATATTAGAAAAATGTTTTTTTTGTGGATTAAATAGTTCTTAGTGCAATATAGTGCGCTAGCTTTATTTATAATTATTGCCAAAAATTATTTATTATCTTTACGTTAATTTTTACCATAATACATTTCGGGCTGTATTATATTTGTATAAGATAATTTAAGGTTGGCCATATAGCTTCGTTTCAGAAAAAGCTTTTGCACAAAGCTTTTAATATGTAATAGATATGATAGATATGAGCAAATTTAAGGGTGGTGGCAATCGAAGCTCTGTGCTTCAAAAAAATCCCAAATTGGCGGTTGTCCACGGTGGCTGATCTGATATGATTATGTTCAGTTTTACCATTGAACATACAAACAATACAATACATAAAACAAACCAATTCGCATTACTCTTTTTACTTTGGAAAGTATTAATGGATGGCCACTAGCCTAATAGTAAAAAACTTATTCATTCTAATATGATATGGTTTTTCTTTTAATTTAAAGGGGCAGTTACTGTTAATATTTTATTAATATTTATTTGTTCTTGTTTTTGATTATTTTTTTTTGTTGTTTAGTTTTTACGTAATATGTCTGTAGAAAGTATGAAAAAAACATATTTGGAATCAATAATGTCCAAAAAATTCCCTTTTAAGAACGTTTTACGATAGATACTTGCAGACATAATGTTACACTTCCAGATGATCTTCATCTATTTTTGAGTTAATTTGTTTTTTCCTTTTTTCTATGCTTCACGTCATATCGCAATCAATCAACAATAGATTTGGAGAACACAATTTTTTTGTTCTTATCTTAGTAGCTTATATTCTTATTAAAAACTATTTAAAACCTTTTTTTGCTGCAAAATAGTTAAAACTTTGGTGAACATGGTATTTCTGATGTATAAATAACTTTTATAATTGGTTATAGATGCAACACTTTGTAAAATACTGTGGCATAAAAGATTTGTACCTAAATAGTGGTTTAATACACACGTTATTTTAAAAATCGTGGTCGTTAGGCTAGCATTTATATTTAAAAAAAAAAAAAGATCACTTTTGAATTAATAATCAGTTTCACCCATCTTAATTTATTTCTTTAATTTAGTTATAAATCAGTTTATCCTGTATCATTTCCTGTATACTAATTAATTAGGTAGTATACATATTTTTAAATAATAACTGTAAAATACCACTATGTATGTTTTT
This sequence comes from Anthonomus grandis grandis, assembly GCF_022605725.1. NCBI lineage: Eukaryota > Metazoa > Arthropoda > Insecta > Coleoptera > Curculionidae > Anthonomus > Anthonomus grandis. The sequence goes on from NC_065567.1 coordinate 46,764,036, forward strand.
TTTAATTGTATTTTTCAAATAAATGTTCTTTCAATAAATAAGTTTTTTTTTCCTAAAAAAACTATTTTAACATATATTTTTTTAATACGCTTAATACACGGACACATCGATGTACAACTCAAATCATTTTATTAAGAGAAAGATCTATATAGGATATTTATGAGAACTGGCCTCGATATATCGCATCCTAAAATGTTAAAAGAGTAATGTAAAATAAAAACCTAATGTTAAATAAGGGTAAAAGTTAGAAGACATACTTTTGAGAGACTAAAAAAAAATATATTAGCTTAATATTATTGACGCCGAAATTTTCTCATAAAATTTTATTTTATTCGAAAGAAAAAATACTCAAATCGTGACACTTTTAGAACAAAATATTTTTATCGTACAAATAAACTAGTAGAATATGGAATACGCAAAGGAAATTGGGAAAAACTTTGTAATTATTACTACAAACTGTTATAAGATGCGCTCAGCGTAACAGAAATATTCTGGGTTCATCAGTCAGTGAGTGGTAGTTTGTTAGTTAATTAATGAGAAAAAAATTGAGGCCCGTACTGGTTTTCCAAAATACAAAACAAAATGAACTGCAGATCAAAACCAGAAGATCCTTGTTTAAAAGAAAAAACATTAAATTGCTCTTTAATTACCCTTTATACTACCTATTATATACCCCTTTATAGATTTCACCCTGACTGGCTCCACTCATTAATTAGGCTTGGTTGCGGATCACGAATTTAAAATGGAATAATGAGTTTACAATAAAAAAACAAACAGGAAAAAGATGAAGATTTGCAAATAACCTTAGAACCATGAAAGGCTAGGATTAGCATGGAATTGTGGGCCGTTTGTTTGCTTGCAACAGTGATGATGCTAAATGCTTATGTAGAAATGGCAAAAAAAACACTATAATATTATAAAAATTTGTCAGTTATTTTAAAAGGCGCAAAATAACTAACATACTATTCCTCTTTAATAAAATATGAAGCATTTTCTTTTCATAAAATATGATAGATACTCTAAAAAGAATAAAAACATTCAAAGTTAAATGAATGTAGATAACGCCCCTATATTAGAGAAAAAGGCAACAACGCCGCTCGATCGCATTGTTGATTCGACCGACACAAGTAATCTTTACCAGTGACTTTAAATTATAAAAAATATTACCGTTTATGAACTCTTTATGCGTCTTTAACGTACTTCATTAGAGTAAAGGTACTTATCTAATAAAAAGCATTTTTATGGAAATTAAATATTTTATAATTATTATAGATTTCTTAATAAGTTTTTATTATTCTACGTTTATAACGACCATTGTCCCGTGATACGATGTGATGAAAAAATCAGTATTTACTTGTGAAAAGATCGGCCTCAATCGCCTTTTTCCCATGATACGGCACAAGTTTTTACTATCGTAACAGTTCACAAAAACACTCACATGCACCCTTTTTCCTGTTCCAATCAAAAGCTAAAGAAAAATCACAGAACTTCTGGCGTCAGTGTCAAGCTGACATTAGCTTTTCCCTGCGGTGTTGTCATTTCAATTTTTTTAGAAGCGGTTTTAAGAATATTAGTAATTTTTTTTGCTCTGAGGATGTTATTTTTGCGCTTAGAATAACATATATCTATTCCTACTTTTTATTTTAAATCCAAAATCTAACATCAATAAGTTAAATATACACTATATGTGTTGATATACAACTGAAAATGTCCTCTTTTGAAAATTCGTGTAAAATTGACAACAGCGAATCGGAGAATATGTTTATAAACAAAACACCCCCCTTGCCCTTGTGCACATGTTGAACTCAAACAAAGTTGTTGTTTACTAATTCTAGCCTTTCAATGTTTTAAGCAAATAACATTCTTGACTAGTCCTTATAATGGTTTGGCAAATAATCATTGGGACGCAATGAACCCTTCACAACACCCTATCAAAACCCGTTATACTGTACCATAGTAATCTGTCAGTTTAGTAAATACAAATATATATATATATAAATAAGATTAAAATAAAACAGATAATAAAAAAGATTAAAAAAAAATTAAACCAGTAAAATAAGTCGCAATTTCTTTTAGCTACTAATAATGATCTAAATTTATGTCTAATTTATAACTTGAATTTATGCTTGGTACATTATAAGCCTAAATTTGCATGTAAGAAATCGTTCCCTTAATTCATTGTCTTAGAATTAACAAGATCATCACTTGTCTCGTAAGTCCTAGGAGATAAACCTTTGTGCACAATTAAAGAAAAAAGAGGAAATTGTCTCCCTAGAAACTCGGAGACAGAAATAAAAATTACTATCAGACACAATGATTTTTCCGATATGGTAGCTGATTGTGTAAGTACGCAACATAACGACAACGATATACCTACCAACACTGGCTCCTTCCAGTTGCCTCTAGACGACGTCTAATATCCGCGCACATCTTACCCATCAATTCAGTACGATGCTGTAGATTTTCTCAAAAAAATTCTCAGTCACGTATATCTAGACGTAACCCCAAAGAATCATACGCCTACCAAAGGTAACGAAATAGGGGTTAAATTTTATAGTATCATTTGCAGATGTTCGAACCACCAACTTAACATCCCATTCTCCATGATTGTCAGAAAGATAAATACTGAGCATAGTTTTAATAGGTCGCTTGGTCCTTTCTAAGATTTGTCCTTTGGCGGTGGTTGGCATTATACTTTAAGTAGACCTTATAACTCTCATCCAATTTTCTTAATGATGCACCATGATATTGAGGACCATTACTACAAAGAATTGTGGCAGGAAGACCAAATAAGTGGCTTAGTACAAACTTGATAAAATATTTCGTAATAACAGTATTACCAAGCTTGACCAACAAGATCTGTAGAATCTACTTCCCAAGGTCTTCGAGGTTTAAAATGACTGACCATTTTTGCCTTTGGTAACGTAATTTCAGTTATGTGCTGAAGGCAAACGCACAACACACCACTTAACGAATCTAGCTATGTCGTACCGGATTTTAAACCACTACAATTTCTTTGCAGCACGCTTGAAAGTCGGTAATACCCCTATATGACCACACGTTGGAGTTTTGTGAACTTCAGCAATAGTTTTCGACCTCACTTCCTTCGGAATCACGTCTGGATAAAAACGTATTTCTACAGCCTACCATTCATTACTGTCTCTTCCAACAGAGAACTTAAAAGGATGAAATTTAACCTTATCTACCATTACTCACAATGCAATACCATGTTTCAATAACAGGTTTTGGAGTGATAGGATCCAGAACATCCACTTTAGACACGGCCTTTAAAATCATATCAGGGACAATATGTTCTTTATCCTTACGATGAATTAAGGTAAAACCATACTGCTAAAGTTGAACTTGCCTTATTTAGAGTATCCTTGCCTAAGTATCCTTATTTAGAATTTTTAAAGAGACCAAACAAATGCAAGGCACTCTTATCGTGGAGAAGTTTTGCTTTTATGAACGACTTTTACTTATGTAACTGATAACCCGCTCAGTACCATCAGGATAAGGGTGAACTAATTCAGCACCAATACAATAACCAAAACTCGCACTAAGCTACGAAATCCAACGAGTAATCAGGAGAAGCTTAAACAGGGGCCTAATTAGGCATTCCCTTACCTTCCTGGAGACTAGTTCACAGTCAGACGTCCACTAAAATTTACGATTTTTCCGCGATAAACCGGTGATTGGAGCCATAGGAGTTGAGAAGTCGTTGATAAACCAATGGTACCACTAAAAAGATGCCACAATCCTTCTTATTTCTGTGACATTTTTGGGTGTTGTAACGTCCACGCAGTGTAATGTTTTAGGACAGCCCTAACCTTCTCAGGATCAACATGCAACTCGTTCCGTTACAACATAACCAAGGTATTTTTAACTGACGTTTACACAACTGACACTTTTCTCCACCCACGTACGATTGGCCTCACGCAATCTTAAAAATAACTCCTCCAGAACCTCCAAATGCATCTTAAAATTAGGCGCAATCACACATATCTCATCAACATAAAATATATAGATAAACAGAAACATAGGTATAGTTTAAGGTCAGCAGCAAGGACAATGTCAATAAGTCATTGGGAAGAGAGGACTGAGAATTCAAATAAAAAACTTCGGTAAGTGCCAAGTTTCTCTTTTCTGTCCCTTTTTGAAGGACTTTTATAGGGATAACTCGAAAAATTAATCCATTATCCCAAACATAAATTTAGTTTCATTGATGTGTATTGCTACCACACTAAAGCCAGTGTATTAATCATAACTTTTTCTTTCTCTTAAATTTTCCTTTTTTTTTAGACAAAAAGGAGAAATTTAATTTTATTAATTTTCTTTTAAATTAGAAAATTTATGGTGGAATAAAACAAGTTTCTACAAAACAGTTTTTAAATAGCCTTTATTTATAGTATAGATTAGAGTACATCAAATAACGTAACAATGGCGCATTTGAAATTTTATATGTTTAAGTCTCGTGTTGCAAATATTAAACCGTTTGATGACGATATTTTAAGATCTGATAAACTAATTAGTAGTTATAGATTACTAAATGATGCTGAGTTAAATAAGCATATTTTTGAATTTATTCGGGAAAAACTTGGTGGAAAAGCCGAAATAATAGATCGTGTGTACTCAAAACACACCAACCACAGTACAAGATTCATCAACCGAAATTCAAATATATTACTGAAAATTGTACAGTATTGTTAGAAAGTTAGTGTTTGTACCCTAAGTCAAGTGACTTGTCGAGACACAGTATTTTAGAATACAATAATAATTTAACAATAAATTTGAGAGCTTGTTATAACCACCAAATTAAATTAACTTAGATTAAATTTGTAAAAGTAATATCTAAATTAAACAATTTTTCTATTATATCAATAAATAATATTTGCAAATACACCAGTAATTATAACATTTAGAAAAGGTAGCTTTAACAAAACATTTACATAGTTATACCTGATCCATTCGGTTATGCGTAGATTAAACAGTTTTTTTCATATAGCTTTAATAGTAAAATCTACCTTAGTCAAAAAAACATGTTCTCTCGTGATAGATCCAGTAATATTAAGGCGTTGGGGTAGAATCTTATAAATGTTTTTATTCCTAATAAAATTAAGGGTGCTCTTCAGGTTAAAGTAAAAAATTCTTCAGGTAAAGTTTTCTTACAGTTAGAGCACCACTTTCCAGAAACAAATTAACTACTGGGTATTTTTTGGGTTTTTATTTATTATTTTTAGTATATATTTTTGAGTGTTAACCAGGTTTTATAACATTTTGCTACACGCTTCAAATTCTTATACCATAATTTAGAATGGATTCAACCAGAGCCTGATAGACAACTCCCAACAACTCAAGGCATAAATTCGCGTAGTTGATAAAACTTATTAAAAATTGTTTTCCTTATCTTTTTAGTTATGTAATCAATGTGCATATTGTATCTTAAATTTCTATTAATATAAACGCCGAGGTATTTTGTGTACGAAACTGAAGAAAGCTTAGAATCACAAGTACAATTTTCCATCGGATTTGCAAAATAAGGATAAGTATGTATTGTTAGTCCCACAGGTTCTTCTTGTTGATTACTGTTCTAAATCGAGAAATTTATAAAGTGTATTTTGTTACTATTTAGAGTTAGAAGATGCTGATCCGTCCAAAGTTTGGTTAATATAATATATTTTCTAGCTAGCTTTTATACTTCTGACCATGATCGTCAGAATAACAAATAATAGAACAATTTATTTCCGGTAAAATTCTTGTGAGGTTGTTTATATAGATCAAAAATAAGAGTGGCTCCAGGGCTGTGCCCTGTGGCACACCACATTCAACTGTACCCATCTCTCCAACGAGATTATTAATTTTTACTTATTGTGTTCGATCACTAAGGTATGATTCAAAGAGTGCTTACTCAGTACCTCCTAAACCCACCTCACCCAGTATTTGCACGAGAATTTTAAGTGCCACAGTATCTAAGGCTTTTGCGAGATCAATAAAAAAGCCTAAGGTCTTATAACCCTCATTAAAACTATTTAATATTCGCTCTGTCAATTGTTGAATTGCATCTTCAGTGCTCATTTCACTTCGAAAACCAAATTGAGTATATTGATATTGTTTCGTCATCACATGCTTATAATAATTATAATTTATTAACTTTAATTTTCTTTTGATCAATACTTAGTAACACTTTAGTCTTATTCTTTAATTATATTTAATAATTATACATTCAAAAATGCGCGTTTTGCTTATAACTTATAAATCAACTTTACATAATTTCCCTTACACCTTTTCCTTTTCCCACCTTTTGTATATTTCTGAACATACATATCTGTTCTCAAATTAAATACAAATGCGCAAAGAGTCGGAGTAAAGGGGAAGACGGTCGTGCTAAGCTGTGAACTGAGTCGCAAAACCCCTATAAACTGTTAAAGTAGTTTTAACCCCTATAAACTGTTTATCTATGGAGTCGCAGCAATTCTGGCATTGACCGAAGACCGGATTGATCGATAAGTGTCGACACCGTTTTACGCGCGTATTTTTCGGTGCATGTTCTACTACTCCCATATCCAAAATATTCAGGGTAAGTTACTTTAGTCTCTCTCTTGTTTACTTTTAAGAGTCAGCAGGTGAGAGTTTTAGAGTGACGGTTGCATTCTAATATTTTGATACATGAGTCAGTGAAACCCATGACTTAAGGGATTTATTCCCTCGGGATATTCATATTTCGACGGAGTTAGCCAAGATATATTGAAAATAAAACAAATTGAGTATATTGAAAACAATAATTTATTATTTTCTAAATGTTTTTCCAATTTAATTTTAATACACTTTTCAAGTAATATAATAAAAGGATTCAGGGTACTCGTTTTTGCAATAGGTCGATAGTTTTCAAGGCACTGGCTATCACCAGACTTAAATTTGGGAGTTATTATGGAGTTTTTCAGAATATTTGGGTAAATGCCTGTTTTTATTACTAGATTTATAATGTGTAGTAAGGGCTTCATTAACGCTATATTATTGTCTTTAATTATCAATGCAGAAATACCATCGTTTGTACATGAAACCTTGCTTTTAAGAGAATTTATTTGCATTTACCCTGACTTCCGAGTAACTCGCTGGATAACAAGGCTTACTAAACACATTTATTTTTAGGTATTTTTTTACCAAGGTTTTTCCCTTCAATTTTTGAATTCATGAATGAATCATGTCTCCAGGTTTTGCATTTTCGATTTAGATACTTTTAAAGAAATCATAAAATTTATTTTTGATTCTAACATCTTTATATTTATAATAAGTAGTATATAATATAATAGTTTATAATAAGTATCATACTTATTATAAACAGGTTTTTGGCACTTCCATGGCATCTCCTATCTTTCCTATTTTAGTCAATTTTATTCTGGATAATCTGGTGGGGAGTTGTCTTACTGTCATGCCCTTTGGTATTCCTTTCGTTAAAAGATTTGTCGACGACACGTTTTTCTTAATTTTGAGTAAAGATTTACACATTTTTTTTTACTGCGGTCAGTTTAGCGGGATAATCTCACTAATTAAAAATAGAAATTCAATAAATCATTTTATTGTTGTAAAAAAATCTGCCGCCGAGTTTTTGTGATTTTAGGTTAAATTGCAAACTAAATTGATAAACTCTTTGTAGAGCGAGGACTCTCCAAGAACAGAATGACCGTGTAAGCGGAATGCGGTTAATGTAAACACTGCCAAATCTAAGTCAGCCTTTGCGTTCTTTGCAAGCTCAGCAAATCCTGAGATTCATGCGGGGGACCAGGCGCGGGAAAGTACCGCGCCCAAGCAGTCTTTGCGGGCACTTGGGATAAACAGCCGATTATCTTGTTGTGCTAGACAATAAATCGTGTTTGTTAAATGATGTAACGTGTTGTAACAGCACTGGCGGAAGAGGAAGTTCGTAGAGGCAGCTTTCATTTCACAGAATCAGAGGATCTTCAGCCAGCCAAGCGTCGATATACCCAACATCTGGAAGCTTCTACTCTCAGGACAGTGTAGGATCTAGAGAGAGGCGTGTCCTCCCCCCAACTCTTTTCACGGATGACTTTCCCTTCCACATCGCTGCACACATCTAGTATATAAGCCTATAGAATAGTAGTTTTAGTCAGTTTACACTTGATAACGGTTGGAGATACTTACCAACCGAAACGTCGTGTTACATTAAATAAATAAGACAATGCAAGTTCGACAAGATGTTTTCACTGTACCATTGTCTACCACCTTCAAAAACAGTTTGCTTACATGGGTTTTAAATCTTAAATCGTTGATTGAATATATGAGAAGATGCACAATCTTATGGATAACAATGTACCCGACAATGGGATGGCAACACCGTCGCGTTGGTCTAATAGCGAATTCTATTGGGAAAAAATGTAGAGTGCCAAGGCAATATTTACAAACCATTGGTGTAATTAGACCAGGTTTGTGTAATCCATTGGGGTACCCAGTTCCTCACGAGCTATGGGAGGTCGTGCGGCTCTAGTTCCTATCCCTTAAGTAGAAAACATGGCGGTTATTATTTAGGGAATTTGATAAATAATTGCACATAAGCAAAACTAAATTTTAAGGGAGGGTAACGTAAAACATAACCTCAACAACAGCTAATTTTTGAGTTTTCCCCTCAAGGTTAAATCCAAAAACCATTGGCAATGCAACAGTGCGGTTTTTTACTTGAACCGAACCAGTATCGGTGCCGCCCTAGTGCCACAATCATAGAACATTGAATGCCTATAATTATAGAATAAGCCTAGCTGCAAACCATAGGCAAGGTTGTTTGAGTTCACCATCTCTCAGACAATTATGTCAAATCGACTTTCCATTTTTTCATTCAATATATAATTTTTTTAATCCACTACATATTTTTTTAATGTGTTGTATTTTGTAATAGGTAAAAAATGTACTCTTTAAAAGTTTCATTTATTTGCTGACTATACTACTGATATATCCTTTGAGAGTAATCAACAGAATTTATTTTTTTATTATTATTTTTTAGAATAAAAAAAAAAGATTCCTGACAAAAAAGTAAATGAAAAAAAGCAACTTGGCAATGTATAATACCTATATATTTACAATGCACGTATCCGTTGTTGCCACTTTGTGTTGTTTTTCTAGATGTTTTTTCAAATCTGTGAAGCTAGCGCAGCGCCCGATCGATAGCCATCAAATCAAATCGGAAGCCTTTTTAATTTCTATCGACCTTTTACGTAATTTTCACAAAAAAAACTTTAGTTGGTAGAGGTTTTTAACCACTATAAATCGATTTAGTTATTAATTGCTAATATCTAGACAAAAAATTATTAAAACTCCTTTGGAATTCCAGGAGATACGGGCATTACATTGATTAAATAATAATGGGCGCCGACTATAAATAATATGTTGCTGGATATCGACCAGATACTACCTTCATTTTTGCACAGATTAATTTTGCGGCATTTCGGGTTCGAATAAGAAATAAATTTGCTAGATTATAATAATATACTTAATTACACATTTTTATTAATATTTTGGTATCCAATACTTAATATATACTTCACAAAAAAGTCTTTTATATTATAACCCAGAAGGATGACACCATTGACACCTAACTCGCCTGTGAGAGAAACGATTTGAATTTCATTTTTTCCAATATAAGTGACCCACTTCAGACTCTTTGTTTTCAGCAAAAGGGAGTTTTTAGTCTTAATATTAACTAAAAAGCGCACTGAAACCACTCAAAACATCCTTTTAATACTAATGGTGTACAAAAGGTGCATCATCTAAAGGTAAACAAACAGCGCAGTTGCCAAATACTTTTGTCTTGTTGTCTTGTTTTATTGATGGCTCTGCTGCAAGGCAATTGCCAGCCCGATTTGGGGGAGACTCCTTCTTTGTCTGGCTCTGGACCATGCAGGAATCTCCGAAATATCTTCTTATATTACAACTTTGCTCGTTCTGTTTAGCTTGTGACTACAGCTTTGTCTTGCAGCGGCCCTTGGCTTTATGGTTTGTGGCTATAATACGGGAGGAAAACGTTAGTATTACAACAAAAGGAATGAGGGACCACACTAAGCACTAAAACAAGCGGGATTGTAGGATACAAAAGGGGTATTGGATATTTGAGCTTCAAAGTTTAATCTTATTGATGTTTATAAATCGCATGATTATTTCGATTGATTCGTCGTCGGGGGCAGACAGAATTTGAGTTATGGATAACGGTGATATTTTCTTTTTCAATACAAAGATTTTATACAAGTCTAGATCGGGTATATTATTAATAGGGCATTCAAAAAATATGTGGTTTAGGTCATCAAACATACCGCAGTCGCAATAAGGACTATCTTTCATTTTAATCTTATATAGATGGGCGTTAGTCAGGCAAACCTGTGCGCATTCTAATTATTGTTGTAACGTGTTTTCTATCCCTATAGGTCAAATTAGCGTACCATTTTTTACTGTTAAAAGTAGATTGAACCCCGGCGTAGCCGTGATGTTTGGTTGTAACCAAAGCTTTCCATTTGTTTTTGAAGATGTTTGAAATTTCTTGCTTATAGAGGATTAAAAATATCTTTTATGTCATATAACATTTTTCTAGGAATATTTAAGTCTGTCCCAATCTTGGCCAGAGTATCTGCCTCCGTATTTCCAGTTATACCAGAGTGTCCTGGAATCCAGAATAATTTGATGTTATAATCATTTTTGTTAGTTGTGACAATCAACCTTTTTGTAGTCAAAACCCAATGTTCGGAATTAGCTGCAAAGAAAGGGTTGCAAAGTTTTGTTATGGCTCCCTTTCAATCTGAAAAGACTATCGCATTTTAAATTTTTTGGTTAATAGCAGTTTTAATGGCATCATGAATTACAATTATTTCTGCTTTATATATACTTAAATTGTTGGGGAGTCGTTGTGAGAATTTATAATTCAAAGAGGGGATGGATATGCCAAACCCCACCCTTTCACATTTTTTTGATGCATCAGAAAAAATAAATGTATAGTGGTCTATTAATTTGTTAGATTCTGCCGCAAATATGTTTTTAGATATACCATCCTCTTTTTTACAGTTAAGATTTATGGGTTTTAAGGGTTCGCAAAGAATAGGAAAATCAATCTCATAACAGGGAAAAGTTGGACCTCTATAAATTGATTTTAGATGTGGCCTATGACATTGTAATGCTTCCACTAAATATGGCATATTGTTTCCATTCCAGAATTCTGGTCTATGGATTACTTTCATTCGGATATTATTCATTACTTGTATAGTCGGGTGATTTGTTATAGATAGGATTTTAGAAGTGAATTTAAGGGCAATTATCGTTCTTCTGTCTTCTAGATCCATGACAGATGCTTCTGCCAAAAGTGCAACCTTAGGGGTAGAACGCATACATCCCAAATATATACGTAAGCCTTCATAAAAAACCACATCTAATCTATTGAGTGCAGTGTTTGAACAAGGCTTGAAAAAGATTGATACAAAATCCAGATGGGATTGTACTAAAGCAAAGAAGGGTTTTTGGGTCAGCACCCCCACCATACCCTACAAAGCGCTCTTAGTACATTTAATGATTTTTTGGCCCTATTAGTAATATTAATAATATGAGATGCTCATTTTAGGTTTTTATGTAGAATTACACCCAGATATTTTACCTGTTGATAATAAGAAATAATTGAATTGTTGAATTTTATGGGTGATGGGGCATTGCTTCTACTCTCCCTAGTAAACAAAATTGCCTCGCTTTTGTTGTAAGAAACGGAAAGGTTATGTTCATTGAGAAATAAGTGTATGCGCTCTAGGGCATTATTTATTTTATTCACCATGGAAGTGACATTTTTACCCTTAATAATTACTGCCAAATCATCAGCATATCCAATTATAGATGCTTCTCCCAGATTTAAATTAAAAATGTCCCTTATGTATATGTTGAATAAAATTGTACTTAGCGGGGAGCCCTGTAGTACCCCCGTAGTTGATCGAACTGGTCCTAAAAAAGGCCCATCATTACCCCTACAAAATAAAGACCGTTCTGTCAGGAGATTAAAAATTTAATTACACAATAAACCAGGCACTTGGAGATTTTTAATTTTGTCGTAAAATTTGTATATATCTACGTTATCGTATGCTGCCTTGATATCTAAAAAAACGGCAATAACTGATTCGGAGGATTGAAAAGCAAGGTTAGTCTATAAAGTTATATATGCAATATTATTGTATATACCCTTTCTCTTGCGGAAACCTGTCTGTTTATGTGAAAATTTTAAGTTATGTTCCAATTGCCAGTCTAGACGATTTTTAACCATAATTTCTAAGATTTTGGCTCCGCATGAAGATAAAACAATTGGCGTATAATTTTCGGGATTTGATGGATCCCTCTCTGGCTTTAAGAAACTAATGACATTAAATTTTTTCCAAGATATAGGTATTTCACCCGCCATCAAAATACTATTGTAAATATTCAGGAGAATTTGCCTTGCTTTAAATGGTAAAAATTGGGGCAGATAATTTTTTATTTTTTAAGGCTAGATTTAACTCATTTAATGAAAAAAGCTTTATGTTCTCAGTATCATTGTCCCAAACAAAGTTAAAGTTGGGGTCTACGTTTACAACTGTCATATTATTAAGAATCAATTGTTTAAAGTTGTCTGCAATTCTAACATTAAATCGGTTTACTTTAGAATTGTTGTTAAATTTTTTGACTTTGTTCCAAACATATTTAATGCTAGAATTTCTATTTAAAGTTTCACAAAATAGTCTAAACTTTTCCTTTTTTTTTATCATTTAATTTTTTTCTAGTAATGGCTGTGGCCTTTTTGGCTGCAATATAATTTTCTATTGATGAGTTATAATTAAAAGTTGCTATGGCCGTTTTTCTTTCCCTGATCCAGGATGTACAATCAACATCCCACCACCGATTACCCCTTTTTTTAAACGTGCCAACTGTTTTAATTGAGATTGCCTGATCGGCTACTATGTTAATATGACCAATTAATTCGTTATAGGACAGGTTATAATTCAAATCTGAAAGGGCTATCAACACTTTATCATGAAAACTTTCCCAATCCACTTTTTTGAAGTTTCTAATATTATAGGGCCTAATGATGTTGTTGTGTAAACCATTATTGTCATGGACGTTAAGTATAAAACGTATCGGAAAATGGTAACTGTTTCAACAATCACTAATGGTGTTCCAAGTTGCTTGTAAAGCTAAATTTCCGCTTTCCATAGTTAAGTCTACAGCACTTGGCATTGACAGGGACGGATGAAAAAGTGTTGGTGACCATCATTATTGATTACAAGTCCATTGTTTGAAATAAAATCATTTATTATTCTGTCTCCTTTATTGAGTGTAACTTTATCCCATAAGGTAGAATGAGAATTAAAAATCTCCCATTATAACAATATTTTTAGGGTTAAAAGATATCAGATCATTAAGGATGTCCTCAATAATGTGATCCCTGATGAATTATTCTTTTCTTTTTATTATTTTCAGAGACTACTTGTTGGTATGATCTTTCAATAGGGTCAGTTTTTGCATGTTGGGTTCGTCTTTGTGATGGTTGGATTACATTCTCTTTTAGATTGTGGTTCTTTTCAGGACTATTTAGGTTTTTAATATTAGGGAAGTCAGAAGGATGATATACAAATTCATTACGTGTCAAATAGGTCTTTTTAACAATTTCACTTGCATCAAAAAAGGGAAGATGTATACAGAAATGGGTCTTTCCAGCCTATTTTAAACGCGCGCTATTTTAAGTCAAGTAACATCTCTTACCGCCTTGATGTAAAGTTCAAAATAGTAGAGAAATCAAGATAAGCGGTATAAAAAGCGACGCTAACCGCAGCGACCGACAGTTCGGTTTTAATTTGAGTGAAGTGTCAACAGAAAGAAATAAGCGCGAAAATACAAAGCGAAGTAATAAGTGATTGAGAATAAGTGTAGTTTAATAGTGTTTTGGGGAGGCAACAGTTCTAGTGTAGATTTTAACTCGACTAGCTGGTGTCATATATTTTGATCCACAATCAACGTACTAGATCATTGAATTTTTTTCATTAGCACTCGACGAATCCACTGATATTAGTTCCACAGCTCAACTACTCATATTCATACGAGGTGTTACTCAAGATTTTGAAGTCTTAAAAGAGTTATTAGGAATGTGTTGATTAAAAGGTCAAGCCAAAGAAGTTAATATACTCAATGTACTTTTGGATGAGTGTTCAAAAACTGATTTGGACTTATCAAAATTATCGGGAGTTGCGACTGACGGCTAGTTACTTTGTTGTAAAAGCATCTGCAAGAAAAAAACTTAAACGCTGAAGATCTCATGCAGTTTCACTGCATTATACAGCAAGAAGCCCTCTGTTCTAAAAAAATTGAATTTCAAAATGTCATGAAAGTGGAACTTTCGACTGTAAATTTCATAAAATCACGAGGACTCAATCACAGACAATTCAATCAATTCCTTGATGACATCGAAAGCGAATAGGGAGATTTACTGTATTATACAGAAGTTAGCCACCTTACTTAGTCGAACGGTTTCTAAATTTAATAGAAGAAATTAAAATATCTCTGGCGGAAAAGCAAATCCTGATTGGTTGTGTGATTTGGCTTTTTTAGTTGACATTAAAAATCATTTGCCTTGAATACACGGCTTCAAGCCAAAAATCAACTGATATCCCACCTCTATGCTCAGGTATCATTCTTTCCAATGCGAGCTGACACTTTTCAGATCACAATTGAATTCTGGAAATTACAATCATTTTCCGAATTATAAGAAAACGGCTAAAAAATTCTACAAAACTGCGATTAATTTCAGTTATGTAGAAAAGATATTTTGATTCAATATTTTCAAAACAGATTTTCGGAGTTTAAAAAAGTAAAACCTCTGTTAGACATATTCAGCAATCCTTTCACAATTTCAGTTGAAAATCCGCCAGAGTCAATGTAGTTAGAAATTATCGACATTCAAAACGACCAAGATTTACGCAACAAATTCAACGAAGGAGACTTGCTGAATTACCGCTGCATTGATAAAAATATGTACAAAGAGTTGCGCATAAATACTCTGAATTGTGCCAGCTGATTTGGTTCTATCTATATATGCGAACAAACTTTTTCAATACTAAATAATAATAAAACAAAAAATCGAAACCGCCTTCCGCCTTGCAAATGAAAGTTTGGAAGCAGTTTTACGAGTTGCTACAAGTAAATTTGAGTCAAATGTAAAAAAGATTGTAAGCACTCTGCAGTGCCACGCTTCAAATTAAGAAATTCTTTTTCAATTTTAATAAATTATTATCAATTCTTTATTGTCTTTATTTACCTGTACTTCTGGCGGCCGGCCCGCCATCAGTTCATGATTTGCTCGAGTGGCCCCTAGTCTTAATAAGTCTGGGCAACCATGATTAAGATCATTAGACCATTTTTTAAATTAATGTCAAAACAATAAAATTATTTAATGAATTCATAATTAATTTGTAATATTTATAATACAATTTATAAAATATAATTATAGATAAAACAAAAATAAATGTACTAAACCTATGTCAATGGTAAATTGATAAATATTTACAGTTATTAATTAAGATTCTGATTTTTAATAACCGAAAATCGAAAACTCGAAACCTTATTAGGAAATTAAAAAAAAAAATTAGTTATAAACCTTACCAAAAATTATTCATTTTATCGACAAGAACTAAACCAACATGTTACAAAAATTGTTTCTCAATTTTCTATGAGAGCTACTTTCTGTTTTTCTTTCTTTTACTTATTTAAGGAAATCTTAAATCAATTTATTAATTTTATGGTCTTTAAGTAATAACTAGTCAGAATTCACCAAGAAAATGTTGATAAATTATTACTTTTATTTGAACATGTTTATTTTTACTGAGTGTTTTTAATTAACATCTTGTGAATACTTTAATATTAAAGGTTATAGCACATATTATAATGGAGGGGTTTAAATAGAAATTATGTGCTCTAAATTCTAATTAAAAATGTGCTAAATCTTGTTTACAATCACTATAAGTTAAATAAGTCAAAAATAATGATATCTATAAAGCAGAATAACATTTACTATATTAAAACAAAACTATGGAATAAATATACTATATAGATCTCCAAACTTAAATACTAATTTATTATTTGAGGATTTACAGGCGTTTTTTGGTGAAAAATTGCAAAATAACATAAAAATCTTTACAGGGGATATAAATGTTGACTTGAAGGACGTAAATAGCAGTACAGTAAATGAATATCTCTATCTCATGTCAAATTATGTTTTTTTGCCCTATATTAAACTAACAACTAGATATGACTCAGACTCCTGCTTAGACCATTTTTTATTAACACCAGCAAAACAAATAAACTCTTACATATTACATACTTGTGTCACAGATCACTATCCAATTATGGTCAATATATCGCAACACAGCGCTGATGCCAGTATATTTGAATAAATTTTATATATTCTATATTGTATATGATATATTGATATATTGATATATTGATATATTGAATATTTGATTCCCTTTGAACATTTAAGTAAATAATAGCAAAAATTGTTAAAATGTGGTTTTCTTGATAAACAGAGAAGAATTTTCTAAAATGTAGCTTTCTATATTATTATTGGAAAGCATTTTTTAAGAGCTTCATGATGATGTATCATTTGATCATGTATCTTTCTATTTAAGATTTTAAGGGTGTCTCACCGTTAGCCTGTCCAAAGGGGTCATCCTGTATACACTTTCCATTGTAATAGTTGGTTTTTCTTAGGGGCGCCATTGGGGAATTTTAAACAGCCCTTTTAATTACCTTTTTGACAGTGTATCACACACTTGAATTTCCAACACGTATTGCTACCAAAATGCAAGTGTATCACACTTGCATTTTGGTAGTAGCTCCGTGAGCGAAAGAGAGATAGGTATATAATATTATAGGGGTGACCTTAAATCCTCATTCGAAATACAAGATACCTCATAGTAAAGGTAATTAAAACGGCTATGTAAAATTGCAAATGATCAATATAGCGCGATACCGTGATGCGGGGTCTTTAAACAAATTTTTTGTTTTTTTTGTTCTTACCAACTTTCTATAGTTTTAAGTGTAGTTGTAACGACTGGTAATTGAGGATTTGCCTGTATCGCAACCTAGAATGTCCCCTTTTTTCAATATTGAGTGCTATTAACATCCTCACTTAAAACCCCTTTAAATTTTTGTTTTTAATTTTATTTTAATTTCAGTTAAAGGTATTTATTTTTCGAAATTTTTCATCCAAAGAAGGTTTATACTTTACAGATCTCACTACGCTTCACATTTTTTTTAGATATTGAATCATATGACAAAATGGGTTATTACTTCTTACAAAAAATAATTGACTTAGAAGTTATATTACCATAGATATTAAGTGTTATGAATTATTTCAATGGTTTTTTATATTTACGTGAAACCTACTTATATCTTAAAATTTGTCTCACATATTTTTTGTATATTAGTTTTTAGTAATTTGTAAAAAGTGCAACAGGCTTTTTATTTAAAAACTTGACCCTCTTGAACACAAAACGGAGAACACATCATGTTTGTTGTTGGAATTATAACAAAGTATTAAACTTTGTTGGTAATTTTGTAAAACATTGCTTTTTATATATTAGTTATATATTTTTTTTATTAATTTTTGTCTCAAAAACATATTCTGGTAAGTAATTAATTATTTGCTTATAAAATTTAACTTGTAAGAAATTTCAATGTTTAAATAATAATAATAAAAACATAGTTAGCAGTATCATCCATGTCTTAAAAAAATAACCAATACGGCTGCGTAGCTGAAGTCCTGGAGATTTTAGCGTCGTTGAAAACCTCACTCAACTCAAAGAGGCCAGGTTCAAGCAGCTTAAATGAATCGTTTCTAGATTTTCTGCTTCGCGGCAGCATCACACGGTGAACGAAACTGAACGGCAATCGATAGTCGACCGGGTACATTTTAAAACACAGGATTGCGTATCTTCCCAAATACAGGGTGTCCATTTATAAACTGACACATTTTAACTTCTTATAAGTCGAGGACGAAAAATGACAACAATGTGCGGTTTTCACAGAACTTAATCAATATTTTTAGTTTCAAAATTTACCTGAAATAGGAGGCAAAAAATTGATAATTTTCAAAGGCCGATTTCTCAAAAATTTTAAATGTAACACCCTGTACTTTTTAATTTCACATGAAAGCCTGTTAAATCCCCTTTCCGAAAATGTATAAATTGTCTTAAATTCATTATTTTTTTTACAGAGCCAATTTTAGTAAACGTTTTTGAAAATTTTCCTAGAATACTATTAAATAAATAATAATATTAAATAAAATACCTATTAAATAACATTCTCGGTATCAAGTGACAACAATAACAATTGTAGCTTGTCAAGGAGGCTGTGAGTTGCACAATTTGTTTTGTGTAGTATTTTATATTTATATTTATCAATAGTATTTTATATTTAGCTAAAAGATTATTGCGATGTTTTTTCATCATTCGCAGGGCATCAGTAAACCAAGGCGTTTTAGGCCTTTGTACAAAGGCTGTTTTTTTAGGCGCACGAACGTTAAACAGAGCGATAATATTGTTATTAAAATATTCAACTTTATCGGGTATAGAGCCAACATCAAATAATAAAGCCCAATTCATATTTACAAGATCAGTAAAAAAATCATCATAATCAAAGTTTTTAAAATCCCTATATTCCACAACTTTAGGTGCCCAACGGGGAAAATTGCATTTTAACTCGCAGCAAATAACCTGATGATCAGTACTTTCTTACATATTATAATGCCGAATCTCGCCTTTAAGTAGAGTCTTATTCGACAAGATGATAAAGTCAACGAGGCTATGTGGTGCCAACAGAACGCGTCGGAGGAGTGACAATTTGTTCTAAATTATATGTAACCAAAAAAATGTTCAGAATATTTGTGCTACTAGATTGACGAAGAAGATATATATTAAAGTTACCCATGATAAGCATTTCATTACTCAATGGTATCACTTTGCCAATGGAGTTTTATAAACAATTTACAGACTCAACCACATTAAGTTTAGGTGGCTTGTAAATAATACCTAGACTAAATCAAATTTTGTTAATGCATTAACATTATTTTGCAAAATATCACCCAAATTTATTTAAGAGATTCTAATTGCTCGCTCACATCTAGCAGTTTAATGGAGAAGTCATTTCTTACATACACTCGATCCACTTTGTAAAAGTATAAACCATTTATACACAAGGCGTCAATAGGCAAATCATTTGACAGCCAAGTTTCTGTTACTCCCAAAATATCGATATTTAAGTCAATTACTAGATTCCGCAGATTTACAATGCTTGGTAAGAGAGAGAATCAAATAGATGTAAACATAAACAGTATAACAATATATACAGGGCGTTCATTTGAAAACTTCCCACCACGGATTTATCAAAAACCACTGTTTAAAAAAAAAACGCCGAAATATCAGTGGCGAAGCGTACGAATAGACAAGGTAGACACTGTCTAGTGTCTACCCAAAATTATCCAGTTATTTGTCATTAATTTATCACGTAAATATTTCATGTAATTGTTGAATTAAAATTTAAAAAAAAATTAACACAGAACGTAGTCGCTATCCTTACTATTATTATACAGTATCTAAACATGATTAATCCAAAGGCGCGCCCCGCCTGCTGCACCGATTAAAATAAAAATACAGGGCTGACGCCCAATTAATGTATACGGGCCCCAGGAAGACACATTGATATTTGTCTTCCAAAATTTGGAGCATCTAATCGAACCAAATACGGATCAAGCAGGCTACAGAGGTCCGGCCGCATCAGCATTCAGCCTATTACGTATGAAAAATTTACTCGCGGGAAAGACATTCGAGCTTTTGTCTATCGAAGTCAACCAGCTATTTTATTATGCTGTTGAAGATTATTGTTTACAGACACGCTTGATCTGGTCGGCCGCAATACATCTTCAGTTTTGTTTTGATGAATCTGCATTTGGTGGGGGCGCGTGTTATAGTAATTTAATAATTAGTATTTTTATTTTTGGGTGTATAGAAAAGGTTTTTTTAGTAGATATTTTAGTGGTTATTTATGAACGACTGTTCGATATTGGCAATTGTATTTTAGTTGTGTTTTTTTGCAAATAGTATTTATTTTTACCTATCTATCTTTTTATGCTAGTAGTAGTTTTTTTTTTCTTTTTTATATCACTACATAATTTTTCTCTTTGAGTTAATATTTCATGCGCTTTCATTCTCTATTTCATTAAAGTGAATAATATTGAATACAAATTTTTTTCTAATTAACGATTTTTATTGTTTGTCTACCCGAAAAAAAAGTTCACGCTTCGCCACTGCGAAATACGTCAAAAGGTTTGTCAAGGGGGACAACTTCCTAACCTAAAATTACTTCACCCCCTTTCACCCTATGCACCCCAGGGTCATCCCCTTAAAAATTTTAAATGGCAAGGGGTATCGAGTAATAGCTTGTTTAAAAAGTCTTTCGAAGTCTTTTATTTTGACGGTTGATTTTTTTAAAGTGGTCGATTCGTTTTCGAGAAAATTAGAAAAATTTAGGTTTATCTTAATTTGTTCAAATAGAAAACAAAAACATGAAAATATCAGTTTTTATTTCAATAAGTGTTCAAAATGTCGCTCGTTTTTGGCCAAACAATGATATAGGCGATGTTCAAATTCCTGACGGACATTTTCAAAAACATGTTGTGGAATATCATGGCAGCTGTCGATTATGCGTTGACGAAGTTCATCCAAACTTTCAGGTTGGGGAGTAAACACAATAGATTTCAAATGAAAATATAGAAAAAAGAAAGAAAAAAGTCTAACGCCGTTATATCAGAAGATCTAGCAGGCCATTCTATAGGCCCCCTTCGCCCTATCCATTTATCTGGAAACTCGTCGTCTAGCCATTGCCGAACGGGAAGAACATAGTGAGGAGGAGCGCCGTCTTGCTGAAAATATATTTCAGCCTCATCAAGTATAGGGTTTCCATCATCATCGATTTGGTTCTCAATGGATTCAGTGATAAGCGGATTGATGGTATTTTCCAACATATCCAAATAAATATCTCCATTTAAATTTCCGTTAATAAATAAAGCCCAATCACTTTATTTCCTAAAAATGCCTGCCCATACATTCATTTTTTGAGGATACTGGGTATGCCCTTCTACAAATGCATGAGGATTTTCATTGCTCCAAGATCTACAGTTATGCTTATTAACAAATCCATTTAGATAAAATGTGTATTCATCGCTGAAGCAGATATTCTTTAGATGAATAGTATTATCATTAATCGCTTCAGTAATTTTTTTACAAAACTCAACTCACCTATCGAAATCGTCTTCGGTTAACTCTTGCAATATTTTCATTTTGAATGGATGAAATTTATGAAGTTTGGTAACTGTGTGAACAGAGCCTAATGAAATACCAGTGGCAGCAACAATTTTGCGTAATGAAGTATTAGGATTTATTCCAAAATGACCCAAAACTTCAACTTGAGCGGCTTCATCCAAAATTCGCCGATGATCACGTTTTTCATTTGCAACAGATCCAGTTTCAGTAAACTTAGTAACAAGGTCCAAAACATACCTATGCGAAGTTATCTTCTCCGGATTTCTGGCGTTAAACGTGACGGCAGTTTGCCGAGCACATTGATTTTGGGCACCATAAATTAGAATAATTTCCACTCTTTCGGCTAGTGTGTAAACCATTTTGGAAGTAAAATCTTCAATTCAACAAATAAATTTTCACTATTTTCACTAAGACTGTCACAAATGTAACTGACGGCAAAATATATTCTTTATTTTCCTTAGCAACTATAAATAACTAAGCAGGTATAACAATAAATACAGTTCGCCCAGGATATTTGTGTTGATGAAAAGAATGCGGAAGAAAATTCAGGTTGTTATTTAGTTTTTTCCACGTCTAATCTTCGGAATTGCTGTTTATGTTGGTAGTTTCCGTTTTAAATTATAAACGAATTGTAGATTTGGCAAACCCTAACGGGCAACATTTTGAACACTTATTGAAATAAAAACTGATATTTTCATGTTTTTGTTTTCTATCTGAACAAATTAAGATAAACAAAGATTTTTCTAATTTTCTCGAAAACGAATTGACCGATTTAAAATATTCAAACGTCAAAATAAAAGACTTCGAAAGACCTTTTAAACAAGCTATTACTTGATACCCCTTGCCATTTAAAATTTTTAAGGGGATGACCTTGGGGGGCAGAGGGTGAAAGAGGGTGAAGTAATTTTAGGTTAGAAAGTTGTCCCCCTTGACAAACCTTTTGACGTATTTCGGCGTTTTTTTTTAAACAGTGGTTCTCGATAAATCCGTGGTGGGAAGTTTTCAAATGAACACCCCGTATAACAATTCGTTTAAAATATTTTCGTTTTTAATCCATATTGCTTTTTTTGCCGTCTTGCTTACGAACGAAGATTCTGCCATTGCGATGCCATACGTATCTGTAATTTTTTTCCTTGAGATTTTGAACCATTTTGAATAGCGAATAACTTTCCTTAGTAAGTTCCTCGCTGCCAAAAATGACGTGATTTCTATCACCAGACCCAAATTGCGGATTGTAATTTTACCCTTTTGGTACCAGGCTTTTAGAATACGATTTTTTAGATCCTGATTGGGCAGCACAACGGTAGTATAGTATAATCCATATTTTATCTCAAAAAGACGGATGTTGTTGACCTCATTTGTATTTTGAAGTATTTTGGATCTTTTCTCTTCATTTTCGAATTTCTCATTAAGGAAATCTATTGAGTTATGAAATTCACGCATCTCCCCTTGCAACTCCCGAATCATTAGCTTAAGTTCGCTAATACCCCGATTGTCATAATTAGGAACAGTAAACGTTGTAGAACGTCGAGAAGAAATATCCCTCTTGCATTTCTTACACTCGCATGGAGTTTTTTCTTATTGCATTAGCCGCGCATCGATTTCGTAGATGTTGCCACACTCGAAGTGAAAAAAGCTTCTGCAACTTCCACAGTTGAGTTTCACTTTTTTTCCCACGCTTTTATTGCATCTCTTGCACAATTTAGTGTTAGTCATTTTATGCGATATATTAAAAAATTATAAATCAGATATTTAGATGTATGTGACAACGTCGCAAGAAATACTCCTGCAGCGCAGATGTTAATTAAGGTACTACAAAAATCGATATGAACTGGGTGTCACAAATTTTGTATTTTTACTAGAGATTCTTGGATTTTATGGAAACTCACTCACCAGCCAAGTATCAGAGCTTCTTAGGATTTGTCTATGAAAGCCAAACTTATTAAATTTTAAAGAAGCACACGAAAAACTAGTTTGATAAGGAGACCAAATTCTAAATAAAGTACATAGCTTAGAGGCAACGTAGAGGCAAACTTATCAGCATATTTAATTATCCTCGATCGACCTACGACCGATATTAAAGAGTTTTAATATTTTTTTACCCTTCTTTGCATTTTAATGCCGAAGTTTGACCACCTAAAGGATCTTGATCACCTTTATTTCGCTTCTAGAATTTTCTGGAATGATGTAGAATAGCAGAATCCACCCTTCTGCTTTTTCCTGAGTTTTATTTATTTAAATATTTCGAAGTTCTTTAAAATTGAAATCAAGATTGTAAAAACCGCTTGGTTACATCTATAATTTTTATTAATAAAACATAATGTTTTCAAATAATTACTTTCAAAACTTTAAAATTAATTTCAAATAAATACCCTCTTAAAGAGGTTATTTATTTGAAATTTCCCTAGTTTCTTGCGTCAACACTATACAGTGCATCCGTAAAGTAGCGGATAAATTGAATAAAAATAAAATGGACCGTTTCTGAAAAAAATGCCCGAACCATTTTATTAGTAACCCGCATTTTATTAGTAACTACACTTTATTACCTTGTATGAAATATGAGAAAATTAACCGAATGAGTAAGAATCGAAATCTTGTGCATGATTGGTTTCGGAGATATGTCGCGTAGTCAAAAGGAAGAGGTTCAGTTGTTTAATGCAACTCATCCTGATCGGTCTCCTATTAGCTAAAGCACGGTAAGCAAAGTTTCGTGAATTCGGGCATGTTCGGGATACTCAAAAAGCTGGTCGGAGTTCAATAACTGAAGAAGATGAGCTTAACGGTCCAAGATAATCTTAAAGCCACAATCACAGGCACAGCTTCTAATGTTAATTTATCGCGATCTACTTTGCATAAGGTACTGAGAAAAAGCATAGTTCCTAAATTCAAAATCAGATCACCCAGATAAGCAATACCCCACAAAAGAACAAATTCAAGATTTTTGGGCCAAACAACTTGCAACTCAAACAACATGCAATATCAACGCAAGCTGGGTTACTGAAGAGAAACAAAATAGTAATAAATATAACCAGATGGAACATCGACTATTCACTATCGAGGAAGTCAACCAGATTATCCAAAAACTGCATAATTGGAAATCACCTGGCCCAGATGGAGTTCATAACTTTTGGCTAAAGAAACTACGGAGTGTGCATCCTAAACTCTCAGAATTAATTAACCACGTTATTCTTAACCCACAGGAAATGCCAGCGTTCCTAACGAAAGGAGTAACCTATCTACTGCCTAAAGACCAGAACAACACACAAGATCCGTCTAAGTACCGACCGGTAACGTGCCTACCTACTTTGTATAAAATTATCACTTCATGTTTAACACAGCGCATTTATCAACACTGTGAGAAAAACAACATCATATCCGCACAACAAAAAGGATGCGCTAAAGGGTCTATGGGCTGTAAAGAACAACTTATTATCGACTCTGTCATCAACAACCAGGCATATCACAACAAGAGAAATATTTTTGCCTACGTCGACTATAAGAAAGCTTTCGACTCAGAATGGTGCAGGCAGCACCTCGGAATGGTGCAGGCAGCGCGAATAGACCACCAAACAATGAAAGATAAACTCACTGCTGAGTTTACAATAAGAGTAAAGCACATAGTGAAAACGAGCCTCAACAGTAAGAATCTATTTAAGGCGTTGAATACGTATGCCTGTACAGCACTAACATATTCCTCTGGAATTGTGGGATGGAGCAAGACGGACATCCAGAACTTGCAAGGGAAGGCACGAACATTATTGACTAAGGCTCAAAAACACCACCCTCGAAATGCCACAGAAAGAACTACGCTACCAAGACATCAGGGAGGTAGAGGATTGGCAGACATTGGCAAACAGTTAGACCGACAAATTTCAGTTCTGAGAAATTTCATTCTTGAAAAGGCTAGATCGTCCGCTCTGCACCGTGCTATATGCGAGGTCGATGACTCTACACCTCTAAAACTGAAGAATCGCGAAATCGAAAGTCACCACGTCACTGATGAAGAAAAACATCGATCATGGGCACAAAAACCACTGCACGGGAGACACGTCAACGAGGTTAGCCAGGGACATGTCGACACCAACGCGTCGAACTACTGGTTAACTTCAGGACAACTGTTTCCCGAAACGGAAGGTTTCCTCTTGGCCATACAAGACCAAGTTATTCCAACTAGAAACTACTTGAAGTGCATTATTTCGGATCCTTCAGTACAGAGTGATAAATGTCGATATGGATGCCAAGTGACAGAATCCATCCAACACATAACGGGAGGATGTTAAACGTTTGCCCAAACTGAGTATAAGGCACGTCATGACTGCGTGGGAAAAATACTGCACCAAGAACTTGCAGTTAAATTGAACCTCTTGAGGACGGACAAAGTTCCATATTACAATTATACTCCAGAGCCAGTTCTTGAAAATGGCGAGTATAAATTGTACTGGGACCGAACTGTTCTCACCGACCAAAGAACTGTCAACAATAGACCAGATCTTATCCTAGTGGATAAGCGACTAAGGAGAACCACGCTGATTGACGTTGCTATACCTAATAACAATAACCTCCAAGGAAAATACAACGAAAAGATATAATATGTGTAATGATGTAAAGGAAAATACATCAAATATCGAGCTCTTGAAGGGCAAATCAGACGGCAATGGGAGATGGAGCATGTTCAAACAATTCCGATAATAATCTCGTCAACTGGACTTATACCAAAAACCCTTGTAGAGAACCTCAAACAACTGGGACTAAGTGAGCACCACTACAAAAACATGCAAAAAGCGGTGCTACTGGGGACAGCACGGGTCGTCAGAAAGTTCATGGGTACAGAAGACCGAACACCATCCAGGGCCCGACAACCTGGAAAGGGTTCCCTCAGAGCTTAATCCTTTTGATATCTTAGATATCTGGGATAAGTGAATGTTCCCCGTGAAACGGGAGTGTGATTGCCGCAAAAATCTATAATAATAATAATAATAATAATAATAATAATAATAATAATAATAAAAGGACAAGATATAACAAATTCAATATTTCAATATAAGGTAGAAAAGAGAAACAATTCAGAAATTAGTTAGTAACTTGCACTATATCCTATTATTTTTTGAGTAATAAAATTATCCTAATAATGGTCTAAAACTAATAAAATTTTCATAAATATAATTCTTGACCTTCCGATTGAAGACTTTCTGATTAGTTATATTCTTAATATCAGAGGGGATTAAGTTATAAAATTTTGCTCCTAAATAATCTATAAAATGAAGGTTAATTTGCTTATGATTCTGTGGCAAAGTAAGATTGTTGTATTGATGAAGTTCATCGTAAATTGAAAATATTTTTCTGCCTTCACAATAAAAGTAAGGTGTATCTTTCGTAACGCCTAATAATTTTATAGCGCCCCTATTATTGATGCCCTGAAAGCAAACCATAACAAGAGGCGAAAACTCAACTTAATAAAGGGTGTTTAAAATGTATTCTATTATAGTTCTTAAATCTTTTTTTGAAACGTAATTATGTGAAAAAAAAGTAGGCCAATGGGAATTTACAAGATGAATATGTACCCTTAATGAAAAAGACAAGGGCATGGTTGGCTTTTTTGTCTTGAAATCCTTCTATTTCGAGTTTTCTATTAAATTCACAGTTTTCTTTAAGGCTTATTTCATCGAACGCGACTAAATTTTTTTTTTCATTTTTTGTCATTGCAGCAGATTTATGCTTTAAAAAATTTTAAATTTTATCGTAAATTCCAGTTTTAAAGTTATTTTGTGCAATCCATTTACGAATTGTAAATACAGCCGGAAGCACAACGCGTTTTTCCCTTGAAAAATAATAAGCTGATGGACACTTATAGTTAAAAAAAATGGAGAATTCTTTTTCCTTTTGACTACAGGTCTTTTACCCCTTAATTGCATATTAACTAATATTTTTGCTATCGGGGACATAAAAGACAAAAACGGCAAAGGTGTAAAGGTAGCTAGTTTAGAATTTTAAAAATTTTTGTGCAATCTAGATATTTTTTTTTTAAGTTTTATTTTTATTTGTTAAAAATCTTACTTTTTTTATTTTAATTTTCTTGGTGTCGTAACAGTATCCGGTAGTTCTACTAAGTTGTTAATAAATTTATCGGATGTATTTTTCATGTTCAAATTTGAGGCGTTTCTTAGAAGAGATAAGTGGGTTAGTCTTAAAAGCTGAATTGTTTTCATCTGCAGTATATTTTCTTTTTGGAGTTTGCACGTTTAAAGTCTTCTCGCTATCTGAAGTAAAAGGGCTGTCAAAAAAATCAGTTTTGAGGAACTGTAATTACAAATGTATTTACCACGCAAGCTTTCAACTGGAAATCCAGCCAACTTAGCGTTATTAAATTACTATAGCACGCGCCCGTACCAAATGCCAAACTCAGATTCATCAAAACAAAACAAAACTGAAGAAGTATTGCGGCCGACCAGATCGCGTGTCCATAAACAATAACCCTCAACAGCATAATAAAATAGCTGGTCGACTTCGATAGACAAAAGCTCGAATGTCTTTCCCGCGAGTAAATTTCGCAGACCCAATAGGCTGAATACGTGATGCTGCCGGACCTCTGTCACCTGCTTGATGCGTATTTGATTCGATTAGATGCTCAAAATTTCGGAAGACAAATATCAATGTGTCTTCCTGGGGCTCGTATACACTAATTGGGTGTCAGCCCTGCATTTTTATTTTAATTGGTGCGTCAGGCGGGGCGCGCCTTCGGATTAAGTTAAGATACTATATAATAATAGTAAGGAGAGCGACTAGGTTCTGTATTATTTTTTAAATTTGAATTAAACAATTACATGAAATAATTACGTGATAAATTACTGACAAATAACTGGATAATTTTGGGTAGACAGTGTCTACCTTGTCTACTCGTATGATTTGCCACTGGTGCACGTAGACAATATCCCTCGATAATCATAAAATTTACATTATTTTGACCATCATTGTCAACCTCTGTCCTACTGATAAATTTTTGGTTAAATTCAAAAATACATTAAAACGAGTAAATATATATTTAGAATATTTTAACACAAATAAATTTAAACTCACACAAACGGTGGGGACACAAGGGATACACGGATTGGTAGCCGTGTGTCACTTTGTTGTACGGCTCGCCCAAAATCCACAAGCATGATATGCCTATTGGTCCAGTGGTTTTTTATTATGGCTCTCCATGTGACAAGCTGAGTTCTTGGCTGAACCACACCTTACTTTATCTCACTAAGTTTAAAAGTTCATTTTCTCTAAAAAATTCTACTCAACTAGCTCAAGAGTTGGAAGACATCATTTTACCCGATTCACCTTTTCTATTATCTTTTGATGTTTTTAACCTTTTTCCTAGCATTTCTCCTGAGGACTGTTTACCTTTGGTTGCAGACTTACTTAAAAAAAATACTGATCTTGAGAAGGTCTATATTGATAACCTTTGTGTTCTGGTTGACTTAGTTTTACAACATTTTTTTTTCAATTTAACTATAAATACTACAAACAAAACTCAGGTGTTGCAATGGGTTCTAGCCTATCCCCTCTTTTAGCTGAATTGTTTATGTCAGACTTGGAAAATAAAATAAAAAATAGTTCCCTCTTTCAACACATTTTCTTTCTATATTCATGCATTAATTTTACTTTTGAAATTGAAACCAACGAATCTTTAGCATTTTTAGGTCTTAAACTAATATGTATAAACAATAAGATCAAATTTTCAATATTCCGTAAGCCTACATCCACTGACAGTACTATCCCTTATAACTCAAATCATCCTAATAGCCAGAAAATCGCAGCTTTTCCTAGAGTTTTCTAGACTTTTCTCGATTCCCCTAGATAAAGCTGACTTCAACATAGAGGTAAATATTATAGAACAAATAGCTTCTAACAACCACTTTCCTTTAAAATTAATCATTAAAATTTATTTCAAACATTTAAATAAAAATCTGATAATCAAACAATCAGACGATCAAAAATATATTCCAATCCCCTTTTGGAGTACGATTTCCTACCAAATCAAAAACATATTTAATTCACATAACATCAATACCAGCTTTAAAACTAAACATACATTAGGATCTTTTGTTATCAACTGTAAGGACAAAATCCCGCCAAAACAAAAATTAGGAGTCTATCAGATGGAGTGCTCGAGTGAGAATTGCTATGCATTTTACATTGGACAGACCGGTAGAAGGTTCTCTACACGTATTAATGAAAAATGTTAAGAGATTGAGAAAAGCAAGAATCGAAATATTTGCCCTACAAGCATCAAATCTAACTTTACAAGACATGCTTATACTAACAACCACAGTTTCAATCCAGCTACTGACTTTTACATTTTACATTTCTGCCGGAAAAGCAACTTAATCTGTTGGAAATACTCGAGATAAATAAAGCTACACAAAACAACCAGGATTACTGTGTTAATGAGCAAGTACATCATTCTTGTACTCACCTTTTCAACTCACTGTGTCTTAATTCTTCATATTCTCTTAATACATCGCTCTTGCCCTTTCTAATTTCTTTTATATATTACTAATCCGTTGCTTTCCTTCTTTACAACGTACGAATCATTACGTTAACCGCGCCATCTAATATGTTCTCTATGAACCTTCTGCTTTCCTCTTACTTTCACCAAATTGTAGTAACACCCCATTAGACACCATGGTACTTTTGGAACTTCTCCCACAGATGTTACCTACGTTTGAGTTTAGAATATATGTTTTTAGCATACTGTTCGGTCCTTGTCAGCAACAGAATGTAACTAAATAAATAAATAATCTGTATAGAGAGCAAATTTTCGACCAAATAAATAAGGTCTAAAGTGCTTTACAGCCCAAATTACAGTCAAAAGTGCCTTCTCTATAGTGCAATAATTTTTTTCTGCTTTATTAAGAGATCGGCTAGCATAGGCAACTGGCTTGTTAACTCCATTTGATAAAACAGCGCCAGTTGCAACACCTGAACCATCTTTTTTTAAAATTCATCTACTAACAAAAACTCATGACTCAGGTTTACGTCATTTACGTGCAATTCTATATTAACAGAACCGAGTGCTACCAGTGACCCAGAAATACCGTTTATTTTTGTTTGTTTTATGAAGTCAACACTTTCAGTATTTGGTACATATTTATGAAAAATTACTGATGCACCTGTAAATAGCAAAAATAAATATTTATTTTCTTTATAAAGTAAACTTACAAAGTTGGAACCATTAGACCCAAAAATATGTACATTTTTAGGCTCGAAGAAATTGATTTTGATTGGAATTTACTTAGGAACAATTTTCTATTCCCGAATCAGCAGAACTGACAACAGAAGAATTGACGATGGTTTTTAAGTCGTTATTTTGCATCAATTAGCAAAGGCGGATATGGCTAACTTCTCATTTACTCTGGTCACAACAGCCAAACTGTCATCATCGCCATCTGCTTGACTAATAGTAAGGTTTACGAGTAGCTCCTCTACTTGCTTTTGATACTATTGATACTACTATTAAGCTGAAAAGACAATGCTGATGCTGACTGCTTTTTTATAAAATTATTTTTAAGATCAGCTATAAGAGCACCGCAAAGCTTAAAAAACAAGTTTTTAAGATATAATTTATTAGCAAAATTTTCCATAATCATTTAGTAAATCAACATATAATTGAATGGTATCAATAAGTAATTTTGTTTTGTTGACTCCAGCTCATCCATAATAGGCAGCAGATTCGCCGCGGTTTTTAAATAAAATTTTTCCGACATAATTTCTTATTCCGAACAACCAAAATCACTATTTAATTTAGTATCAATATATTTTTTTTAATTCTGCAGATTCTGGTGGTTCAGTTTGATGTAACTTAGTCTATCTTTTAAAACATCCTCTATAGTCTATACATATATGTAAAATATAGTTAAATCAATGGATCTTTGCGTTTACGTCATCACATGTTCAAGGTCGATGTTTATATGAATTAATCAATTGTCAAACCAGCATCAGTGGCGGCGGCATTTAATTTTTAAACTTAAAAAAAATAATAGGGTTTTATGTCCAATTTCCGTGGCGGCGATTTTCGCCAGAGATGAAATCTGCAATTCTTTGAAATTTGTTTTTAGTATATTGTCACTTTTAGGGCAGCTAATTTATTTATAGCTATTTGCTGTCTATTTCAACCTGCTTCAAATCTTCTTTATTACTGGTAGAATATTTCTTTAAATTACTCACGTCTTTTCTACTTATAAATGCAAAAGGTACTTCATAGAATTTTTTGAGATACATATTTATTTTTAATTCCAATTTTTTGACATGAGGTACTTCATACACAGTGTCTTTTAGGACCTCATAAAAGTTATCATAAGATTTTTTTTTACTTCACAATAAAATATTAATAACAATTTTTAATAAAGAAAGATTTTCATCGAAAATAGACAGTATACATATTATATAACGATAAATTTCCATGAACTTTATTCCTTTAAAGCTCATGAAAAGCTTTAACACTTTGTATAAAGGTTTGAGACATAATTATAATGTATTCATGAGCGTTTTAAACCATTATTATTTATTTTATTGCAGTCCTATTTCTAAAAACAAGTTATTGACAAAAAAAAACAAAAAATGAATCATTTGTACCTCCATTCAATTTTTTTTTTTTTTTTACAAACAAGAGATTTAGTTAATAAGAGATACTTATTATTGTAATATGCTAAAAGAAATGGAGCAACCCGTATATTATACCGTAACCAAATATTCTTACACCAAAACATTTTTTTCAAAACAAGTTTTTTCTCATTGAACAAAAAAATATCAAAGTTTAAGATAGAAAATTCAGTTATGAATAATCACTGTCACTATCTTCTGAGCTAGTTTCACTGTTTAAACTAATCAGAATTTGAGGTATCTCTTCAATAATGACCTCCCTATCATACCAGTCCTTGATTATTTTTTCAGTGTGGCAAACCTTAGCGTTCCATACTTCTGGTGTACATTTCTCTAATGATTTTTTCCACATATCCAGTACATTTTCATCTTTATGCCCATTTTCACCAATATGGGTATTGTAAAAATTTTGGCATCTGCCCAAATCATCTCAATCGCATTAAATTGACAATGATAGGGTGGCAATCTTAAAACTTCATGTCCATTTTCTTGCAATATTGTATCTATTTTATATTGCTTTGGCCTTTTGTACATTTTTGCTATGCTTAATAACTCAGGCTTAAACATTTGTCTATTGTATGGTATATTATTTTTCACTAACCACTCAGCAATTTCTTGTTTTTTCCATGAGGATGAAGGTTGCTTTTCTAGCTGGATAGAATGGTACGGAGCATTATCCATTATAATTAATGAAGGTTCCTCTAGATTTGGGATCAACTGATTTTCAACCCACTTCGTAAATAGTTCGTGGTTCATTTCTCCATGATAATCCAATGTTTTAGATTTAGAGGCAAAAATTAAACTGGCATTTTTAATAAATCCTCCACTATGTCCAGCATGCAACACAATAAAACGTTTTTCATCAAAACCACCTGGCTTACGAACACTCTTAACACTATTGTCTTGCCATGATCTCATCTTGCTGCCTTTAGAAAAGATCCAAGTTTCATCCAAAAACACAAGTTGACGTGCAAATGGTGAGTTTTTGTTTTCCATATATTTTCTGAAGAAAGCTGCCCTCATTGAAGATATATTGGTTGTCTCCATTAATGCACGTCTGTTATCATCCTTAAGGTATTTAAATCCCAGGTTAAAGAGTAGTGTTCGAAGGCTTCCATAACTAATGTGAAGAATTTCTTTTCGATGTAGCTCTTCCTTTAGCATATGAATTGTAACTTGTTTTTCTGAAAAGATAAAATAAAATGTTTAGCTATAAAATGATGCAGTGTAATAATGTTGTACTTACTTTGTGCATACATGTCATACAATGTACTACGAACATCCATTTTTGTAAATTCATTAAGATCTTGAGTCTTTTCCTTCCTCCGTGGCCGGTCCTTGCCTGGTGTTGAGGGCAACTCATTTCGGTCTTTGGAAATTTTTATGCTTGATACTGTTCGAAGGCTTATCTTCAAAGCATCAGCAACTCTCTGCAAAGTTCAAATATTTATTTACTAAAATAAAAAAATTTAACTATATTTATCATGTTCATTATTACTATAACTTATATTTTTTATTATAAGGCTATGTCTACCCATCCTCATTATAGCATATTTCATAATAATTAAATTTTTTAAGTCTATTTAGTATATAGAAATTCTAGGATTTTTTGCAATTCAGTTTTAGGTTTAAAATTCACATGTTTATCAAATTTAATTCCACAATGAATGGTGTGGTAGACATTTCCTAATTATTAATCAAAAATTAAAATAATATTTACCTCTTGGATAGCATTCAAGGAAATTAGGGGTCCCTTATTATCTCTTTCAGACGTAAAGTACGCGATTAAATTTCCAACAAGCATACGAGCTTGAGAATTCAAGCGTTTTCCAGGCATTCGAATGTTAGGTTAAATACCGAATGGCACAAAATAAATTCTCAAAAGAACTGTTTGTAAAACAGAAAAAGGTTTGGCAAAAAACTATTTCAATAGAGCTTCAACCAAACACAAAACACAACGATGAACAGTAAATAAGAAAACAAAACAAATCAAATTTCTCTAAAACTCTTTGGCAAGGCAAAGCAAAGTCGAGAACATAAACAAACATGGTTGCTTGTGGTTGCATACGAAGATCTAAGATGTACAAAGAACTTTCCACAAAATGTACTAAACATGAGATGTTATTACAGAAAATTCTAAATTAAAACTTGTTTTATTTACAAACCGTGGTCTCCTTTCTTCATTAGAAGAAAACAAGTTATTTTTTTAATATCTAAACATAAAACATATATTATACCAGTATACTTCTATATAAAAAATGTATTATATTTAGTACATTTTTGCGAAAACGGTCACCCTCCCGAAAGGAAATAATCGATTTTAAAACCCGACGGCGAGCCAATGATGTTGAAAGTTTATCATAGACATGCGATCGGATGTTTGTCCTTGTCTAACTCATAACTGTCGCTCCGACCGTAGGTCGAGTATTTTGAAGACTTACGTTCTGTGCTCTTTCTCATTTGATTTGTTTAAATTAGAAAGAGAGCGGATGAGAAACAATTGTGTTGAGTTGAATGATAGTTTTGTGACGTGAACGCAAAGATCCATTGATCCAACTATATTTCTCAAAACTACAAACATTTCTTTCGCTTCGATAAATGTTTTTTCATCATGCGTACTTTTGTTAAATTTTAATTTTTCACTTTCTAATCCACTTCCAATTCCATTTAATTTACTTAAATAACGTTCTCTCCTTTGGATCTTTCCCCAAATTCCTATGAAATACTCGAATTTACTCCAATAAGTGGCGAAATTTGGTTATCGCCGATATAAACCTCTTATTCCAACTAAAACTGAGCACTACGACACTTTATACATGCTGATGTAAATTATACCTATTTACACACGTAAACGCACTCATTACTGTAACTATTGACTATTTATACAATTTGTTCTATGCTTGTAATTACTCCCTTCCTATCTGTCTTTCCACTCCAAGTATTTCTTGCAATGCCTTAAACAAAATACCATCAGGCAAAGAGACACTAACATCACCAAAATATAGTTTTGGTGGATATCAGCCACACGCCATTCAGTAGCTGGAACCGAAGCTGTTGTACCACCACTGTTACCACTTTGTACAATTACTGTTTCTTCTTTGGATTGGTTTTTCCCCATTTTGTTATTTTTATTTGCTACTTTAGTCCAGTAATGTTATTGGCACATTCTATGCCACTGGCAGAGTCGCCATGTAATATGTTCGTCGGTAACTACAGGGGATAGTCCAAAGATAGACAAATAAAATAATCATTTTCTACCATGTTCCAAGTTAGACTATATTTTATTATACAGTGTGGCGACTTTAACTAAAATAAATTCAGTTAAAACTAATCAAAATTTGTCTCGCAAAATTCCTGAGACCCGTCGATTTTTGTTTATTTTTTTTTCACATTTCAAGATAGTTTTTGTATTTTTTCACCTACAGGGGGGTCCAAATTAACCCCAACTTTTTTTTTCAAATGAAAAGCTACTTTTTTTAAACTCTCATTGAAAAGAGCCCTTTTCCTTGATTAAATTGTCCTATTTACTTTTGTGATTATCTAAAGGAGAAATACGAAAAAAAAAATCATTAAATTATGAAAAGTTGCGTTTAATGTATAAGATGCTCAAAATGAGCACCATTTACTTGTTGGCAAAGCCCAAGACGATAATAAAATTCGTTCCTGACATTTTCTAACACTTCTGGAGATATTTGTCGGATTTCTTGCCTAATACGTTCTTTAAGTTCGTCTAGGTTTCCGGGTTTGCTCATATAAATTTGACTTTTCAAATGTCCCCACAGAAAAAAATCAAGTGGGGTGAGATTGCATTGCATTGCACCCCTTCTACCAATCCATCTGTTTGACACCATAATTTTTTTAAAAAAAATATCCACTAGAAAGTGTAGTATTTTATTTAAGAAAAAAAAATTACACTTTGCATCGAGAATTTACCTATGGTTACAACTATTTGCGGGACTTTTGCCATTACAAACGTAACACTATTGTGTTGAGCATGTATTTTGCCTAAAAAGTTAAAAAAATATACAGCGGATTTTCTGGAAACTGCCTTTTAAACCACTAAGGTCTACATTTTGAAGAAAAACAGAAAAAATTAAATATGTCGAAAACTATCAACTTTTGCATAATACATATTAGGGTTCAATTTACTTCTTACCCCCTCCCCTATCACATCTCCAAACGAATGTATCGAATTACCAGTAACCCTGTATATATATATATAGTTGCTTAATACTCTTAAACTCTTAATAGCTTACAAAACTTACACATTAATCCCACGTGCCTTATAAATCATTTAACCTATTTATACTGATGTTTATGGATAAAGCCGCCTTTACCCGCGAAGGGATTTTCAACAGCCGCAACAGTCAGGTTTAGGCTAAAGAGAACCCTAACGCTATGCCCCTGCGTGGTTTTAAACAAAAATGTATGGTGAATGTTGGGGCAGGACTTGTTCATACTACTCTGGTTGTTCCGTATCTGTTGCCATCACGACTAAATGGAGAAATTTAGTTGACATTTCTGTAAGAAACGTTTCCCTAATTGTTAGAAAATGTTCCTCTGAATCTCAGGCAAAACAACACGACGGAGCCCCAGCACATTACCCGTTAGTAGTTAGGGAACATTTAAACGAGGCATATCAGGGAGAGTGATTGGCAGAGGCGCACGGCATGGCCTTTACGTTCACCAGACCTGACCGCATGCGACTTTTTTTTATGGGATCACACGAAAGCCCCTGTGTACGACACTCCGGTTCAAACACAGGAACAGTTAGTAGAAAGGATTTTTGCGGCTGCTGCTGAAATTCAAGAAATTCCAGAAGTTTTTCAATGTGTGCAGAAGGAAATGCTACGACGCTGTCATGCTTGCATTGAAGCGGGTGGTCAGAATTTTCAACATCTTTTAAATTAAAATATATTTTTTTAATAAACTCTTCTAAATATTCCGTGTGTTTCTATGTCATTTACTAATACGGTTTCCGGTACACGTAAATAGAAAAGCTACTTCAATACGTCCCCCAGGCGGTGACCAAATAGATTAGGATTTTTATGCGTTATTCATGCAGAAAACCTACTTCAATATAGTCCTGGATGGTGCTATATTGGAGTAGGTTTTTCCGGTCTATACGCGGCGTAATATTCTGTAAATGCTGCTTTAGTACGGCAGGTGTTTCTTTAGAGGTTATCTTTACATTGTTTATATTACAATACATCAAGCGGCTCGGTATTCGGTTGTTTATGAACAAAAAGTAATTTAACAATTTAACTACAATAAAATGGAAGAAACTATTAAAACGTTACTTAGTGCAATATTAACAGACTATCGAATTGTAAAAATGGATGGTCAAAATGTCGAAAGTTTTACTGTGTCGTTTCAATGCAAGTTGAGTGGTGAAAACTATGATGAAAAATGTGACAAGTTTGTACAGGCTTTTTCCAATAAAACAGCAAGCAATTGAGTTGTTGAAAAATGCATTCGTGAGGGC
The DNA here is from genome assembly GCF_022605725.1 of Anthonomus grandis grandis. NCBI lineage: Eukaryota > Metazoa > Arthropoda > Insecta > Coleoptera > Curculionidae > Anthonomus > Anthonomus grandis. The sequence continues at coordinate 46,801,545 of NC_065567.1, forward strand.
CAACGATTTGAATTTCGTAAAAGCTATTTCGTGGGCTTAAGGGTAAAACTGACCAAGTCAAAAATATCGATTTTAGGGAAATGCAATTTTAAACTTGACTTAAGTCGTAATTAAATTTAAGTCGTAATTACGAAAAAAGTTTGATTTTAATAAAAGTTTTACTTATGCGTTTATTTAAAATAAATTATTATCTTTTATTATATTCCTCAAAACATTTCAAAAAGCAGCCATTGATATTTTTTTTTGAAAAAAAGTGACCAAGTCACTTTTTCTTTTTTATTAAAAATGTTAAATACAGACTTCGTCAAACAATAGAATTCAATAGAATTCTAGTTATTGGTACCATAGCGACGAGCTAGCTAAAATCCTTTTCCTAATTAGTTATGGGAGTTTTTTAAACCAAACACAGGATTTTTTACAAAAGAACTGATTTATACAATAAAATTTTATTTTCAAAAACTTTAAGTTATTAAATTAAAAAAGTCACTTAATCCGATTCTGATTCTGTATCACTCTCACTTGCTGTAGGTTCTGGGACGGAATTTGTCTTTTGTTTCTCAACTGGTAGAGCCTATAGTACCAATTGTGATATTCTGGAGGAATATCATTTTGAGTACAAAGCTTCAAAAGACTATTTTTTTTGTTCTCAGAAATACCTAACTGTGCCTTGTATAATTTTGGAATTATGTTGGGAATCGCATTTAAGCGACCTCGTCCAATCACGTTAATCCTTTTTATTTTGCTATAATTATATTTAAAGAGAATTTGGCCCGGATTTTCTTTCTGGTAACGCATAACTTTTATTTTCAGCCATGATACCTTATCTTCGTTTTCATCTTTTAATCTATTTTTAAAAAAAGAACTTGCCAATGATTTTAAATCAAGAAAATCTGGAAACCTTAACTCCTTACATTGATAAGGCTCACTCTTTTTATTTCTAAGAAGCTTAGAACGAGCCAATCGGAACACATTAAGTAAATCATTCATAGTGAATATAGCAACATGTTTCCTGACAGACTCAATAGCACTATGCATAGAGTCTACTTCCATGTAAGAGTGGCCTTTCTTCAAAAAGTTATGTTGTATGGTCAGTAAATGCGTATTTTGAACTAAGTACAAAAATAAAGCGGCTATGTACTGATTGCGGTTTTGACCGCTGCAAGTATCTGAATACATGCTGATCTCTGTTACGTCTTTTGGAATTGTTCTTACCCACTCAAATAATGCAGTTCCGATTTCGGAACTCCCTCGTTGACCGTCAGTCTCCGTCCACGCGTAGCAATATGCATTATTTGCTGTCGCTGCTTCATAGACAGTTAAGTTAAAAGCACATAATTTGATACTGTAATAAAACTGGGATATATCGGAGAAAGGAATTTGCAAAACGCTTTGCAAATCAAACGTGATGCTAGTAAAATGCTTATCATTAGAGGCTCGTACCTTATCCTGCATCTTGGCAGCATTTGCTTCATCGCGCCGACGTATGTGTTCTTGATAATCCTCAATGGTTATGAGTTTATTTTTGTATTGTTCACAAGTGGAACATTGATCTTTTATGTAATTGATAGGCTAGGGTCCAAGTACTTCCGGTTATTAGATTTTCTGCAATAATGGGATTTAAGGGTAGGGAAACTTTCGATGTGGCTTTTAACTTTTTCTTCTAGCTCCTGGGAAGTTTTATTACCTGATGCCTTACAACCACGTTGATCTGGTAAGTTAAATAAGCCATGCTCATTTACTCCAGCAAAGGCATGGTCAACGGGCCGGCCCGTGGCTAATGCTTAGAGTGTTTAAAAAAAACTTTTTGCAACACGGATTTCGTAAGCCTCTTTTTTAAAAAATATGATCTGCTTGCTTGCTTTGCCGGTCTGGTTTCAGTGCGAGGCTTCCTACACTTAACTGATTTTACACGGGCCAATATGTAATCTTTTTGTTTATCATAATTTAATTGCCAGTAGGTAGCACACAATTTTCTTCTATCGTCCAAACTAAAGTGTTGTGTACATTTAAACTTGCAGAGCTCGCAATCGACATCTTTGGGAATTTTTGCACTTCTCATTTTTTTATTGGTTTCGTAAGGTTCCCCCAAAGACCTTTTCTTTTTATTTATGGTTTTTTCCAATGATTAGGGTATGATTTTTTCCACCTGCTCTTTTGTTTAGTTGTAGTAAATACATTGTTGCGCTCACCATCATGATTGTCTTCATCGTCAGTAGGATTATACTCGTCTGAACTACCTTCTTCAAATTCTACCACTCCCATAGGAGAGTGCGGATCTTGATAAAGGTTCACATTCAGATTTTTAGGGCGAAGAATACGTTGGGTGTCTCACGTCGATGATAAATTAGTGTCAGCAAAAGTGTTGCAAAGCCCTTTTGTCTTTTCTGCCACAAGATCACATTTTATAACTGAAAATAAAACGCAGTAATAACTAATTAAGTGCTTTATAAAAAATTAGAACTAAAATAGAAAAATTATTATCAATTAATATAAAGACCTTAATTTACACGTACGAATTTAAAATAGAAATAGGTACAAAACACACACTTAATGCACTTAATTTATAAGCACTAAAAACATATTTTTTTACTAATACAATAGAAAAAATTATACATACTTATAATAATTTATTAGTTTTGTACTTTTACTATTTTGATCAATTTTACGCTCTATTCTATGATGGGCTTTAAAAATTCTAATCTATTTTTTTTTTAGTTTCCTGAGGATTTGAAAAACAGAACATGCCTATTCTTTTTAACCGTTATTCAGGCATAAACTTGCACAGGATAATTAAAAAAACAAATCCTAACCTATTTACTTAGTTATACTTACATAAAAAATAATAATACTGTATACATAGAACATAACAATGTATGTACATACAGAAGAAGCTATACTTCATTATAGAAAAGAAAATATTTTTTATTTAAATTAGAATATTTACCTTCAGATACTGCTGGGGAAGAAGCTGAGGTGTTTTTATTTACAAGGGCATCCTCTGATGCTGTGGTGGGATTGATAACGGTTTCTGAATGACCCAAAACATTAGCAACATTTGATATTTCGTTAGTTTGGCTTATTAATTCCTCATACAGCGGGCCTAAAGTTAAAGAGTTTCATTTAAAAAAAAGAACATAAAAACTTTTTACTGACCTAGCCTATAAAATGTAAAAATCTAATTATATCAATACAAAACTTACCTTCAGCATCAATATGAACAACAGTTTTTGATTTTTGTAATGCCAATTTAGCAATATATCGAGATCTAGCACTCATTATAATAAATAAATCACAAAAAGCGACAACAACTTCACAGCGCAAAACAGACAAAACAACTGCAAACATAGTATATCAATGACTAAGTAAGTAATGTTAGCGAAAAATTTATTGGTTCAATCTCAGGTTGCTCTAAAATGCATGCACTAGGAATTGGTACAAAGGAATATATTGGAAAGGACCCACCTTAATGTTGATGTCTTTGTTCGTAAGTCGTAAAACAGGCAGCTACCTCTTACTCCAATCCCAGTTGAGTAAGTAAAGTATCTGCATCGAAGGATTAAATGTTTTGTTTGTTTTATATTGGACTGTATATCAGCCCTGGTTCGGCCACTCTAACGTTAATAACACCAAATAAATACTTAAACTTTAATTTAATAACATTTAAAATTATAAGGGTCAAAGTAATATATGCGAGAGTACATAAAATTAGGTTATGAAATACGTAAACAAAATATATTTTTGACCGAAGTGCAGACTCGTACGCTAGTTCTCTCACACTACTGAAAACGACAAACGAAACGATGTCGAAAAATCTACGCGCGCCCCGTTATCCGCTCACTAGTCGAGTACACAGTTCGCGAGGTTGCTAATAGTTTTTTAAGTCAAGAACTGAACAAATACAGATCGTGTTTTTGTTCGTTACTTTGTTACTTATAGGAAACCGCATAGAGGCGAAATTTTGCAACATCGCGCGTGTACGAGTGCCTGCGACAGAGCACCGCCCCGGCCGGCCCGAGGACGTGATTAGTAAATACGTAACTTTCGTGAGAGCTGCGTCGTTTGGCGACAAAATGTCCCAAAATATTACGCGAAAATTCAGGCATTTTTAAAATATTTATTTTAATGCGGGTTTTACAGACATGAGTTATGTGACGAGCCACCCTGTAAACTACACAGGAACCAAGATGCTGACCCTGCAGTTCTCCCGAAACAAAACCATTGTGTCCGCCATTTTTCAGTTAGTCAATTGTAGCCCGTTATTCATGTAGCATATAATTATTGTAATTTTAATTAATAAATTGTTTTTAAAAAGGAAGTTCGGGAGTTTAAGAATTTAAGTGGCGCAGTCTGTAGGATAGTCCGAAGTCCAATTGATTAACGGCGCGAACGGATTTATCAATTGGCACGTTCGTTTTAACGATTTATCGGACTATTTAAAACTTGGTGAAAATTCTGTGGAGGTGTTGTGTGGATTTATCGCAGATCTACGGCTTAGCAGCACACCATTGGAGGTTCATCGGTGATTGAACAGGTATCGTCCATTCACGCAAGGAGGCAATAGCTGAAGTTGTCCCTTATAGAGAGGCCCGTCGCCTTTTTTATGTAAGTACAGCTCATATAAATATAAATGTCGTATGAAGACGATTTGAGCGTAACTTTAAATAATTTAAATATTAATACGGCTTCAGTTGACTCAACAGTAAATAATACTTCTAGTAATTTAGTACTTAATTCAAATCCAATAACTATGCCTACTTTTAAACCAGAATATCTCAAGTGTGTCCCGAATTTTGATGGGAACCCCAACGATTTAAATCGATATCTTGTAAATTGCGAAAGTCCTATAAAACACTTTTATGATTATACAAATCCAACTAAGTTTGAAAATACTTATTTAGTTAATTCTTTAATAGGGAAATTGGATGGCAATGCAAAAATAGTAGCAAACATTCAAAATGTGAGTACATGGAATGACTCATGGAACTCACTTTAGAACGAAATTTCGCGGACCAAAAAGACGAAGCTTGTCTCAATCGCGACTTGGTAATGCTTAGGCAAACTGGTCACGAAAATCGAAACCAACTTTATGATAAAGTACTCCATCTTTTAAATTTACTCTGTTCTTATGTAGATAGTCACGAAGAAACAGATATTGCAAAAAATTTAAAAAGAAATATGTATTCAGATTTAGCTTTAAGAACTTTTGTGTCCGGTTTAAGGGAACCGTTAGGGACCAATATACGTTGTATGCGTCCTAAAACTCTGGCAGAAGCGTTTCAATTTGTTAATCAGGAAAATAATAATCAGTATTTTCAAAATAATAATAGATTAAATAAACCTCAATATAACCAAAACTTTAAAACCCATAACCCAAAGTTAAACAATAGTAATTTTAATTTCACAACCCCAAATGATTTTTTCACAAGACAAGACACTTTTCCTTCTCAACCTGTTCCAATTAGACCTAGGAATTTACCCCAACGACCATTACCAACGAACTCTCAGGTTCTTGGTAAACCGCAGAATAGAAATTTAAACGTATTTAGACCTAATCAGATCCGAGATAGAGATCTCCCGCGACCAACACCTATGAGTATCAATTCTAGACAAGTATCTCATAATTCTCAAAATAATCAAAGTATGTATACTTATAAGGGTAATAATTACCAAAATAAATTTCAAAATAGACCAAATAATATATTTAAACAAACAGGACCACCAAACTTTATATCAGAAGAATTGTATAATACTGAGTTTAGCCCCTATCGTGACGAATATAATAATTATTCTGATAATCATTATGATGAAGAATACGACCCCCAATTTTGCGAAAATAATATTCAATCTCAATACGAAGTTTACGAGCCTGAAGATATACAACCAGAGCCTGAAACTTCATCAGAAAATTTTACGATAGAGCCTCAACAGAAAATCAACAGTTAGCAGCACCTATAATAAGTTACAAGTTACAGCTTCTTTGTATTGTATGGGCAACAAAATATTTCAGACCGTATCTATATGGGCGTAAGTTTAATATAATTACGGATCATAAGCCGTTACAGTGGCTTTTCTCTTTAAAAGACCCATCGTCTAAATTATTACGTTGGCGTATAAAATTAGACGAATATAATTATACAATATATTATAAAAAAGGCAAATTAAATACTAATGCCGATGCCCTTTCCCGTGTAGAAATTCACGCGAACGACACTGACGAACAATTTAATTTATGTAAATATATCGAAGAATTTAATAAAACTCTTCAAGATACTGAGAATCTTCCTGAGGAGAATATAAACCCTGACCTCCACAATATTTCGATGGTCGTCCAGCATGACCCTACAGAGCAATGCCCTCAATCTGCTGAACCTGACATTAATATCACGAACCCTGATAACGATGATGATGACGCAACGGTACACACCAATGCCGAACAAAACCCTATAGTCGGCATACCGATAGTAGAAACTCCAGTTAATTATGGTTTAAATCAAATTATAATTACTGTCGTTTTGCATTCTCCAGCGGTACCAAAAATTAAAATTTTGTTCGGAAAAAAGAAACGAATTAGTGTGCAAATATCGCAAAATAATTTTGATAGCGATATTAGAAATTTTATTAAAGATTATGTAAGACCGGGAATACAATATCATCTGTATTTCGAAAACCCTGATTTTTTCGAACCTTTTTGTGAAGTAATTAGGAAAACTTTTAAGTGGCCCTCTTTAAAATTAAAACGTTGTTTAAGCAAATTAATCGATGTAACTCACAAAGACGATATACAAGATATAATAAAAAATTATCACGAATCAAAAACAAATCATCGAGGAATTGAAGAAACCGAACGTAGAATTAGAGAAAAATATTATTGGCTTGATTTGAAAAAATCAATACAAACCTATATAAATCATTGTGAAATCTGTCAACAATGTAAATATGAACGTCACCCTGTTAAAGTTAAAATGAATATAACACCTACAGCTAGTAGACCATTTGAAATACTTCATATGGACGTTTTTACTGTTGAAAAAACTAAATTTTTGACAATAATCGATTCATTCTCTAAATATGCGCAGGCGTATCCTATTTCTACAGCCGAGTCTGTTGAAGTGGCTGATTGTTTATTAAATTTCTTTTCCCACCACTCAGTACTCAAACAAGTAATAACCGATAATGGTACTGAATTTAAAAACTCTTTAATCTCAGAATTGCTTGATATGCATAAAGTAAAGATTTATTTTATTTGTCCAAATCATCCTGATTCTAATGGTATGATTGAACGATTTCACTCTATAATTTTAGAACATATAAGAATTTTAAATACGAGCGGATTTCTAAAAACACCTTAAACGCACGCATAAACCATTAAAAAAATGGTTTATGCAATTCTTGCTTATAATCATACGATCCATTCCGTAACTAAATTAAAACCGGTAGATATAATTAGTGGACATATATCAGAAAATAGCCCTTTCGACATTAAACTCAATCAATTATTGATTAGCGACTATGTCAATGTTCATAAAGATAAAGTTAAAATGAAAAATTACATCAAAATAAAGAGCACGTTATCGAAAATCGAAATAAAAATCGCGATGACCCCGAAATTTTCCAACCAGATCAACAGGCTTATATTAAAAAACATATAAGACAAAAAACCGCAAATGTTTTCAGAAAACCAACGATTCTTAAGACTACTGATAACGCTCAGAAAACAGTTTCTACAGATGTTGCAAAAAGATTCATATGAACAATTTAAAGCGACCGCGAAAGAAATTTTCTTCTAGCGACTCCGAATAAGTAGCTTTCTTTTCTTTTTTAGATTACTCACGTTCACCGTGGGAACCCAAGGAACCGGCGTTATCGAAATAAGAAACTTAAGTAACTATGCTGGCTTAATTCCTGTAAAATTAGGTTTAGCCAAAATACAAGAATCGACTTATAATTTAATACATTATTTTAATCTTAATCCGTTAATTTTAGAAATAGATCAGTTAGATAATCAATCTGATAATTTAAGTTTAGTTTTAGAGAGTAATAAATATTATAGGAATGATAGTCTTAACCAGTTAAAAATATTAGACTTAATTAGAAACAAAGTAAGTATAAAACTTCATGAAATTTTACCAAATTATAGGGTAAAAAGAGAAGTAAAAATCTTTAAATCAATAAGCGGTAATTTATATGCATCTGATGGCGAAAGGTACGAAAAATTGATTGAAAATTTGAAAACAACTAGAGCAAAATCAGCAAAAAATAGCTGACGGTTTATCAAAACAAAATGCAATATCTCTAAATGTCATTGACCAATTTAATGACACAGTAAGCAAAATAATAAGTAATCAAAAAATATTAGAAAATAAAATTAACTATATTTATTCACTAATTTTAGGTTCTGAAGGTCATTATTTTGCTATTAAAGAATATCTTGATCAGTTAATTAATCTTTATGAAATAATTAATTCGATTTTACAAGATATCGAAAATTCCATCACTTTTGCAAAAATGAATGTCATGCATCCTAGTATAATAAAAACAAACGAATTATACAAGGAACTTTTAAAGGTCGAAAAAAGGCTAGATAATAATAAGTTACCATTTAAAATAACATTAGAAAATACTTTTATAATTCAAAAGTTCATTGACATTGAATGTTATATTTCTAACAACAAAATAACATACTTTTTAAGAATCCCAGTTATGCAAGCTTTTGATTTTAAATTTTATCATTTAAAAAATGAGCTTTACTATGCATTTACGAGCAAGCCCTGCAAGAAAGCTACCCCTCAAGACTACATCTGTCAAAGGCTTAGCCTCGAAGAAAATGAAGTCAATGAACCTTGCGAGATCCTAGTACTGGACAACAAAAACACCTCCACATGCCAAAAAGTCTTTTTATAAAATTTTTAAACCTGAACGCCAGTGATAAAAAAGAAGTTTTATCACTGGCGTTGAGGTAGTGCACAAGCTCATTAAATCGTTAAACTTTTCAGAGGAAATTTTGGACCCAGAGGGATGATTCAAGCGGGGTGGAGGAAATTTAGCTTGCATAGCAGTGCGTTTTAGTGTAATACATTGATAATCAATTTGTAGGTGACTGCTTTTAAAATAAATTTTGTTAATTGTTTCTTTTTTCAACATTATTTCGCGAATAATTTTCCAGTCGATAGGATTTCCGTCATCGTCTTTTCTTACTGAAAGAATCTTCAAATTTTTTGACAGCTCTTTAAAATTAAGAAAATCATCGGATGTAAGAGAATGCACAATATAAGGATTTTGGCGCCTTGCTAATCTTAATATCGGTGTTAGCTGTGAGGGTACAAATAAATCACCAGATTTTTTAATTGCGTTATCAATCGCCCTATGTGCAGAATCACCCTCACTCTGACCATGATATGGCTCAAAAAATCGCAGTGCGAAATGGTTTCTATGTTTTCTGATGAGCTCACCATATGTAATAACATAGATGCTACAATGGAATTTTTGTTCTGGTCGCTACAGCCATCAGAAAACAAAGAAACATTTTTTGTGCCTTTTTGGTCAAGTTCGTTAAGGTAGATATACAAGCAAGTAAAAATTTTACTAGAACCTCGCTTACTCAAACCCTCATGCCATAAAAAACAATGACACTCTTTAGATTTAATATTGTAAATAATGAAGTTATAGTTTGCTAATCTACGTTTATAAAATAACTTGTTCTCGTTGGTAATGGGTAAAAAAATTACTTGTTGGAGATCGAATACAGCACATACTTTGGAAATGTCTGGATCGTTTTTTTCTTCCTGCTTCTTACTCCGAACACACTCTTTTTCGGCTACATGCTGCTGGTACTCTTGCTCTAATTCTCTTTTTTTGTCGGCGATACCCTCTCGGTAGAAAAATTATAATCCGCACTGGTCTTTTTTCGGCAATAGTGCGATTCTATCCGAGGAAATCTTTTAATATGTTCTAATATAAGCTGTCGAATATATTTATCATGTTTTTTTAAATTTGAACGTTTGTCTTTTTTAATAATACCAGTTTCTTTTAATTTGGCTAAGGTATTACGTACAAATTTATCAGTAATGCCTAAAGTATTAAGAAACATTGTTTGGCACATAGGTATTGGTATTGAGTCATTCCCCGGCAAAAAGTAATAGTAACTTTTTTCCCGTCTAGAAACATGGCCTTTTTCTGTTGTTTTCTGTTTGGTATCTCTACGCTTTACAAACCGAGCTACAAATTCCCTCTGAAGTTGTAAGTTTCCAGTCCCATAAAAGTCATTTAGAATTTTGTGACGTTCTTCATCTGTTATTATTAAACATTTTTTTCCTACTTTATTACAAAAAGAACCACTACACCTGAGTCGAAGAACCTTCCTGGCAGGTATTTGCTTTTTATTATTGTAACTAAAATATGCTTCACCTAGATTTTCAAGATGGGAAGCAATTTTTTTTTGATTTTCCTTCTTGTGTGCAGTCAAATCTGTATCATTTTCCTTAGAATTTCCGTCAACTGTGAAGTCCTCTGGTACTTCTGAAATCTCTTCTATTAAGCTGACTACAGGAAGCTCATGCATGCGCTGATACGTACCATCCTCGGAGTAATGAGTCCAATACAAATAGCTCATTTGATTCTCTGCAATGTGGAACTTCACAGTGCTGAATGTATGTCGGATCTTTATCCGAATCATCTTGAAATTCGCACGGTTCGGAGTCGGAGAACAGTTCATTGCTAATACCAAAAACTTTCTCATTACTGAGAGGTATTGTATTTTCTCTAGGTTTTTCCCTCGGTTTTTCCACTTCAACACTAGCTGCAATCTTGAGTGGAATGCTATTTGCACCAATAAGCTTCTCTCTTAACTTCTGAAGCGGAAGATCTTCTTTAAAAAATGAAATTCCGTTTCATAAAAACAAAACCTCCTATACATTACCAATTACTAACCACCAGAAACTCCCAAAAGCCACTATAAAATAAAATTATTGTAGTAATAAACCTCACCATTAGTCAACACACTAATAAAACGTTTGTTTATAAACTATTTTGTTATTGTTATCGTCATATTATATACCGTCCTTACGTGAGTTAGGTCCAAACCTATTTGCGGAATGGGTAGGTAGATAGATACGCCGTTCTGCCATATAATACTACTCTCAAAAATATAATCTTTACGAGGCTTATCACAAAAATGGCTTTTTTTAGATACGCCCCTATGTCTTTACAGTGACGAATTGTACTCATCACATTGAGTCTATTCGTTTACAAGGCAGTTTCCTTTTTAATGTTCCACGAAGTTGTGAAATGCAGACCAGTCAAGGACGTTTTCTGATTAATCAACCAATATTTAATAGCCAATCAATGATCGTGCCAACAATCGAAGAACCAACGGTCCAAGATAAATCAAGCTTTCAAGTTCACCTCGAAGACATCAAACTGGACGAACTTCATGCAGTCAAGTTTCAAGTTTTGCAGAATCCACCCTTTAATCCCTTGGCAGAACAGTCGATTATTGAACCTATTAAAATAACCTACTAAATGCCAAAAGAAGCCCAAGATTCCAGACCAGATCAACCTAGGAGATGTTCCACTTCAACTTTAGCCCGTTAAGTTGAAGCTTAGGGGGGAGGAGTTATGTGACGAGCCACCCTGTAAACTACACAGGAACCAAGATGCTGACCCTGCAGTTCTCCCGAAACAAAACCATTGTGTCCGCCATTTTTCAGTTAGTCAATTGTAGCCCGTTATTCATGTAGCATATAATTATTGTAATTTTAATTAATAAATTGTTTTTAAAAAGGAAGTTCGGGAGTTTAAGAATTTAAGTCATGACAATGTGTAAAACCCGCATAGAATTGTAATCTTAAAATGTTTAAGATGCAGTGTTTTGCGTAATAAAAATTAAAGCGTTATTCTAATAAAAAATAAAATATGAACTCTGATACAAATAAAATAAAAAATCAGAAATAAAACTCTAATAAACAAACTTAACAACATATAATTTTTTAAATAAAAGGCTCAAATAAACCGCCTTCTTTCGCTAAACAAAAACTTAACCTATCGTAACAGCTATTTCGCACCTCCAAAAGAGTTTTAGGTAAAATGGAATTGGCACCTTCGACAATTTTATTTCGCAACTCCTCTAAATTTGTTGGCCTACTAAATTCATGCTTGTAAATGGTCTTCTTAAGGAAACCCCACTGATAAAAGTCATTTGGAGATAAATCTGGAGATCTAGAAGGCCATTTAATATCGCCAGTCCCACTAATAAGGCGGTTAGGAAAAGTATTTGTTAAAAATCCTTTTACCCTAGCCGCATTATGAGCAGGACATCTATCTTGCTGAAAATAAACCGATCCCAGGTCTACATCAGGTAGGATTCGAATGGCAGGAAGAACTTGGTTTTGCAGCAACTGAAGGTACTTCTGGGCGTTTAAAGTGCCATCAATAAAAAATGGCCCTATAACATTGTCGCCCAAAATACCTGCCCAAACATTCAATTTCTGAGGATACTGGGTACGAAACTGAAAACTTCTGTGCTCGTTTTCCTGAGACCAATAATGAACAATGGAAGGATTGTGTTTGCCATGTAATGGAAAAAAGATTCATCAGAAAACAAAATATTTTTTAAAAAATATTCGTTTTCATTTGCCTTTTCCATCATGGTTTCACAAAATTCCATTCTTCGCCACTAGTCTTCAGGAAATATTTCCTGAGTTTATGAATACTTGAAACATTTGTACCCATATTTTTTCCAGATACGAGCAACAGTTTTATTGCTCATTCCCAGTTCCTCTCCAACACTTCTAGTGGACCGTGTCGAATCAAGTTCTAGGGTACTGCAAACCATTTCTTCCCGTCGTTCTAATATATCCTGGACCACTTCAACAGGTGGTTCTTGACGTTTTGTGTGGTATTTTTTACAATCTTAAAGACAAAAAGATGTCTCAAAATTTGTAACCACATTTAAAACCGTTTTTGCACAAGGAATCTGTCTATTCTCAAATGTCACTGATTACAAATCTCTACATTGTACTGCCGAATTGCCTTCATAAAACCATTTAAATAGTTGAACTCTTTCGGAAGGGGTATAAACAGCCATAGTGAAAAAAACACGAAAATTACGCTCAAAAATTATTAATGCAACGTGCAGTAACACAGCAAAGTGAGGTCTGCTGACTCGAAAAATTCCGCCGCCTGTAAGCCGCAACCAAGCGGTGTTGCCATTATTTTGGGTAATACGTAGCTCACGATAACACGATCTGTATAGTATATGTAATCTTCCAAGTTTAATACTTAATTGTTAGTGCTTATGTCGTTAGTTTTAAGTATTATCTGAAAACTTAAATTATCTGCTATATAACTATATATTTTATAAAAAGTTTCTTTTTTTTATCACAATGTTGAAGGTCAAAATCTGCACTGCAGAAATCTGAATTTGTTTGCTTTTTATTTGCATATATAGTTTTTTTGAAAATATTTTATGTATTGCATTTTTGCAAATAAAAAGCATTTATTATTAATTTATTATCATCTTTTATTGAATCTATGTTTGTGTTATTAGAATAGGCATAATATTAACCTAATGATAATGTTCTTAGATATATAATAACAAAATAGTACAATCTTTTCTAATCTGTTTGGGTTGGTGTAGTTCAGTGCTAAAAATAGTTTTAAACATTTTCAGAATAATTCTGGTTTATATAATGTCTGCTATAATAAACTATTGTATATAAATTTAAGTAATTAATTTTTACGAAAATTAAATAATAAATGTATTAAAGAAAAACATTGTTTTATGTCATTTTGAAATTGGTCACATGTAGTGCACTTATGTTAACTGTTTACAACTTGGTCTTGGTTTTGACATTCTAAATGCAGGGTTTCTTTATTGGTTATAATGACATATTTGTTTGAAAAGTCCATTTGTTTGACTGAAGATTGCTGTGGAGATCTTGATGTCTACTTGTTTTTAGTAGTTGGAGTAGATGGGATGTCAGGTGTTATTTCTTGCAGGTCCATTTTATCGGACAAGAAGACCTTTCCATAAATCTCTTAGCACATTGACCCGGTAAAAGAAGTGCATCTCATTGTCATTATTATCATATTTTGGATATTATGACCATAAACATGCCCTGTTTCTATTTATTTTGTATACACAGGCATTAGGTAAAGGTGCAAATAATTACATTCATTTATTGTTTTGTTTTACTGACCTACTTCAATTGTGTTATTTTTACGGGTTAAGTCGTATGTGGGGTTAATTAAAATCAAAGATGTTCAAAAAACATTTTTTAATGCCAACATTTCGGCTTAAATTAGGTCTTTCGAGTACTAAAATTTAAAACAAAAAACAAAAGATTTGAAGTAAAAAATAATTATACACTTAGTTAAAAACATTATGGTATACAGTGTTCAAAAAAAATATTAAAATACATTTAAACTAAACTCTTATATTATTCAATGACTATTTAAATTACTCTAATACATCTTTAAAACATAGGGGTGAGAATCAGCAATAAAATTTGAGTAAATTATAGTATTGAGTATAATTAACATTAAAAATTTAATGTGAATATTCAATATGTATTTACAATAGAAAAAAAAATAAAGCTTTTCGTTAAACTGTAAATAATGTAACATAGCTCTGATTTTTTGATAATTTCGTTTGGTTTATTAGTTTTTGAGGATATCAAGGTGTTGGTGTTCAAGCAACAAAAATATTGAATAATATTTTAAGCTGTGGGTTTAAATTGTTAAAGTGACTAGGTAATTTATTTAAAACATAATTTTTCAGGCGCATTTTTGACATATGGAATTTAAAAAAATCTTTTTTGGTATTTAGGGCTGAAGGTTAAGTTGTTATGGGTGGCTAGTTCATGTTTTAAAATTCTATTGATTGGTTTTTCAGGATAGCTATTTGTTAAAAGTAATGTTTTGATGTCATTATATAATCTTTCAAACTAAATTGTCTCTAACCTCCAAAACCTTTTTATTAGCAACTGACCATACAAATTATTTAGAAAAAATAATAATAAAAATTTTATGGACAGATTTTCGGTTTAGGCGTTCATTGAATATTTGGGAAAATACGCAATCCTGTGTTTTAAAATGTTTATAAATCAGTATTATTATTATTATATTTATATCTCAGTTTCGTTCACCGAGTGGTGCTGCCAAATCCAGGAACGGATTTATTTAAGCTGCTGGCTTCTTTGAGTGAGGTTTTCAACGACTCTGGAATCTCTGGTTAGTTTTTTAAGATAAGCGTGATGCTGCCAACTACGTTTTTATTTTTTTTTTTAAACATACAACATAATGGTGACATTTAGGTGGTCAAGTGATGAGTGATGGACTTAAGGGTCGAGGTATGCTGAAATTTCTTACAAGTTACATTTTATAAACAAATAACTAATTACCTACCAAAACCCGTTTTTGAGACAAAAATTAGTAAATGAAAAAAATATACCAAAAGCTGTTTTTTACAAAATTATCAAAAAAGTTTAATACAATTTATAATTTCAACAACCAACATGATGTTTTCTCCAGTTTGTGTTCAAGAGGGTCAAGTTTTGAAATAAGTTACAAGACACAAGACTTTTTGTAAAAAGTAACCCATTTTGTCATGCGATTCAATATCTGAAAAACTGTGCAGCATAGTGAGATCTGTAAAGTACAACTTTTTTGGATGAAAAATATTGAAACTTAACCTTTAACTGAAATTAAAATTAAATAAAAAAAAAGTTTAAGGGGTTTTGAGTGAGGGTGTTTTAACATTTTGCTAAAAAGGAAATAAGGAATTATACCGGGTGTCAACGGTAGTATTAGCTAAGCGATCTCTCGATTAAAAAAATTTGGATAATTTTAAAATTTGGTGACGTTTTATGCTTACCAGGTGACTATATTTTGACATATCAAACAATTGAATATCGCTTCCAGTGTTGACGGAAGAGGAATCAATTTGCTTTTTGTAAATGAAAAACCTATACATTTTTGATTTTTTGAATTCTTCATACATATTACCTAATAGTTATATCTTTATATTTACATTCTTACCTACCCAGCGGTATGAATTTTATTACATTTTATTGCATTCAAAAATAAAATGTTATATATTATTCCGCAAAGAAAGTTGAATAAGTTATTTAAAATACATTAAATCATAATTTTTTTTCTGGTCCAAATATAAATAGGTATAACATTTTTCCTTATTTGTTACTGCTAATTGTCTTTGAACCCGGTGAAAATATTTTTTTTTTTAACTTTTATTTAATTACTTTTTCCTCTACGGTCACATTTTTTTATTAAAAATGATTATTTTTCTCGACACTTTAATTTTCATTTATTATTCCATTCTAAATTTGAACAAAGAACTATTATTCTTGTCAACAAAAATGTCAAAATTTTAAGACGGAGTTTTTTAAAAATCTGGTATTTGTCGTAAAGCGATACATTGGAAATCCTTACCATATGTGATAAAATTATTTCCAAAAAAAAATGTTGAGTATAATAAGGTTTTCACTGTGTTGAAGCACAAAGCTTTTTTTCTTAGCGTGCATATTTTCCACTTGATGTATTAATTCTTATGGATCTCTCCTAAATCTCTATTTTTTTTTCAATAGCGTCTATTTTCTCGGATGATTTCTGAATATTGAAAAAAACAGTTTTCGTCTATCGTATTTATTTTGTTTGCTTTTAGTAGAGCATAAACTTTATCAGAAACAAGTGCTAGTTTTGAGCATCTTTGTTAAAAAAGTTGCCTTTTTTTTAAAGAATATTTACGATATTTAAGAATTTTACTTTTTAAATTTTTACTTTTTACATTTTACACGAGTTATGTCATAATCCCTTATGGAGAATGATGATCATTGCTTATGCTTAACTTGCTTTTTTTCTCATATAAATATCCACTATTTGTAATTTTTAGTTAGTCAGTTAAAATTGTAGCTACGCTAAGTTTGTACGAAATAAATATTGTATTTTTTAAAAAGGTGTTTGGCATATTCGAATAGTTAACTGGCGCAGTCGGTAGGATTCGTGTAAAGTCGTTCTATCGTAGAAGTCTTTTAAAATCACGGATTCGAATCTACGGTTCGCTAAGTTCGACGGTACATCGGACTTTTAAGAACATTGTGAGCTGTATAAACTGTGATCTGGAAAGTGGTTAATCGTTAAGTGCTTTTTGGATTGCTGGGAAACTGCCACTACATAGGGCAATTTCGCAAGGATTGCTGCTTCGAGTAGGACTACATTGCCTCTGGAAGGATCATCCTTATAGGACCGGATATGACCAGAACAATAGGCCTAGGAATATTAATGTAAGTGCAATTTGAATTGGAAAATTGTTTTAATGTCAGAGCTTGATGATATAATCGAAGAATTAAATGTTTTAAAAATAAGTGAACCTTCAGCTGACTTAAGTACTAAAAATCAATTATTTAATTCTATTGGAAGTAATTTTAAATTGGAAATCGATAATTTAGTAGTAATTAGTGATAAAAATTCTGCATTGACTTCTCAAGAAAATAAATTTCTTTCCAGTAACGGTAATACAAAAGCATCAATATATATATGATGAGTCATAACAAAGTCATATCAATGAGTCAATTCAAACCGGAATATCTTAATTGTGTTCCGACATTTGATGGAAATCAAGCTAAGTCTTATAACTAATTTTTATAGGGCATCAAACCCAGCTGATTTTCAAAATATCTTTTTGTTAAATAGCTTAATTGGAAAACTAACCGGACAAGCAAAAGTTATCATAAATTTTCAAAACGTTACAATTTGGGACGATTTGAAAGATGCTTTAAGGCGTAACTTTGCGGACCAACGAGACGAAACATGTCTTAATAGGGATCTCGTCATGTTGAGACAAAACAATAATGAACAACCTAGCCAATTTTACGATAGAGTTCTTCATATTTTAAATCTTTTATGCTCTCATATTGATATAAACGAAAACAGAAGCATTGAAGGAAAAAATACCAAAAAACAGTTATATAATGAACTAGCTTTAAAAACTTTTCTCTCTGGCCTAAAAGAACCCTTAGGCACAACTATTCGATGCATGAGATCTTTGAATTTAGCTCAAGCCTTACAATTCGTGACTCAAGAAAATAATACTCATTATTTTCAAAACAACATAAGACAAAATCCTCAAATTAAATCAAATAACACATCTCAACCCCAACAAAATAGAACGCAACCAATTTATAGTCAAAATAGACCCCAATCTTTTTCTTATTTTAATAATCACCAAACCCCAATGCCAAGGCCAAATATTTTTAGACCTCCATCTGGAAATCTTAACCTTATTAGGCAAAATTATTTTGGGAATAATTTCCAAAGAAACCCTGGAAATAATTTTCAACGATTCCCTTTCACGTCGTCTAAAATTTATCCCAGACCAAATCAGGTCAATGTATTTGGACCCAACCAAAATAAACCACTGCCTGCCCCTGAACCAATGAGCATTTGTTCTAGTGGCCCTAAGCCAAACCAACCACATAACAAAAATCAAAACATATTTCGAAATACAGGAAGCCAACCCAATTTCATTTTTGAGGAATTATATTCCACAGAAATGTATGATGATAACGAAAACGGTCACTATGTTGACCCGTATTATTCTCCGATGTGTTATTTTAATGCACCTACGTACTACGACCAAGAACAGGTGTACGACAATCCTTATCAAGAATACCAAGTTACCGATGAGGCGACAAGTTCATATGAGATGCCTAACGAAACCACAGCTGATGATGGGAATACTGAAAATCATCACCTACAGGAATCAAATTTTTGCAAGTGAAAAAATGAAAAAATCTCAGCAACGAGAACTAGTAATATCATTGAACTCTACTAATTCGAAATCCAGCGAATTATCATGTATAATTTTCCCGGAATACGGTATAAAACTTTTAATCGATTCAGGATCAACAAAATCATTTTTAAATCCGGAAATTGCTTTTAATTTTTTTCCTGACCGAATTATCAATGACCCTTTTATCCTTAGCACAGTTTTTCAAAAATCCTCTCACAAATTTAGTACCACAGTACCGGCTTCAAAAATTTTTAAATTGCAAAAAAATAAAGACTTAAAGTTTTATTTATTTAAGTTTTATAATGTTTTTGACGGTTTAATAGGATTAGATAACCTGAAACTGCTAGAAGCTAATATCGATTTTAAAAAAGGCTTTCTAGTAACGCCGTTTTCGAAAATCAAATTAGAATTTCATAAGGCCAAAATGGAACTTAATTGTGTAACTGTTTCTTCTAGAACCGAGCAAGTCATAAAAATTAAAACTAATATTCAAAATGGAGAAGTTATAATACCGCACACGAAAATACATAATTGCGAAATCCCCGAATGTTTAACTTTAGCAAAAAACGGTCATGCGCTAACCACGATTTTAAATAATTCTTGTGACGAAGTTATTTTACATGGACGACATAATCGTCTTTTCGTCATCACTACAAGAACATATTGAAAACCTTAAACAAGTATTTCAGAGATTAAGGGAAGCGAACTTCAAAATACAACTTGACAAAAGCAAATTCCTACGACGAGAGGTAGCCTAGAGGTAGGTATCTTGGTCATATCGTTACCCCTCATGGAGTACAACCCAACCCCGAAAAGATCATCGCTATCAAGAAATATCCGATTCCTAAAACAACAAAGGAAATTAAGGGATTCCTCGGACTGCTGGGATACTATAGAAAGTTTATCAATGGATTCGCAAGAATAACTAAACCTCTTACGAAGTGTCTAAGAAAGGGAGCAAGAATTGTACACGACCAAGAATTTCTAGATTGTTTTGAAACATGTAAAAATCTTCTAACCAGCGAGCCAATATTGCAATATCCAGACTTTTCAAAGCCATTTAACCTGACAACGGACGCTAGTAATATTGCCTTAGGAGCTGTTTTAAGCCAAGGACCTCCAGGAAGACAATTGCCAGTAGTTTACGCCTCCAGAACACTTAATGACTCAGAGCAAAATTATTCTACAATAGAAAAGGAGTGTTTATGTTTAGTCTGGGCTACTAAATACTTTAGGCCGTACTTATTTGGTCGAAAGTTTAACATAATCACAGACCACAAACCACTTCAATGGCTTTTTTCGCTCAAGGACTCAAGTTCAAAACTTTTACGCTGGCGTATTAAACTCGAAGAATACGACTACAACATCACTTATAAACAAGGAAAAGCTAACACCAATGCAGATGCTCTATCTCGTATCGAGTTACACGTTAAAGAAGGAGATTTTTCAATGAAAAAATATATAGAAGAATTTAACAAACAACTTGAAGAAGAAGGCACTGGTCTACCCTCAACGTCTAAGGAAAATAACACCAATAATGATAACGTAGATTTAGCCTCAGTGTTTGTTAACCCCGACGATGACAT
Source organism: Anthonomus grandis grandis (assembly GCF_022605725.1). Classification (NCBI taxonomy): domain Eukaryota; kingdom Metazoa; phylum Arthropoda; class Insecta; order Coleoptera; family Curculionidae; genus Anthonomus; species Anthonomus grandis. The sequence continues at coordinate 46,821,936 of NC_065567.1, forward strand.
AAGGGAGATGCCTGATGAGCAACAGGAATCAGAACATGAACAGGAACCCGATGAAAATGACACCATACATACAAATCAAGAACAGGATCCGATTGTAGGTGTACCAATAATCGAAGGTCCTATTAATTATGGTGCAAACCAAATAATTATATCCTTGGTAAATCATTCACCAACAAAACCAAGAATAACAATTCTTTTCGAAAAGAAAAGGAGAATTTTGGTTCAGATTAGTAAAAATAATTTTGAAAATGACATCTTAATGTTTATTAAGGAAATAGTTGTTCCCAATAAACTTTATTATTTATATTTTGAAAATGACGATGTCTATGAACCTTTTTGCGAAGTTATTCGAAAAAATTTTAGATGGCCAAGTCTTCAATTTAAAAGATGTCTTAATAAGCTATTGGATGTCACTGATAAAAACAATATACCCGAAATTATTCAAAACTACCATGAAGGAAAAAGTAACCACAGAGGTATTGAAGAGACCGTAGAAAAAATTAAGGCAAAATATTATTGGCCAAATTTGAAAAATTCGGTACAAACTTTAATTAATGAATGCGAGCTTTGTATTAAAACAAACTATGAATGTCATCCCATTAATATCGAAATGAATATAACCCCTACTGCTACCCGGCCGTTTGAAATTATACATGTTGACACCTACACCCTAGAAGAAACAAAATTCCTAACAATCTTAGACAGTTTTTCCAAATACGCTCAAGCTTATATGCTTAAATCATTGGCGGCTAATGAAATAGCAGACCACCTCATTTCTTTCTTTTCACATCACGGTATACCCAAACAGGTTATTTCAGACAATGGAACCGAATTTAAAAATACAGTTATTACAGAACTTCTCCAATTACATACAATAAAAATTCATTTTATTTCGCCTAATCACCCTCAATCTAATGGAGTATTAGAAAGATTCCATTCCACTATCTCCGAACATGTTAGACTTTTAAATGCTTAAGGATTTAAAAACTCAAGAATAGACCAAAAAAATAAAATATGCTGTCTTAGCACTTTTATTAAAGCAGCATTTGTAGCAGTATTTGTCAAGAACGATTTGAGTTGCCAGCGGGAGGAAACGCTTGAACCAGCGAACTTAGACGTCATGTGGTTCAAAATAATAGCCAGTGGTGCCATGAAATTTATCTGCTGTACCTACCGACCACCAAGCGACACCCAATATAGGCGGCTCTTTTTGAACCTGGTTGATTGCATTAACCAACTGTAAATTGACTACCCAAGCGCAGAAATCATCGTCATGGGTGATTTTAACGTTCACAATATCAACTGGAGACGGCGAGTTCGCGAGTCTCCTAGATGTGGTCTTGGCTTCAGACCCTGACTCGTACACTGTATCAGTACAGGCCCCCCTAGGAACATCGGACCACAAATTGATAACAGTTTCTTGCCAGTTGGATGTTAAAACGCAAGATCCTCCGATGCCGCGGAAGGTATGGCACTATAAATCAGCAGAGTGGAACCATCTTCGGGAATTTTATCGCTCATTCCCTTGGAAAGAAGTCTGCTTTAGAACCAATAACATCTCAGAATGTGCAAACCAAATTACAGAGACGATCTTGGCAGGAATGGAAGCTTATATCCCTTTTTCTACTAAATGCGGATCAAACAACAAGCAATGGTTCAACCTGAATTGCAAAAAGGCAGTAAACACTAAAAACGCAGCATATCGCAAATGGCGTCAACATCCTTCCACCGAAAATCGGAGGAACTTTTTAACCTCCAGAAATAGCTGCAAGCGAATTATTGATGAATGCAAAGAGAGTCACAACAACAGGATCAAAAACAAACTACTAAACTACCCAAATGGAACAAGATCTTTCTGGTCGGTATCGAAAGCCGTTAGTCAAGGATTTGCTAAGTCGGCCTTGCCACCCCTAACAGCAGATGATGGTTCTATCGCGGTAACAGCAAGGGAAAAAGCCAACTTACATCGATGGGCGAAATTTCGTTTGCCCAACGAATTATAAATAAAATTCTTAAAAGCGTAGGCACCAACAAAGCTTTTGGACCCGATGGAATTTCAGCCCTAGTACTAAAACGTTGTGCAGACGAATGGACTCCTCCCTTATGTAGACTGCTCACGGCATCGTATAAGCAGGGCTCATTTCCAACCAGCTGGAAAACTGCTCGAGTGCAAGCTGTACCCAAAAAGGGTAAGAAGACGATGCCCTCCAATTACCGCCCGATTGCACTAGTTCCAGTAATATCGAAGATTATGGAGAAAGCAGTCAACCAACAACTGTTAAGATATCTGGAATCATCTGGACTAATCAGCGATCATCAATACGGCTTCCGAAAGCTTAGATCCACCGGCGATCTTCTGGCATACGTCACACACTTGTGGACGGAGGCCATGGAGAAGCACGGCGAGTCCCGCTCAGTCGCTCTTGACATTTCCAAGGCACTTGACAGAGTGTGGCATGAGGGACTACTAACCAAGCTCTCCTCAATCGGCATACAAAACTCATTATTAAATTGGATCAAAAGTTTTCTTGAACAAAGAACAATCCAAGTAGCCGTCGATGGACACCTCTCCGACAAATTTAACATAAACGCTGGAGTCCCTCAAGGATGCATTCTATCCCCCACCCTCTTCTTGATATTTATCAACGATTTGCTAGGAACCAATCCAATCTACAGCTTTGCGGACGATAGCACACTTATTTCCACATTTAAGTCCGCCAAACCAACGACAGCCGCAAGTTCTCAGAATCTTAGGCAGCAACAAGTAGCTTCAACCAACAACGATATTAGAGTGGGGCAGTAACAATCTGGTCAATTTTAACGCTAAAAAACGCAGGCTGCAGTATTTACGATGAAGACTAACCTTGGTGGCCCGAAGCTGGTTATGGCAAGGAAAACATTGCCAATGAAATCATCTTTACATTTTCTAGGAGTCGAAGTCACCAACAGTGTGTCCTGGCATGACCACGTTGCCGAGATCGCCAGGGCAGCTTCCAAAAAACTCGGAGTGCTTTTCAAAACGAAAAAACTGTATACAGCAGAACAGCTGCTGACTCTTTATAAGGCTCAAATACGCCCTTCCCTCGAGTATTGCTCGCATGTTTGGAGCTTTGCACCCAAGCATAGTTTAAAGCTGCTAGATTCTAAACAGAAGAGAGCTATTCGTCTTATCGACAATCCAGAACTGACAAAGAGTCTGGATAGTCTGGAGCACAGGAGAAAGGTGGCTGATCTCTGTTTATTCTACCGTTATTATCACGGTAAGTGCTCCTCTGAGCTGGCAGGCCTGATTCCACCCAGGGCTGTTTCGGCAAGAAGGACGCGTCTAGCAGTTGCGGCTCATCAACATCGAGTCCACCTGCCTACCCCAAGGACGTCGCTGTATCAGGACTCATTCATCTGACGACCATCTTCTTTGTGGAACGGGCTTCCACCTCACATATTTCCCGACGCATACAACCTGCAGCGATTCAAGATAAATGCCTACAAATATCTTCGCGCAAGCACCACTCCAAGAGTGACATAGAACTTTCCTCTTGTGCTTGTGTTTATCATTAAAAAAAAAATAATCAGTCTGCATTCAGTCACCAAACTTAAACCAATAGACATAATTAACAGATATATAACTTCAGATGACCTGTTTGATTTTAATCTTGATCACATTTTACTATTAGATTACATCAGTGAACATAAAGATAAATCAAAAATCCTATACGCGAAAATCAACGAAATTCTTATAAGAAATAAAGATCATGTTATAAAAAACATAGTCAGCAAAAACTTAGCGACAAATTCTCATAAAAAGATTCATATGGACAATATTAAAAGGCCTTTGAGAAACACGTACAGTTTCGATTGAAAAAAAAAAATATATATATATATGTATATATATATATATATATATATATATATATATATATATATATATATATATATATATATATATATATATATATATATATATATATATATTTATTTAAGTAGGTTCGTTAATTAATTTAAGTTTTACATTAGATTTATTTACTTTTTAATTTTATAGTAATTTTTATATATTAAGCATACATTTATTTTATCGCAACCACAGGCTTAGGCTAAGAAAAAAAATTATTATTTGCAGTGCGATTCTGCATGCTACTATCGGATTACCTTAAGCAAATTAGAGGACAATCCTGGAATTTTACCAATTAAATTGGGGCATGCTAAAATTCGCGATTTTGAATATAATTTAATTCATGTTTATGACCTTAATCCGATAATGTTGGAGAGTGTGTTAGAGACGTTACGACCATTTCATCGATGAACTGGAAAAGAACGACAATAAATTGTCTCAAAGTGTAATAAACCAAAACTCCTTAATCCTTAGTGTTATAAAGAAATTTAACAACACAATTTTACAAATTGCTAAGCGAGAAGAAATGTTGGAATTCCGGATAAATCAAATAGCTGATGTTCTAAAAGATTTTGATCATACTCAGAATTATAATAATATTAAAAACATTCTTGATGCTCTTGTTAATGTTTATGAATTTATAGATTCTACGTTACAAGAAAACTCTATAACTTTTGCTAAACTTAAAACGATGCATCCTAGTATTATTAAAACCACAGATCTATTTAACGAATTAAAACAATTAGAACAACGAGTAGGTTCCAATCAACTACCAATAAAAATTGAACTTGAGAACATGCTTTTAATAGAAAAAATTATAAAAATAAGCTCTTACATTCTAAATAATAGAATTACATTTATCCTACATGTTCCCGTAACATTTAACGAAAATTTTGAGATATTTCACTTATATGCTGCCCCTGTCCTTGTACAGAGTCGGTTTAAGGTTATATTACTGCGAAATAAATATATAATAAAAAACAAATTGCATTACGCATATCAAAGCCAGGCTTGGCAAGAAGTCTCCACACATCTGTTCCTCTGTGACAAATCTAATCTACAAGATGTTCAGGAATCTAGCCCTTGCGAAGTCCGACTGCTGTCCTATGTCAAAAGCACTTTCATATGTAGCCAGATACAATTCGTTCTTAACCACATCATAATTAACCAATTATCTAGCTCAAACAACTGGTTATTTGTCTTACCAAAAGAAACACTAGTTCTACTGAAATGCCAAGCACAAGAAGAAGAGGTTCAGCTTATGGGATCCTATATGGTTAATATTCCGAACAACTGTTTGGCCAAGGTCAACGAACTTATCATTACTAACGATGATAAACCCTCAAACTTCAGCCCACAACCACTACTGTTTCCAGATCTAAACAAGATCAATGAACCATTGCCACTACTAAACCTAAGTTTCACATCAACCGATGTGAAGCTAGATGAACTTCAGGAGTTGCTGAGCCAGATAGTTGCAATCGATCCTTCACTAGAATACTTCTGAGTAGCCGCTGTACCCTCATTTTGGACAATCCTTATCTATATCATGTTGGTAACTGGGATTAGCTACCTATGTTATGCCAAATTGAGAAAAAGATACTGTACCCAGAAAAAATGCCAAGAGGAAAACCAGCAGTCGATCCAGCTTCCTTAGCGGTAGAGCTGTCACTAGGGGTGGAGGAGTTATGTCACAATCCCTTATGGAGAATGATGATCGTTGCTTATGCTTAACTTGCTTTTTTACTCATATAAACATCCACCATTTGTAATTTTTACTTAGTCAGTTGAAATTGTAGCTACGCTAAGTTTGTACGAAATAAATATTGTATTTTTTAAAAAGGAGTTTGGCATATTCGAATAGTTAACTCACGAGAGAAAATAATTTATGCGTTTGCCTCCAACAAACTTATAAGCTATGGAATTGTAGTTCTCCGCCAAATTATTATTCATATGTAAAATTAAGCTGGATGTATTTGCTACGACTCGTTCAAGACAAATCTTAAAATCCTAAAATAAATCGCTTTTGTGTCCCAATAATGTATACATCTCATGCTCTCAAAATATATGAGATGCCACATTTCTTATATCTTTTTTTAGTCCGATGCACTTTTCTTCTAAGAAACCGTCAGCTTCATTTCTTTTGTGTATGACTGCTTTGTTTATGACTACGTATGCCACGGTTATATTAGCCAAAATTATTTTGCGAGATATATGGCTTGAGAAATTAGGATGGAACAACTCTTTACCATAAAATATACATACTAAATGACTCCAATTATTGGCTTGTTTAAACTAGTTCAAAGGTGAAAGACAGATCACTTGTAAAAATGCAATTCGGTTTGAACTACATGGGTTTTCTGACGCGTCCGTTCATGCATACGGTGCATGAGTTTATATGAAGTCACAGGACAATGAGGACAATATATTTATAAAACTTATTTCTGTGAAATCAAAGGTTGCACCTTTAAAAACACAAACCATTCCTCGTTTTCAACTACCACACCTTACGCACAAGATTTTTTTTAGTAAATACCAGTTTGGATTTAGAATGGGTTGCTGTACACAAGATGTATTTTTGATCCTATATATATTCATAAGTTTTGTCTAATTTAGAATTAAACAATAAACGTGTAAGCCTATGTTTTTATTTAAAAGGGCGTTTAATGTAATAAATATTAACCTAATGTTGGATAGATTTAATGACTGTGGTATACGTGGTCTTGCCCATAAATGGATTAAATCGTACCTGACCGGTACGACATATTAAAGAATGGAAATGTTTCAGTTGCGTCTGAGTCCTTACCAGTTGTTAGTGGTGTCCCACAGTCACTGTTATTTGTTATATATATGTTTTGATAGCATCTTGGACAAATTTCCTGGCAATCATATAGCGGCGTTTGTAGATGATGTTGTCATATTAACGTCGAGTGGTGTCTTAGAAGAACTATCTAGAGGTTCAACCGGGGTAGTTAACCGAATGATCAGTATCCGTAGCAGGAACAGCCTAGTGCTTAATGAGTCAAAAACTGAAATGATATTTTTTACTCTTACCGATTTGAAGAAAAGCTTGCTAGTTAAAATGCATAACAAAACCATAGAACAAAATAAGGTTGTCAAGTACTTGAGAATATTAATCAATGAACATCTTAATTGGTCTTATCATGTAGTTATGGTTTTAAAGAAATTATCAATTTATGCCTATGTGATCTGGCAGTTGCGTAATAAAATCGACATTGGCCTTATACTTGTTTATTACTATGGTTATGTCCATTCATGTTTGTCATTTGGCATAATGTGTTGGGGCAACTGTACTAGAAGTAGTAAATTTTTTACAGCCCGGAAAAAAATAATTAGATTTATTTTATTTAAGCCTTATACATTTTCTTGTAGAACACTCTTTCCAGACTTGAAAATTATGCCATTTCCTTCCCTATTTATTTTTAACTCGGTCATGCATATAAAACGTAACCTGTCTAACGATTCTTTGTCTAGAGTCACTTACTATGCACTCATGGTTTAAGTTAAATTGAATTTACCCAATCATAAATTAACCAAAGTGGCATACAACCCGGTAGTTTTACCAATTAAATTATATAATAATCTTTCCATCGAAGTAAAAAAAAATTGAGAAGGCTAATAATTTTAAAGCTTCACTGAAAAGAATTTTAATTAAAAAATCCTTTTATACGGTAACAGAATATTTAAATTGCAGCGTCTCGTCTTTACTCCCATAATTCGTATTTGTTTGTTTGTTAGTTAAAGGCTGTAGTTTTCTTAAATTCTTAGTTTCTAGTTAATTGTAGATTTTTTTATTGCTTCTTTTTAAGGCCTTTTAAAAGTTGTATGCTTAGGTCTTATAGTTTTATTTTTTAATATTATCCGATACTTATTTGTATGAGTCTATGGAAATAAATATTTGAGTAATGAGTATTGAGTATTAAGGATGCTACGGCAGCGCTGCTGGAGTACACGGTGGCACAAAATAAAAGTTAATAATATGCAGTCATAATAATGGACAACTTCCCCTGACAGAAAAACTAAAAAGTTTAATAAAATACCATTCCGTTTTTCATTAATCGCCGGGTGTGACGCAAATGCGCACAACATTGTATGGGGAAGTACAGACACCAACGCAAGGCGTACGGTATTATTAGAATATGTAGTGTCGGAAAACCTTGAGGTAACAAACGTAAATGCGGAATCGACTTTTGTCAATCGAATAAGACAAGAGGTTATCGACATAGCGCTGGTAACACGGTAATTTGCGGATAGGGTTGAAAACTGAAGGGGTATCACAGGACATAACGATGTCCGACCATAGAATAATCCAATTCGAAATCCGTTCGGATAAGGAGGAAGATCTCCGCAGGAGAAATCCGAGGGCTACCGACTGCACCAAATTTAAAGAGGTCCTTGTTCAGTTCATGGGTACTCTAGGTGGAGCCATATTCTCCAAAGAGGAACTAGATACAGAGGTAGTACGGCTAAACAGTATAATCATCAATTCTTACGAGAGAACATGTCCTCCCAGGAGAGTTGGCAACATCAGATTGCCCTATTGGAATGACACTTTGGACCGTCTCAAAAAAGATGCCACCGCGCTCTCAAGAGGGGAACTCAAGAGAACTGGTATTTATACTTAACAGCTAAAAGGAAATTCAAAAACGAAGTCCGACGCTGTAAAAGAGACTGCTGAGTAAAGTTCTGTGGATAGAATCTCTCTCGGACAAAGCCCGTCTTCTGAAGCTACTGGGCTCTGACAGGAAAACCGAGATAGGATGCCTGAAGAAAGATGAACTATGGACCTCAAACAAATAAGAGACCATCGAGCTTCTCCTTAAAACTCAATTTCCTGGAGAAGGAAACGCTGCATCTTGGGGCGAGGTACCAGATCCAATGCCGGACTGGAACCTCGCCAAAAACATAGTAACAAACGAAGCCACAGCTTGGCAGTGAGTGAGTTTAGTCCATAGGGACCTGATACTATCATACCCATGATATTGCAGGTAGGCCTCGAAATTACACTGCTTTACTTAAAGAGAGTTTTTGAGGCAAGCATTGCAATGGGGTATGTTTCACTAACATTGAGGGCGGCAAATGTGGCCTTTATTCCAAAACCGGGCAAGAAAGACTACCGCCAACCTTTGGTTGGAGGACTTTGTCCTTTTGTCTGAGTCAATTAGCCTGAGTTCATCTTTACTAAAGACTCTAGAAAGGCTCATAGACAGGTATTTAATAAAGAAGATTCTAAAAGAATCGTCACTAAATAGGAATCAGCATGCCCACATGAAAGGGCGAAACGAAGTGAAGTGAAGAAGTCGACGGAAACAGCACTTTACTCTGTAGTGAGCAAAGCTGAAAAAGCCGTAGAGAATAAGGAAATGAAACTTGTTCTTTTCTTTGATGTGGAAGGAGCATTTGATAAATCAAAAACAGATACTATCTGCCAAGCCCTCCTGACCAGAGGCACTCCGGCTCATCTGATCAGGTGGGTCAAAAGGGCGCTGGAAGACCGGAAGATCAGTGCTACACTAGGAGACTGTTTTATCGAGATAGGGTGAAGGACGGCTGCCCGCAAGGCAGTTGAATTTCGCCACACATTTGTTGTCTGGTAATGGACAGTCTCCTCAGGAAGCTAGAACTTGGAAGGATTCTATGCACAGGCATACGCGGACGATGGACTAGTGATGGTCACGGGTAAATTTGTGAACACAATCTGTGAGCGCAAGCCGCGTGCGGGATAGTGGAACAATGGTGTCGGGAGACAGTGCTGTTGGTCAACCCGGAAAAGACCAACCCCATTCTCTTTACTAAGAGGCGTAATTTGACAGTCTTTAAACTTCCCATTATGGGACTTTCCTAACTAAATACTTGGGAGTTACTTTAGACAGCAAGCTCACGTTTAAAACTCACGTAGAGCAGGCAGTAAATAAGGCAACAACCCCTTATATGGGAAAAACGGCGAACAATAGGTACAAGATGAGGTCTAAAACCTCATGTTCTCCAGTGGCTTTATACTGCAGTCATACGACCGAGGATTTCATACGGATTCGTGATACCATTTCACGCCAGCCGGTGCAAAAGACTCGAAATCCCGACAAGGGTAGAATGATCGGGGAACCAAATTGGAATAGGAATGCAGAGACGCATTGGAAAGGCTTGCAGCACACAGGAAAGTGATACTGAGGTGGGTCCCAGGACACCAGGGTGTCGAGGGCAATGAGCGGGCCGACGAACTGGTAAGACAAGGTTCCTTTAACCCCTTTGTAGGCCTCGCACCTTTTCTCGGTCTTAGCAAAAACAAATCTCCCAGGCACTTAATAATTGGGCTTGGGAAAAAACAAGGCAGAATTGGAGAAGGACAGAAGGATGTAGACAGGCCAAGTTGATATATTGCGAGATACAGGGTGTCAAAGTTACAATTTCATTTTCTATTTTGACTTATTGCTTGAGAAGTATTCCAAATTTTGCCATAAAACTCGGTATAGGAAGGTTTTCTAGTATAAGAAACAAGAAGATGTTATTTTTTATTATATTTTTTACATATATATTATTAAAACTTCTAGAGAGTACATAGCATTAAGATAAGGATTTGTTTTGATTAGTATTAGGCTTAGTGTTGAGCTACTGTCAACGATCGGCGGTACGACCGTCCATTAATTATTTTTATTAGTCTGGGTTGATGTTGATTTTTAGTGAACTTTATTTAGAAAAAGAATAAAGGACATGGTATAAATCTCTCTCAATATCTTTTAAGAGATATCGAGAGAGTGGAACGAAGCCGGGAATGAATGCTTGGAGAAGCATAAAGGCAGTCTTTTGAGAGAACTGATAATAGATAGACCGGCTTCGGATCACTAGTTTTTTTATTTTATTCGCGACGGTACTTGTATTATTTTATTTAGTTATAGCCGTTAGTTTACTTGTTTATTTAGTGTAATTGTGTGTAATTCGTGTTTATTTGTCAATATAGTAATTAAGTGTGTGTTTTCACGAATTACGAGTTTTACTTACTTATAATGAATATGTCCGCCGAAAATAATGAAAGTGACTCTCCGACATACAGACAGGGTGTTCATTTGAAAACTTGTTACAGGATTAATTACGCTTTAGACGGGATCTGGAGAATCCTAACTTTTATTCATTTGGTTAAAATATTTAAAAATGACCTTGTTATAAATCTTTCTTTCAAAACTTTATAAGTACGAGCCTGCTGACTGAGACACTCACCATAATTACAATTGCCTTTGATTTTTAATGGAATTTGCCAATGTTTTTCATTGAACCACTATCAACGTTATCTCCACTTTAATTATTTATTATTGTTATTAGAGCGAAGCTCTTATTATGTGCTCGTGAAGAATTGACTGATTTTCGGACCCTGCGTCACATAAACGCTAATAACTTTTGTTCTATGGCGATTTTTTTTCTGGTTTTCACTGTTTTATGCAAAAAGGTTGAGGCTACGTGACTGTGAAAAATTTTTTTTCCCAAAAAAATTATTTTTTTTTGCGTGGCAAAAAACCGCTTTTGTCGCGAAAACAGTCGGAGCAGCAACTTGTGGAAAACTGACTAAGCCGATTCTGAAACTCAATGACGTCAAAGGCAAAGCAACTTTCAAAGGGCGCTTTTTAAGATAAACCTCTAAGAAGTCAGATTTTTCTGTGAATGAATTTTGGACTCTTTGCGCGGTACCTTGCGAACTTAAATGGTTGTGGGCCCTAAACGGTAACGTTCCCGACAATGCGGACAAAACAGCCCTTTTCTACGTAAAAGTAGCTTTCTTTTTTGTTGAAACTATTTTTTTCAAAAAGAAACTCCTTCCGAGATAAACGAGCTCAAACTTAAATTTTTTTTTCGAAAAAAAAAAGTGAATTTTCGAGAAATACATTTTTTTCTACTTCTAAAAATTTTTTTAAATTTTTTTCGTTTACACCATTTAAAAGCTTAATCCTTTAGAATTAAAGAGAGGTATTACTCATGGCGCTACGTATCATACAGGGTGAGCTGTGTTAACAAATATGAACCCCTTGTTGAGCCTTTTTTTGACCGATTTTTTCAATTTTTTTAATAATTCTTTATTGGCACCTAGAGACTTCACAGTTTCAGCGTTTTAAGAATTTTTATAATATTATTTTTCGACATAGTCTACAACCTTCTACGTAGAGTAGTTTTTGCTCTACACCTTTTTTTAACTTTGACGCTTAATACCGGCATACCTATGATACCTACGAAAACCATTTTTTTTCTGAAATCACCGGACACTATCTGGCTATAATCCACTAAAAACCGTTTTTCTTCAAATGTTACCGTTTTTCCGTAACGCGCTGTTATTTAAGAAAAACCCCAAAAAATAAGCCGTTCCAATCAACCAGTCATACCGTCGACACCACGGGAGCCAACGCATGGTACAATATAGTTAGCGGTCCAGCACCCAATGCTAAAGTATACGGACGACGTCACTATCAAGTCGCACATGGCCAGCACTGGGATTTTAAAATTACGAAACGACACGATTACTCGATAATTCTGACTGATTCTAAATAAAATTTTCAATCACGCTCATTTCGCGTTTTTTCATCACGCAATTTCAGACACGCTTGGATATATCGTATGCACCAGACGATATAGCTTCTTCCTTATTTAATACGTGCAAAATGTGCCAGCATCCTTTTTTAAACGTATTTGTTGCATTGATTGTTTACCAATAGTCATACCAGGTTTTCATTAGTATATTATCAAGAAGCTTAAAATTTAAAAATAGATCTAATTCGACCCTATTTTCCACAACCTTCTGTTAATAATAGAGGTAGAGGAAGTAGAGTTACCTTTGAGTGGACAGTATTAGTATGTCAAGATTTTATGCCACAGATTGCTACCAAAGAAGCATTGGACGAATATTTTAAATTTGGAATGCAAATCGTTGGATCCATAAAATTACTGAAATTATTTACAATCATCTTGCTGATCGATTCATTAATTTTCCAAATATAAAAGATAAGAGACAAACTACTAAATTAACATTTATGGAGAGATCCAATTTCCCCGGTGTTATAGGTCCTATTGATTGCACCCAGGCTGGCATATTAAAACAAAAAGTTGATGAACACAACAAGTTTTTGTGACTTTCCATGAATTCAATTATTATTTCCCAATGGGTAGTGGTGGTTTTAAACAACATTTTTTTATTTTAAAGAAATAATATTTATTAAATATATGCCTATTTAAATAAAAAAAAACACGGCGGCGAAAAAAATTAACAAAATAAGTAACAAATAAAAATTCTTAGTGTTTATCAATAGAAAAGACAATTGACGCTTTCATCTATCAAATATTAGGGAAAATAACAAATATATACCAAGAAACCTAAATCAAACCGAATAAAACGAGTTTAGCCGACGATTGAAATTTAGAATCACCCTTGTCGTCACTGAGTCGCGATCGAATTCCAAGTCGTGATCGTATCGAGATCGAGTCGTGATTTTAGAATCCCAGCCCAGATGACGCAACCGCGGGGTTTTCGGTGTCATGGCGGCGAATTCTACGTTCAAGCGGATCCGACTTTTTCAATTCGAGAATTAGCGGCTTAAAATGGGTGGAAATGATCAGGAATTGGTAGTGACGATATCAGGAAACTTTGAATTTTCCGAGTATGTGCATATCTTTTATCGAGTGGTTTTTATTGCGGCGGGAAAATTCGTCGCGCATCTGACGTCTCATCTTATTTACATTTTTTACGGGCCGGCGGGCCCATTTGCGTTCCGAGCTAGGCTGCTCTTACATTGGAAGCGGAATTTCTGCAGACCGTCAAGGTCTGAGCGGATCTGAATGGGTCTGACCGAGTCTGACGAAAACAAACACAAAGGCGCCGTATTCCCTCCTACACTAGAGCCAGTTAAAACATCTTGTCGAACTTGCATTGTCTTATTTGTTTAATGTAACACGACGTTTCGGTTGGTAAGTATCTCCAACCGTTATCAAGTGTAAACTGATAACGGTTGCCTCCCAAAAAGAAAACGAACCAGAAAGAAAAGACGTTCTCACTCAGAGAGCTGTGGAAGGAACACCGAGTGAAACCCCTGACAGCCCGATCTAGAGAACAAGACGATCAATGTTGCTGATTCTGTAAGTAATCGAATCATCTCGTTATTTTATTATTATTGTTATATTATTTTGGTGAAATACTGTACGATTTAAACCATACGTCATTCAACAATTTGCCAATACTAACCTTATTATTAATAATTTTCAATTTTAATTAACTTTAGAGAAAATTGAGTCTAAATCAATTTCCTTTACAATAAGCAAATAAAAAAAAATATTAAAAAAAAAAAAAAATAAATAAATAAATAAATTATAAGAATTACTAGAGAATTTTGCAATAATTAATTTTAATTAAATTTCAATTTTATTATAAGAGCTTTAATAACATAAATAAATAAAAATGCCTGAAACTCGCTCTCAAGCAACACGTGAAGAGGAAGTAGAACCATATAAACTTTCAGAAATATTTTCTATTGTCCCAGAATTTGAAGGTGACCAAATTTCTTTGTGCTCCTTTTTAAATGCGTGTGATTGTGCATTTAAAATGGCCAATAATGATCAGAAACTTCTTTTAACTATACATGTCAAAAATAAACTCAAGGGAAGAGCAGCACAGCTAATAAACTCCCGAAATCCAGCTACTTATAATGAAATTAAGCAATTACTAAATTTGCACTTTGGAGATTCTAGAGATCTCACATCCCTTATTCAGGATTTACAAAGATTACGTCAAACACCCGGCGAATCCGCTTTAACCTTTTATAATCGTGTTCAAGTACTTAATGCGAAAATGTTATCAAGTATTCAAAAAGCTGCTAATCTTACTAATGATCAAAAAGTCGCGCAAAATATCCTTGTTGAAACAATGGCATTAAATACTCTCCTTACGGGACTTGAACCTAAATTAGGACAAATAATAAGAGCAGGAAATCCCCGTAACCTCGTAGAAGCACATACTCGTATTAGAAGAGAGCTTCAGTTATCTTACTTTGAAACCCAGAAATCTCAGAGAACACAAATACTTTCAAAACCAGTGCAGCCAATGAGGACCCGACCTCAAATTCCTAAGTGTCTGCATTGTGGCCGTTTAGGTCATATGACCTCTGAATGTCGATCCCAGCAAAACCAAAGACCCAATTATCAACAAAACCAAAGGCCAAATTTTTCACAAAACAGCATTCCAAACTTTCAAAGACAACTTTCTCCTCCACAAACTCAACAACCAAGAACCTTTCCCAATTTTCAAAGAAACCATAATGCACCCCAAAGCAACAATTTCCGACCATTAGAATATACAAGAAATCCTAATTTTCCGCAAAATCAACAGCGGACCCATCATGTTAATTTCGGAAATAATTCCTTTACTGATAGCGTAAATATCGACGACTTCGATTATCCACATCAATACGATGAATATTCCTCTGAAAATGACCAATTTTATTTAGACAAAAATGATCAAATGATTGACACTAACGACTACCAAAATTTTCTGTCACTGCCTCAAGAGAACCAACCCCCGGACAGTCAAGATCCTGTCGCCCAGATTCAATCCCAAATGAATACCATGAATCTCGAGGATTTCAATTCGAACCTCAATTTTCCAGAGCAAACATTTCTATAAGCCCATTATTAACCGTTAATCCCAAAAATCTCTACTATATTAACGACTTAACAAATACCTTTAAACTCCTAATCGACACAGGAGCAGGAATTTCTATATTTAAAGAAAATACGGTAAAAAATCTTCCTACCCGATTTCCAGAAAACGTATGCATTCAAGGAATAACAAATGAAAAACTTCTTCTAAAAGAATCCACTCTTGTACCGCTTGCTATCGGAAACCCTCATAAAGTATATGTTTACAATCTTGACATAGAATTCGACGGAATTTTAGGCCTCGATTTCTTAGAATATTATGAATCAGTCATAGATCTTAAATTAAAAACTTTAGTTACAAACTTAAAAACTATTCCCTTACACAAAGTGAAAGAAACAGAAAATCGAGTAGAAAAAATTTACGATAATTCCTTTAATAAAATCTCGATAGAAGGACGTACCGAAAAAATATTTAAATTAAAATGCAATCTTTCGAATATCAATGCCATCCTCAATTCACAAGAAAAGGAAAAAGTTAGGTTACCTAACGCACTCGTACATGTAAATGAAAACGGCGAATTTTATACAACAATAATTAATGCTAACGTTATTTCAAAATCTGTCGATTTTTCTGACCTGTCTATTGAACCTTATGTCCCATCAAATGAAACCATTTTTAATCTTAACCTTGATGACCCCATGAATCACCCTATTGACAGAAATTTCATAATAAGAAATGAATTAAGGACAGATCACCTCAATAGTGAAGAAAAAGAGTTAATCACTAATATCTGCCTCGAATACGGAGACATATTCTATATAGAGGGAGATCAGCTAACTTTTACCAATAAGATTAAACACAATATTGACACCAACAACGCAAAGCCCGTGTTCACCAAAGCCTATAGATATCCCCAAATTCACAAGGAGGAAGTAAAGACTCAAGTAAACAAGATGTTGGACCAAGGGATCATCAAACCATCAATATCCCCCTGGTCTTCACCTGTGTGGGTTGTACCCAAAAAGCTAGACGCCTCAGGAAAACAAAAATGGCGCGTAGTCATAGACTATCGAAAACTAAATGAGCTCAGTATTGATGATAAGTATCCTTTACCAAATATCTCTGATTTGTTGGACCAGCTTGGCAAATGCCAGTATTTTTCGACGCTAGATCTCGCGTCCGGGTTTCATCAAATTGAGATCAATCCTGAAGACACCCCGAAAACCGCGTTTTCAGTTGAGAACGGTCATTACGAGTTTGTACGTATGCCGTTTGGACTAAAGAATGCTCCGTCCACCTTCCAGCGTGTCATGGACAATATCCTCTTGGGCATTCAAAAAAAAAGGTGCCTGGTATACATGGACGATATTATCATCTATTTGCCCACTATCCATGAGCATTTAGAGCGTCTTAAAGAAGTTTTCAAACGCCTTAGGAAAGCGAATCTAAAAATTCAGCCAGATAAGTGCGAATTCCTAAGAAAAGAGGTTGCTTATCTCGGTCATCTTGTCACCAAAGATGGTGTCAAACCAAATCCCATCAAAGTAGAGTGCATCCAAAATTTCCCCGAGCCAAAAAGTGCTAAGGATATAAAGTCCTTTTTAGGCCTGGCAGGTTATTACAGGTGATTTATCTCGAATTTCGCAAAAATCTCGAAGCCTCTCACTAAGCTTTTAAAGAAAGACACTGCCTTTATTTTTGATTCCGATTGTAAAAATGCTTTTGAAGAACTTAAACAAACACTCATATCCGACCCTATTCTAATTTACCCTAACTTCAAGGAACCCTTCCTATTGACCACAGACGCAAGCGCGTTTGCCATAGGCGCCGTCCTCTCACAAGGACCGGTTGGTAAAGATCTACCCATTGGTTTCGCATCGAGAACTCTATGTGCTGCAGAGACCAAATACTCGACAATCGAGAGAGAATTACTCGCGATTGTATGGGCCGTCAAACATTTTCGTCCCTACTTGTTTGGAAGAAACTTTGTATTAATTACCGATCATCGGCCCCTAACATGGTTATTCTCCATAAAAGGTCCCGGTAGCCGGTTAGCCAGATGGCGACTCAAACTGGAAGAGTACAATTATAAGATTGAACACAAACCCGGGAAAATTAACAAAAACGCTGATGCGCTATCAAGAATAAAAATTAATCATTTTCAACAATGCGCTAACGTTCAATCTAAAATTTGTGAGTCACTAATGGAAAGTTATTCCTTTTTAGAAAATTCACTTAATGACCTCTTAAACGCCATAGCTTTCGCGAGATTAAAAATGCTGCACAGTTCTATTATCACACCCAAAGACTTAATAAATGCATTGCAAGAAATTTCACAAACATTAAGAAAAAATAATCTTCCTTTACCTACTTACTCATCATCTGTTGCTCAGTATATCGACATAATAGGTCTTGAAGCCTATCAAACTGACACACGAATAGTTTTTATCCTAAAGATACCTCTGGTTGAACCAGAAACTTACACATATCATCTTTATACCACCCCCATTTTTGATAATCGAACAGAATTTCACCACGTAATACCAACACACCAAAAATATATCGCGCAGAACGATGATTCGATGCTCTACATCTCGTTGTCAAATATGAAAAACTGCAAACCACTAGCCATCCATCAAAAAATCTGTTCCGATGTTCTGCCTTATCCAATAGATAGCGAAGCCATTTGTGAAGCGCAGCTGCTCAAAGGACCAAGTCATCTCCCAAAAACCTGTCAAGTTTCTCTACTTTTGGCACAAGGATATAACGTCAAAGAAATTGATCTAAATCTCTGGCTAATCACAGTTTCCAATCCGTTACCAATAACGATAAAGTGTGAAGGAAAAGAAGTAAAGACGATTATAATCCAAATTAACTCGCTCCTAAAACTCCAACCTTACTGCAATGTATCCAAGCAAAACGGATCATAGATAGAGATCAAAATGTCACCTACAAAAATCACCAAGTCATGGTTCCTTACAAATGCTGTCAAAACATTCCCGAGAAAATAAAGATTCCAGATCTGAAACCAATAAAGCTAAATAACCTAGACATAGAAGACCTTAACATAGCGCAGCATCAACTGGACCAGTATTCAGAAGAATTAGAGAAAATGATGAGAAAACCATTTATCGAGAAACATCAATCTTGGTTCATAATTTCTTTAATGACTCTAATTTCAGTCCTAATTGGTCTTTATGTCCTGATAAAGTGTCGTCGACGCAGGAGACTGTTACCTAGCATTTCCATGGGTCCAACAGATGACGATTTCCCATCACCGTCGAGGCCGCATCCCAAAGTATCTACCAGACTGAAGCTAAGTCGAATCTTAGCAAGAAGAAGACCATCGATCCATCCCGAAGATGACGAAGAAGACAATGAAGAGACTCCATTTTAATATTAAGAATATCAATCTTATTATTTTATTATTTTGTATTTACCTAGTGTTAGTTAGACTTTATTTTATAATTTAATTTTAAGAAAAACTTAATACACGGTATTAACTTTTTAGTAAAAGAGGGAGTTGTTATATGCGATTATATTGACCTTATGTAACAGGTCACGATCCCACGGTGTCGCAATAGCAACGACCGCCGGAACTTACTCAGCATATTTGGAAATATGGAATTTACCGTGAGATATGCCAATTAAGCAATCAATTTTAAATATAAATAGGATGTTTTCCAATAAAAAACACAGTAGTATTATAATAAATTTAAGCACGTTACTCTGTCCGTTTAATTTTTGAATAAATATAATTTAAAGTAAAAATAGAGAGTTTTTCAAGTTTTAACATGTATATACAGGGTACCCCGTAATTATTAACGACCAAAATTTTATCATGCTTTAATGTAGGTAAAAAAAAACAAAAATTTTCATCATATAATGTTTAATTCCATAGTGCAGTATTCTGTCTGCCTCGCTGTATCTAAGGTTTATCTCTTATTGTTAACGTTGAAGACCATTTCATTCTGCCACGAAACACTTCCAGGGCCATTGAAGTAGTCTTTGTAGAAATTTCTCACCTCTTGTGCAGCGGTAGAGGACCTGTTAAATCGTCGTCCGCCAAGATCTGGTCTTTGATGTTTTTGTTGGTATTCCTATAGAGCGTCTTTAAGCACTCGTTGATTTAGTGTAATATTCTCTTTGTCAATAATCAAATTATGCAGAAGGCACATGCATTTGATTATTTTATCAGGTTTTTTCTACCTCTGTTTCAATGGCTTTGTAGAGTAATCTCCATTTTGCACTTAAAATTCCAAATGCGCATTCTATACACCTTCTGCAGCGTGACAATCGATAGTTGAAAACGCGCTGTGCTTCGGTAATTTTTCTTTGACTGAATGGTTTCATTAAAAAAGTCTTTAAAGGATACGTACGCATCGTCATCGACTAGAACAAATGGAACCAGAGTGTCACTGTCATCGATTGGTGAAGGAGCTGGCAACGTTTCAGAGCAATTTTCAAAAAAGTTGAGATTGGAGAAGCTTCGAATACGCCCCCGTCACTTTGCTTTCCGAAGGCTTCAACGTCAATGAATATGAATTTACACCGAGCGTCTGCTACACCGTGAAGATTAACAGAGAAAAAACGTTTATAGTTGTAAAACATGGTACCACTCTTCCGATGAGCTTTGATTTTAACATGTCTGCCTTGCCGTCTTTGCAACCGGCACAGTTAGGAAAGTTCCACATGTCCTTAAATTCTGCAGCAATTTCAAGAAATCTTTCTCGATTTAGAAGCGGTAAATGGATTGGAGCTAATTGGTTCCAAATAGCATCACCAGTTTCTTCTACGATTTTACCCACTATTCATGCGAAATGTTCCGCTCAGAGCTTCAAAGGAAAGACCTGTTTATAGATACCTAAAATAAAAAAATAATAATTAGAAATATTATAGTAAAACAGACATGAGCTAAGAGAAAAGTATACTTAAGTTTATAACCTTAAAACAAATAACCTGTACAATACATGTGTTTTTATATTAAGTATCATTTTATTGTTAACAACTCCTTGTTTCAGGAGGTATGGCCCGCAAGAGTTGGGAGATATGTTATGCAAGAAAATTAAGGAAAACTGTGGTGCGTCAGGTGCTGCTGCCAAGTCCAAGTGGGTTTAGTTTGATTCATTGAGCTTCTTGCTTCCTATGATGAAGTCAAGTGCTACTTCAGGAAATCCTCCTGCGTCTCAAGTAGCAAATACACTGATGGACATGGAATCAGGTGAAATTGATAAAACTCAGGAATCAGGCGAAACTCCTGGATCACAACACGACTTTGACGTTCACACTGAAGATAAAAATGTTGATGAGCCTGAGGAACTTACACAAGTAAACAATGCTCCACAACCTACTACCGCCTCCTCGACAGAAGAGAGTAAGTTTCGGTGGCCCGGACCAAAGAAAAAGCAAAGCCAAAATATTCAAAACGAGACACTAAAGTTAGAAAGAAGAAAAGTACAATTGCTGGAATCTCGTTTTTCGGCATCACAACCAACCAGTTCAGCAGAGGAGGATGACGACCTATCATTCTTGAAAAGTTTACTTCCTTCGCTCAAACAATAACCACTCCTAAAACGACTGAAATTACGATCAAATATTCTGAATTGTGTCATCGCTGAACTTGAATCACTAGAACCAAGCAACACACCATGGACATCGCCATTGACAGTTTTACCTCACCCTCCACGAAATTACACAGGATACTACCCCAATCAACCGTATGCATCCAGTTCTTCGGATACATCAAGCTCGATTATTTCTCCATGCCAACCAGAAAATTCCGAACAAGCAGAATCTCAAAATATCTCAATTACCTTGCGAAACTTAATTTAATTTTTTTACAATTTAACTTTATCTAACTTACGTATTGCCGAAATTGACTCGGTATTAAAGTAACTTACCTCAACAAAATCGACAGTTTTTCTGCTGGCCCTATACAATTCCTGAAGTTACTCCACTTCTGTATGTCCCCTTTTATGTGTGACAAGATGTAGTCAAACGTTTCAACGGTCATTCTGTGATATTTTTTAAATTTGTCTGGATAACCACGCATAGGTAAGCAGGTTAAGTAGTATTCGCTTTGCCTGTGGTCTTCATTAAACTCATGAACCCACTTTCTCGTGGGTTTATTGAGTAGTAAATTTTGGTCCATTAATATAAAATCAAAAAGTTCCTCGTCCATTTTTAAATTCAGAAAATCACAACTGCAAAAACTTTCTTTCTCGTCGAGAGCTCACACTGTACTGCATCCTGAAATCACTTGCAGTGTAGGAGCGCAGGGTCTGGTCGGGATGTGTCTGGTCTGGTCTGATTTAACCGGGATGGCTGACCAGATCCCATCTGCCTCCAATGTAGAGCAGCCTTAGAGTAGGAAAGCGGTTTGAGAGAAGGATGGGGGATGTCTGGCAACAATAATAAACGCGTCGTGTTCGTCTCATGACGTCATGAGTTATTTTATTAATGAATTATTAATATTATAGGGACAATTTTGAACGGTTTTTTGATAAATTACTAGAATAAATAAAGGAATATAAATATTAATAAATATATATTTGAAATATACAGAGGGTATTGATATTACGGGATATTTATGCGGATAATAATAGTATAAAAATAGAATTATACGGGGGGTTTTAAGATTGAGGGCATATATAAGGAAAATATTATTTATAATAATTGATAATATAAATATACAGGGTTTTAAAGTTTTAGTGCATCTATGAGGAAAATATTGTTTATAAAAATAGCAATCGTATTATACAGGGTGTTTTAACGTTTAAGAATATTTACAAGAAAGATAATATTTATAATAATAGTAATAGGTATAATTATCTGAAAAAAAAATTACAGTAATAATAGTTTTATTTTAGTTAGGATTTTTTTAGTGGGGGTTGCTAAATTTGTAATAAATTTATATTATTAGTTTACTAACTTAGAAAAAAAAAACATTGATGCGGTGTCAAAAAAAGGTGTATTTTTTATATTTTTTTACTATATTATTAATATCGCGGCTTTCATAGCTTCTATTCAATACGTTGATACATTTTTTTAATCTTTTTTTTCCTTAAAATTTTTTAAAATTTTATTATAATTGCCTTTCAAAATAAAAATACAAACCCATTTATCCTATCCCAATACGTAGATTCTTATAGGACCTAATCTTTCTTTTTAGATTGTGGCACTAGTATGAATCGTGGAAAATTTTGTCATAAAGCTTTTTTACTACTTTTTAAATCGTCTTTAAGCAGAAAAAACAAGTTTTGAATTCGAAGCATATTTTGAAAAAATGGTCATTTTGACCTCGGATTTTGTTCGAAAATCGAAAAATGCAAGGAAATAGGTTTTCCGTTCATTTTAGAGTCAAATCGGTAATAATCTTTTTTAAAGATGCTTTGAAGTAGTGCAGGATAGAAAAATAAAAAAATGACATTTATCCATAGGGCTCTTGATAAAAATAGAAAATAAAACCAGTTTTCTTCTTCTGTCCATTCTTTTCATATTTTATTAGTATTGGCTTTCAAAAATAAAACTGAAAAATGAAAAAACCCGTTTTTCTTATCCCCAAACATGAATTCTTATGGGACCTAATCTTTCTATTTATATTGTGGCACTCGTATGAATCGTGGAAAAATTTGTCATAAAGCTTTTTTACTACTTTTTAAGTCATCTTTAAGCAGAAAAAAGAAATTTTGAATTCGGAGCATATTTTGAAAAAAATGCTCATTTTGACCCGGATTTTGTTCGAAAATCGAAAAATGCAAAGATATAGGTTTTCCGTTCGTTTTAGAGTCAAATCGGTAATAATCTTTTTTAAAGGTACTCTTTTAAAGTAGTACAGGATTGAAAAATAAAAAATTGAAATTTTTTTCATAGGGCTCATGATAATTCGATATTTATGTTTTATAGTTTTTTTCAATTTTCTGCGATTCTATGATAGCTAGAACCGATTCGTTTTGACATACAGATACCTCGGAATATTCCTGGGAACTTTTGTTTGAAACAAAAAGTTATCAGACTTTAATTTAGGAAAAAATAAAAATCATTTTTTTCGAAATTTTTCGTGGGCCCTTTCAATTTTCGACCAAAAAAAAAATTTTTTTCTTGAGTTTTTTTACTGGAAATTGTTAGTTTAGGGCTTACTTTAAAAACTTACTATTAAAAGCTTACTTTATACTTATATCTCGGCTTCTATAACTTCGATTCAATTCGTTTATGGTTTCTTTTATTCCTTATTCTCCTCCTATCAATTCTTTTGATATTTTATTACTATTGGCTTTCAAAAATAAATTTGGAAAATAAAAAAAATGGACATAAAAACCCGGTTGTCTTATCCCAATACCCTAATAAATGGGACCCTCTCTTTCCTTTATCTTGTGGCACGTATAAATCATGGAAAATTTACTTATTAACCTTTTCTACTAAGTTTTGAATGACCTTTAAGGTAAAAAAATAAATTTTGGATTTGGAGCATAATTTATAAACGTAAATGAAATAACTTTGAAAACAACGATTTTCTGCATACTATGGTGAATACGCCATAACGTTCGCCAGTACAACAGTGTATTAATTGAGGACTGTTTTAGCGTATTTACCCTAGATGCCACTAGCGAGACTAAAGACTAAGACTGATTATAATAAAATAAGAAGGTATCATTGAATATTGGTTATATTTATACGAGTTACTTGAGAGCGGAGCGTATTGTAACACCTCGTGGTTCTCTGAAGCATGATACCCAGAAATAAGTAAGTAATATTTCAATGAAATTGATTTCTGATTATAATAGATAATGAGACCTTCCCTTGTCTCTCGATATTTACTATAGATGTTAATATTTTCGAAGTACTAAAAAAATAAAAAGTTGGGTAGAGCACCATGCCGAGACTAAAGTTTGAACTCAGAGCCAATTCAATTTTTTTATTTTGTTTACATTTTTAATACCATCATGTTTTCCATGTAGATTTTGTTTGCCTTACAACTTTAATAAACACCCTATTTAAATTAAAGTAAGGTGTTTTACTACTGAGTGAGTGAGTGTGACTGAGACAACTGACCATACAGAGAACCCACAACGCCGGCCTGATAGGTTCTTTTTTTTATCATTTAAATTTAACAGGGTTTCTGGAATCAGATCTAGGGAGTTGTTCTTGTTGTTTAAAACTTTTAAATCAAGACTGTCGAACAAACTCAATTCCCTAGAAATAGTCCCTGTAAACCAATTAGTCTTGCCGGACTATTATTTTTGTCATAACATCACCACGGATTTATCGAAAACCACAATTAAAAAAAAAACGCCGAAATACGTCAAAAGGTTTGTCAAGGGGGACAACTTTCTAAACTAAAATTACTATACCCACCCTCGGCCTCCCAGGGTCATCCCCTTAAAAATTTTAAATGGCAAGGGGTATCGAGTAATAGCTTGTTTAAAAGGTCTTTCGAAGTCTTTTATTTTGATCTTTTGTTTTTTTAAATCGGTCGATTCGTTTCCGAGAAAATTAGAAAAATCTTTGTTAATCTTAATTTGTTCAGATAGAAAACAAAAACATGAAAACATCAGTTTTTATTTCAATAAGTGTTCAAAATGTTGCCCGAATGGGTTTGCCAAATCTACAATTCGTTTATAATTTAAAACGGAAACTACCAACATAAACAGCAATTCCGAAGATTAGACATGGAAAAAACTAAATAACAACCTGAATTTTTTTCCGCATTCTTTTCATCATTACAGATATCTGGTCAGATTTTGGACCTTGTTACTAAGTTTACTGAAACTGGATCTGTTGCAAATAAAAAACGTGATCATCGGCGAATTTTGGATGAAGCCGCTCAAGTTGAAGTTTGGGTCATTTTGGAATAAATCCTAATACTTCATTACGCAAAATTGTTGCTGCCACTGGTGTTTCATTAGGCTCTGTTCACACAGTTACCAAACTTCATAACTTTCATCCATTCAAAATGAAAATATTGCAAGAGTTAACCAAAGACGATTTCGATAGGCGAGTTGAGTTTTGTGAAAAAATGACTGAAGCGATTAATGATAATACTATTCATGTAAAGAATATCTACTTCAGCGATGAATGCACATTTTATCTAAATGGATTTGTTAATAAGCATAATTGTAGATATTGGAGTAATGAAAATCCTTATGCATTTGTAGAAGAGCATACCCAGTACCCTCATAAAATTTATGTATGGGCAGCCATTTTAGGAAATAAAG